>NC_057716.1:112097128-112167622 GCF_004010195.1 Chiloscyllium plagiosum
AACGATTCAGTTTTAACCATGTCATCGGAGAGTCAAACAGAAATATTGATGACATACGAGGTTAAAAGAAATCATGTTTTTCTTAACGAGCGTTACTCCAATATCCAAACAGTGTTATTCGGTTCGAGATGCGTCTGAAAGTGAAAATGTTCTCTTCACCTTAATTATTTTAAACTGCCCTCAGGGCAGCGCACGTTTCAATCAAGACGTTTTAATGCCAGTAATCTCAGAGTTAGATCACATCTTAATGCGGTACGGAAAATCTTAGTCTGCAATCTTTTTTCCCTAAAATATCGAGCCCGCTCATTTCAGGTAATATTCTATTAAAACATATTGAACTGTTTCCTTCCTTGAATAAGAGGAACGGTATGATTCCACTCCTCCTGTTGTAGTCTCATCAACGTGTTCTTTAGCTATAGATTTCAATATGATAAAATAGGTTTCAACATATGTTTTGCTAATACATGAGTATCACCCTGGAAATCAATCTGCACTGTTCCCAGCATTGACATGCGATTGCAAAAAATTAGACTGTTAGAAAAATTGTACACTTTAACTGCGTTCCAGAAGCAGTTTAATATGAAACACGTTAAAAACTGGGGACTGCATCAATACATTATTTGAACGTGCTATATATCACTTCAGCAACAAATAACTACAAAACGCAGAAGTGTATCTTTCTAAGGTTATCCAGAAATACGGCTAACCAATAAACATAATCCACCACTTCCTCAAATACAAACGCAAACAAGTAGACACAACACAAACAAAATCTACAGCTACATTACCTTACTTCAAAGGCATTTCGGAAATTGCATCCAGACCACTCAGATGCCTTGGCATCCTGGGAGACCATAAACCTTCCAACACACTTAAATTGTCGACTGATGATCCTAAAGGTGTCATTAGATACCACTAGCAAAACTAATGTCATTTACGAGATACCATGCAAGAACTGTAGAAAAACTACATCGGACAAATTAGCAGGAAACTGGCCACCAGGATACATGAATAACAACTGGCCACGAAACATAAGACCCACTATCATTAGTTTTCATATATACCGGCAAAGAACGACACCACTTTGACTGAGAAAGCACACATACACCACAAGACAGACACAAGGAAGACGCGCATCTAAATTCTTAGAGGCATGGCATTCTAACCAGAACTGTATCAGTGAACGCATATGAATATCGACCTTATGGACGTTCCCTTGAAAGAATGAACGGGAAGTGACATCATCCACCTTAAGAATCGAAGACCTGTAAAAAGGAAGGCTGGACATACCACCACAGCTTCCCCAGAGAATCTCACTAAAAATGTTCCCTACTTTACAGTTGAAAAATCTCTGAAAACAAACTATCAAGCTCAGTGAGCCTCCTTACATACTTGTCATCAATCTGAGCATCAGAATTTCTCAAATATCGGTAGCATCAGATGATAGAGAGGTATGTCTGAGGAAGTGCTAACTCCTGAAGAATGCTGCATATGCTTGCATCCCAGCCATTGCTGCTAATTACTGGTGAATGAATTAAATCCAGCTCGTACAGCTTTGTTGCATTTTTGGCAAGATTTTGCACAATCACGCCCAGTGCATTTATAAATACTGCATAGATCAGAGAAACAATGCCATCTCCTTGTCAATACAGATGTAGGAAAGATGCCAGAAATGCAGTTGCATTCGGGCAACATGAAGATGGAGACTGTGAAGCAGTACATATAGCTAATTCAAACCAGGACGGGACATATGCAATTAGTGGCAGGGTCTTAGGGAGTATTTCCAGACTAAGGGAACATGCAGTGCAGGTTCATAGATTTTTGAAGGTGATGCAGCAGGTAGACGTGATCGTTGGAATATTGTCATCGGAATGCCAGTACTGCTTTTAGGTTTTGTCTCTGTGCTTTGAAATGATTGTGCTCAATCCGAAAGGATGCAGAATTGATTCACATGGACGCTTCCAAGACTGGAGGGTTTCAGCTCGAGGGAGCGGCTGAATAACCTGGGGCTAATTGACCTGGGGTGTCGGATATCAGGGGTCCCGTGTCGAAGTTTCTGAAATCGTGAGGGGGCGTGGATAGCTAAAGTATTTTTTCCAAGCATAAGTGAGCCCAAAACATTAGAACATGCCTTTAAGGTGAGGGACGATTTTATACGTTCCTAACGAAATGCTTTTTCATGCAGAGTATGGTGCATCTATGGAATGACCTGCTAGAGGAAGTGGTGGAGGCACATTTAATGATATCTTTTAAAGTGGCATCTGGTTATTTGCATACTGTTTCCTGAAAGATGGCAGAACTTCTTCTAGAACATGTGTCTGCACGTATGCAGCTGCGTCAATGGCCTTTAAGTTATACCACTGCGCTTTTTCCGCCTCTGGTCAAAACCAATCAGAGGCTTGAATACTTAGGAAGATGTTATGGAAGAGAAGACGAGACGATTATATTGGAAACCAATGGTTGCCAGTTAATAAATAATACAATTAGCTGACTGAGTGTATTACTTTCTCTTGAAAAGGAAATCGAGATGAAATGATCTCTTTTTCATCCCTGTGGAGGGATAGTGACATGACTGCATTCAAACCATCACTTCTTCGAAATTAAAAAGCAGCCCAGTGCAGTCTGAAATTCCTGATTAAAACACAAAGAGTCGAACATTTACCAAAATGGCAGAGGTTCCAATCGTGATAATTCGAGGAACAGAAAATTAAACATGCAGGTGCTTCAGAAGTCTACGAACTGGAGAACGTAAAAGGTATAAAATTAGAAGCTGATCTGGGAAAGATGGCAGATACATCATTGGTCAAGTGCTGAAAGGACCGACAATGACACTTCCACCTCGAAGAAACTGCCTTCTAACACCACTATTGGAAGTGATTGCACATCCAGCTATGTTTCATCAAAATAAGTGCTTCGACTTCTGAAGAAATTTCTGATGCGAATATATTTATTAAATGGTTGTAAGTATTGTTCGGTACGCAACAAATTGTTGATTTCCTGCGACTATATAGTCAGGGCCAATATAAAATTCCTTCCATTACTTAACGTATATGCCATGAAGCGAACTTTGGCTCTTCGAGACAGAAGCTTGCCCTGATAAGGAATTGTGAAAATCTGCTAGTTGGCTGGTGAAAGAGACTTATCCCCAAATCTTGCATCGGTTGCTCTTGCTGGTGAGTCATTTTACCGTGGCAGTTGTGAATTAGTATAAAGTGTTTTTTTGTTCATACCTCATTATTGATAACATTGAACATTTACTGGAACAAACAAATCAATTCTGTTTCTGCAAGATTCATATCTCTCTTTCGAAATGATTTGATACATATTTACCTATTAAATGCCTGAATGAAAGATTTATTGAATGTTGAAACTGTCTTATAACCCCATTTACGGATGTGTCTGGTGTATCATATTCATTCTATTCAGTATGTCGGTCGTTCTCACATTTACATGATTATGCTGAACGTGTTTACCTGCTAGCAGCAGGTATTTCTGTATTTGTTTTAGTCAGAAACTGGAATATGAATTGTCTCGTCTGGTTGTCTTGGAGCGAACTTGGTGACAAGAATGATTCTCACAAGAGGAAGATGTGGCCTTTCTAAATGTATCACTTTTTCCATGGTGTCAAAGGAAATAACAGGTCTATTGATGATTAACATCAATATGTTACTGTATCGTGTCTTCAGTTACCAGTTTACCCTTTCATTCTTGTCCCCCACAGCAGTCTGCAGGGTAATTTAAATCTGACTGCTGTCGATCTTGTTTTATATCTTTGATGCATTGTCTCCTTCACATTTGATCTCCTTGCCGTGATTTGCTTCCAGAAGTTCCAATGTATTGCACAAAAAGAGTAGCAGTAACTTTTACAGTAACCTTTTTTTGGGGCCGAACTCTGTTAAAGGAAATGCCAGTTTATTTTTTTATAATTCACACCTCGCCAAATATTTCATAAGGTGCAGTGGAGCGGTTGTCAAACAGCTTCACCTGCAGAAATGGCATTTGGTTGGTGTTACACGGCCTCAGTCGTTTGGTTTCCATTTTGTCTGATCATCCTGTTTAATTCAATGAAAGTATGACGTATTTTAGTGGCCAATAGAACTCTTTCAGGAGTCCAGTGTCGCCGGAGTGAGAATCATAGCAATTGGGAGACTGAGAATGGAAGGAAACCCATCATTTTACTTCTGTCAGTGTTGTAATTAACATGTTACTATGCCCTATTTACTGCCAGGGTAACTACAAAGGTCCTAGTTATATCTCAGTGAAACACGAGAATTCATTAAGATTAGAGTGGTTTTGGAAAAGCGCAGTAAGTCAGATCGCATCCAAAGAGCAGGAAAATCAAAGTTTTGGGCAAGTGCCCTTCATCAGGAATGTGGCAAGGAGTCACTGTGGTAGAGAGATAAATGGGAGTGGGATGGGGCTGGGGCGAAGGTAGCTAAGAGTACAAGTGATATATCAGAGAGGAAGGTGGAGCGGGTAGGTGGGAAGAAAGTTTGGCAGGTAGAACAGATGATGAGGATGGTGCTGAGCTAGCAGTTTGGAACAGGGGTAAGGTGCGGGGATGGTAAATGAAGAAGCTGGGGAAGTTCACACTGATGCCCTGGCATTGAGGGGGTCTGAGGCGAAGATGAGACCTTCTTCCTCAGGCGTCGTGTGGAAATGGAGTAGTGGTGGAGGAGGCCCAGGAACTGCATGTCCTCGGCAGAGTGCGACGGAGAGTTGAAATGTTCGGACCCGGCTTGGTCGGGTTGATTGGTGCTGGTGTCCCGGAAATGTTCCTTCGAGCACTTTGTGAGTAAGCATCCTGTCTACCCAATGCAACATCAGGAGCAACAGATGCAACACATGACATTTGTGGAAGTGCAGGTGAAACTTTGATGGAGGTGGAAGGCACCTGTTGGACCTCGGATGACGATGAGTGGGGAGGTGTGGGCGCAGGTTTTGCAATTCCTGCGGTGGCAGTGGAATGTGCAAGGAAGGGAGGGTTTGTTGTTGGGGGGCGTGGGCCTGAATAGGCAGTCAAGAAGGGACTCCAAACTCTTCATATTCATATACCCATCCAAATGCATCATAAATGTTACAATTGTACCAGCCTCCACTACTTCCTCTGGCAGCTCATTTCATATACGTACCAACCACTGTGTGAAAAAGTTGCCCCTTAGGTCTCTTGTAGATCTTTACACTCTCACGCTAACCAATGCCCTGTAGTTCTGGACGGCCCGAACGCAAGGAAAGGACCTGGGGTTTTTTTGCCCTGCCCGTCATAATTATGTAAACCACTATACGGTCACCCCTCAGCCTCTGCAGATTTAATGATTCTTCCCAGCTTCTATCTTTTCGGCTCTCTTTCAAAATACGAGATTGTACTAGTAGGTGTATGTCTTATCATGAAGTTGCGTTTCTCTTTGGATAAATTGAAAGTGATCTCAACATAAATACCGATTAATAATTTGACATTTTGTGCCGGTTTTAATTGGGCACAACAATCAGTAACTATCTAACCTCTCTTCTTTTATGTAAGTCAAATTATTGCAGGCGGTGGAATGTTCCTCCTGCAGGATGTTTGAGGTAGGGGTGACCACCGATACTCCTGCCGACTTCGTCTGCAGGAAATGCAGTCAGATCCTGATCCTCACCGAACGAGTTAGGGAACTGGAACTGGAGTTGGATGAACTGAGGATTATTCGAGAGGCTGAGAGGGTGATTGATAGAAGCTACAGGGACATAGTTACCCCGGAGAACAGAGGTAGCTGGGTAACAGTTAGAGGTGGGAAGGGGAAGAAGCAGGCAGTGCAGGGTTTCCCTGTGGTCGTTCCCCTAAAGAGTCATTTTTGCAAGTGGAATGGAATATAAAACATAGGGAAGTTTTACTGTAGTTGTACAGGACATTAGTAAGGCCACATTTGGAATACTGTGTACAATTTTGGTCTCATTAGTTAAAAAGAAACATAATTGCTTTTAAAGCTATTCCGAGAAGGTGCACTTAATTCATTCCTGAGAGAACAGCGTACCTTATGACAAAAAGTTGAATAGGTTAAGTTTAGAGACTAGACAGATAAGAGATGATTCAATTGGAACAAAAAACATCTTGAGGGCTGTATATAGTGGTTAGTGGGAAGATGTTTTCTCTTGTGATGGGACCACAGAGAACATAGTTTAAGAATAAGTCTCCCTTTTAAGATAGATACAAGAATGAGTTTTTCTCTCAAAATATCATTAGTTCCTTAGAATATAGTGGAAGCTAATTCTTTGAATTTTTTGAATGTTGAACAAAATAGATTTTTGATAGACAAGGGAACCAAGTGTTATATGATACAGACAGCAAAATAGAGCCATGGCCACAACCAAATAAGTCAGGATCATGCTTGAAGGACCAAAAAGCCGACTTATTCTCTGAAATACAATGCTCCTAAGGCTCGGGCTACTGCTTCAAATTTCAAGCTTCTTGTGCACCGCAGTCTCTCTGGGGGGTGTATTTGAAATTTCCATCACCACATCTTTCAAACTCAACCATACAAATACATGGGTTTAAACAAGCTGGTCAGCATATGTTGTGCTCAGAGGCTCCCAAATACCATAGAATTCTTCCCAATTTTCCCAGTCTCAACGAACAGCAGGAGCCCCAAGTTGTTCTATATTAGGCCAGGATCTCATTGGGGATTGGCGGCTCTTCTGGATTTGTGGGTTTCTGTCTCTAGCAAAGCAGTTCTGTGAATGACAAAATACAATCAGGAGAAAGAAGCCAGACCAATTTTCTTTTTCCTCTTCCCAACCCAGAGTCACTGAAGCCTAGCTCTGATTTTAATTCTAGATTATATATAACTGCTGGGACCTGGTGGTCAATAATTAAATGCATCATCTGAGCCAGTAACAACAGAAGTTTCCAAATTCTAATCTTAGCCAACATATTAGTTAGAAGTGTAGAATGTCCGTGCTCAGATCTTTGAAGGTAGAGAGTGTGGAAAATGGCAATAAGTAAAGTCAGGGAGGATTACTTACCACAGATGCCTAACCTTTGCTGGAAGGTCACCAAATGTGGACCTTGGGAAAGGACAGAGTCCAATTTGCCTCTTGCTGAAGAACCTTGCAAGCACTCACAAGTAAGAAAAGAGAAACTCTGCATAATTGCCACTTCCATTATAAGACAGTCAGCACAAAAGAACCTGATTACCTGAAGAATCTTAGTGTGAAGGCCTTGTCCCAGCTCTATGCCACCATGGGTCAACAAAACAGATCCATCCTCATAAACATGGAGCAAAGCTCCAGCCTTCAAAACAAAAAGATGCTTAAATTAATAATCAACTCTCTCACATTTGCAGCTCCCTGGGTCCAACATATGCCATCAATCCATCCATGTACCTATCCAAATGTCTTTTAAACATTGTAATTGTACCCACATCCACCACTTTCTCAGGAAATTCATTCCACATACGAACCATCCTCTGTGTATAAAAGTTGCATCTTATGTATTTTTTAAGTCTCTCTCTCTCTCTCTCTCTCACCTTGAAATGGTGTGCCCTGGTTTTGGAAAAGACAACTACCATTATTTTATAAATTTCTATCATATCATTTCTCAACCTCCTACACTTAAGTAAAAAAATCCCAGCCTATCCAGCCTTTATAGATCAAACCTTCCTTCCCCGTCAACATCCTGGTAAATCTCTTCTGAACCCTCTCCAACTTGATAATATCCTTTCTATAACTAGACGACCAGAACTGGACAGTTATCCAGATGAGGCCTCAGCAATGACCTGTATAACCTCAACATGACTTCCCAGCTCCCACACTCAAAGGACTGAGCAATGAAGGCAAGTGTGCCAAATGCCTTCCGAACCATCCTGTCTATGTGTGATGCAAACTTTGAAGAATTATGTACTTGCACCCCTAGGTCCCTCTGTTCTACATCACTACACAAGACCCTATTAATTGTATAAGCTCTACTCTTGTTTATTGCACCAAAATGCAATACCTCGCATTTATCCAGATTGAACTCCATCTGCCATTTTTCAACCCATTTGGTCAAGATCCTTTTGTAATCATAAAAAAATTATTGTCATCCACAAACTTATTAACCATGTCTTCTATACTCTCATCCAAATAATTTATATAAATGACAAACAAATGAGGACCCAGAACCGATCCCTTGTGAAAGTTCCGCATGGTAGATTTATTAGTAAAATTAGGTCACAGGCCTCCAGTCTGAAAAGCAACCCCTCCACCATTACGCTCTGTCTCCTCCCATTAAGTCAATTATGTATCCAATTGGGCAAGTTCACCCTGAATCCCATGTGACCTAATTTTACTAATAAATCTACCATGCGGAACTTTATGAAAGGCTTTACTAAAATCCAAATAAACAACATCTAATGCTCTGCCATCATCAAACTTTTTGGTAACTTTCTCAAAAAAACTCAATCAAGTTTGTGAAACATGCGTTTCCTTGCACAAAACCATGCTGACTATTCTTAATCAATTTTTGCCTCTCTAAATGTCTATAAATCCTACCTTTTATAATCACTTCAAACAATTTACCCACAAGCAAAGTCAGACTCACAGGTCTATAATTCCCTAGTTTTTCCTTACAACATTTCTTAAACAAAGGTATAATATTAGTCACCTTCCAGTCATCAGGCATATGGATGATGCAAATATTTCTGCAAGGAGTCACATAATTTCCTCTCTTACTTCCCACCACGTTCTGGCATACCTTAAATCAGGTCCTGGAGATTTATCCACCTTTATGTTCTCTAAGACCTTCCAAACTTTCTCTTCTGTAATGTGAACTGTTTTTAAAACATCAAAGTTTATTTCTTTGCATTCTCTAGACTTCATTTCTTTCTCCACAGTAAAAACTGATGTGAAATATTCACTTAGTATATCTCTCATATCCTGAGATTCAATGCAAAGATGACTTCTTTGATCTTTAAAAGGCCTACCCTCTCTCTAGTTATCCTCTTCTCTTAATATATTTGTAGAATCTCTTTGGATTAACCTTAATCTTATCTGCCAATGCTATCTCATAACCCGTCTTTGCCTTCCTGATTTCTCTCTTAAGAATGCCTCTACACTCTTTATATTGTTAAAGAGATTCAATTGTCTATATCTAAAATAAGATTCTCTTTTGTTCTTGAACCTCAATATCTTTATTCATCCATTGTTCCTTAATCCTACCAGATTTACCAATCACTCTAACAGGAATAAAATGCCTCTGAACTCATCATCACACTCTTGAATGCCTCCCATTTGCCAGAAGACCTTTTACCTGTGAACAGTCTATTCCAATCAACTTTTGAAAGTTCTTGTCTCATACCATTAAACTTTACCTTATTCTAATTTAAAAACTTTAATTTTTATGGAAAGCTTCTCCTTTTCCATAACCATTTTGAAACTAATAGAATAATGATCGTGAGACACAAAGCATTCCCCTCCTTTTAACTTCAGTCACCTGCCCTGCCCTATTGCCCAAAAGGAGGTCTAAATTTGCTCCTTCTCTAGTAAGAGCATCGTCATATTGATAAAGAAAATTTTCTTGAACACGTTTGAAAAATTCTTCACCATCCAAACCTTTAACATTGTGGTAGCCCCAGCCAATGTTTGGAAAATTAAAATCTTCCCTTATTACAACCTGATCATGCTTATACATATCTGAGATCTCCCTATATAATTGTTTCTCAATTCCCTTCTTACTATTGGGGGAGCGATAGTACAATCCCATCAAAGTTATCTTTCCTTTATTTTTTGTAATTTCTACCTATATATTTTCACTGGACGATTTTTCAGAAATATTTTCCATAGTTACAGCAGTAATGTGTTCCTTAATCAAAAACACCAACTCCTTCCCCTCCCTACTTGCCTCCATTTCTCAGCCAAGTTTCTGTCATAACTTGGCTGAGAAATGGAGATGATACGAAGATAGGTGGAGTTGTGGACAGTGAGGAGGGCTGTTGTCGGCTGCAGAGGGACTTAGATATGATGCAGAGCTGGGCTGAGGAGTGGCAGATGGAGTTCAACCCTGCCTAGTGTGAGGTTGTCCATTTTGGAAGAACAAATAAGAATGCGGAATTCAGGGTTAATGGTAGGGTTCTTAGTCAGGTGGAGGAACAGAGTGATCTTGGGGTCTATGTACATAGATCTTTGAAGGTTGCCACTCAGGTGGATAGAGTTTGTAAGAAGGCCTATGGAGTATTATCGTTCATTAGCAGAGGGATTGAATTCAAGAGTCGTGAAGTGATGTTGCAACTGTACAGGACTTTGGTTAGGCCACAGTTGGAGTACTGTGTGCAGTTCTGGTCGCCTCACTTTAGGAAAGATGTGGAAGCTTTGGAGAGGGTGCAGAGAAGATTTACCAGGATGTTGCCTGGAATGGAGAGGAAGTCGTACGAGGATAGGATGAGAGTTCTCGGCCTTTTCTCGTTGGAACGGCGAAGGATGAGGGGTGACTTGATAGAGGTTTATAAGATGATCAGAGGAATAGATAGAGTAGACAGTCAGAAACTTGTCCCCCGGGTACAACAGAGTGTTACAAGGGGACATAAATTTAAGGTGAAGGGTGGAAGGTCTAGGGTAAGGTATAGGTGGGTTCTTTACCCAGAGAGTGGTGGGGGCATGGAATGCGCTGCCCGTGGAAGTGGTAGAGTCGGAATCATTGGCGACCTTTAAGCGGCATTTGAATAGGTACATGGATGGGTACTTAATCTAGGTTAGAAGTTCGGCACAACATCGTGGGCCGAAGGGCCTGTTCTGTGCTGTATTGTTCTATGTTCTATGTTCTATCTTTGTTCTAAGTCGTGAGAAATCACACAGTTTCCTATAACACTTTATTTCAGAATCTGAAGGACAGCAAAGAATAGTATTAATACCCACGTGACATCACAAAATTAAAGAATAAGACAAGAAACGCATGGTTTTCATTCAGTTGTGTTGCAGGAGGCTATTTGGTCCTCTTTGTGTCAGTGGCGTCTCTGTGATGTAATCATACCAGTGCATTCTCTGCAATTAAAACATTAAAGATGGAAATTTTTTATCGCTCAATTTTGTTTGTGAGATCATTGCTTGCAGATGTTTTCATCACACTAGTGGATAGAGTCGTCGAATTCATCGCATCAAGTAATCCTGAAGTATGTGTGCTATTGCTAATTTTGCAGTAGTGTAACGTGTATGTTATTGATTATTGTGCCAAACATACGAACATAGGTGAATAGTATTTTCAACTCCCGAGCAGCAAAATTATCTGCTTGACAGCGTTATTCATGCTACTTCAATTATTTACATTTATTTCCAGTTCTGATTCAGTACGAACTGATTGATTCCATCTTAAAAAACATAAAAAATATATTGGAGAAAGTATGATCTGAGATAATTGCAATTTGAAGTCTTCTGGCGCAAAGTAAGTCAGTTTTGATACTAATTAACTGTTTATGTAGAATATACAACAACCCATCCGTCCACACTGCAATTTTCATGTTTTAGCTTGTAACCGCTTTGTCATGGTCTTGTGGGTTTTCTCAAACTACGTTTCCTCTGCAGAGAGATTTGCTTCAGAAAATTGAGCTCTTTCATCAAGCATGAAAGGTCATCCCTTAAAGCATGGCATTGCCGTACCTTGCAGATGAAAGTCATTTCACCCAACAAGTTTCTATCTCCACCCGAAGAGCACGCCACCCTATTCCAGTAAACCAACATTTTGATAGTTAATCCACCTGAAACACCATGCTACTGTTTAATTGTGCAAGTCTTGTTCACATAAATTGCACGTCACTGGACTATAGGAGAAAGCAGAACATCCAGAGAACGTACAAACTTCACAAACTCCGAGGCGAGAATCAAAACTTGCAGTCGTGCCCATAACTGCACAATTGCACCGTTATGTTCGACACTTCTTCTTTCCAAAATGTACACATACTCAATTTGCATCTTTTTGACTCAAACGAATTTAATGTCAAAATAACTAACACAAGAATTAACATAGCTCCCTTGATGTACTTTCATGACTGTGTGTTTCAGTTACTATGAAACAACGTAGAATATTGTGCCAGTTCGCCTCCGTCATTTTTTCTTCCCATTCATTCAGCAGACGATGTTGTGGTTGATGAGGTCATCATTTATGGCCAATCTGTAACTGCCAAGAAGCCAGTTACGAATCAACTACATCGTTGTGGGTCTGGATTCACATGCATGCCAGGGCAGGTAAAGACAAAAGTATCCCTCTCTGTTTACAATTCCTCCCATAGAATTTTGTCCTGAATACTGATAATTGATTCATGAATATATTAAAAGCTTAATTCCAGATTTTTGAAGTAAGTTTTAACTTTCTGCAGGAATTCCAGCTTTGCGTCCCCAAAATGCTGCCTGCGTCTCTGGATTAACTATCCAAATGTAATACCACCAGGCCATCATCTCTCCCTTATCTCGGGTTATTGTTTCCTAATACTTGGGTCTCTTCTCTATACATAACAACACCAACAACGAAAGAGAAGCTTGTTCTCAGCTGTTCATTTAGCATCATCTTCACCAATCCATTAAAATCTGCTGCAATTATTTTTAAAAATTTTTGTGACACATTTCTGTCAACTTTACCTTTCACACTACAATGACAGATCCATTATGTCCCAGAAATTATTCGTGATTAATGATTTAGTTCAACTTCAACACAGTCAATAGATTTTAAAAGAACATTCACGGGCATTTCCACAACTTCTGCTTTTTAAAATATCTAGTGCTGAGATCACTTGCACTGACAGTGTCGAAACAGCAGAGATTCCACATTATTGGAAGAAAATAATAGTTTATAAGTGAGCTTGCATATTATACTGAATGCTATCTAAATCGGAATAGGGTTGCAAAATCGAGATATATTTAATCTTAAAACTTGGTCATCCGTAATGAGAGGACTTTGTTTTTTTAAAAGGCCCTTTGCTGGACAGCGATCTATTCTGATGAATGCATCGCATTCTCATGTCACTGCTTTCTTCATTATCATAAATTGGGTGACATGAACGTGCATGAGTCGCTGAACATAGCACATCAAAACACAAGAAGCAAAAAAAACTGCTGCAGGGTAACATTTGACCCTTCAAACCTTCGTGGATCCACATTCACTGTCTAAATCTGTCGCCGATTTTCTAAGAGTCTGTGTCACATCGGTCCCAGCCCAGTCATGCATCTTTCCAGGTGCGTCTTGAAAGACACTATCTTGCTCGCCGCTGTCACTTCCACTGGCAACGCATTTTAGGCATCCGTAACCTTCTGTGTTTCGAAACTTCCATGCATATCTCCCCTAAACGTTGCCCTATCACTTTGAACCCATGACCCCCAGTAATTCAGCCCCCCATTTCTGAGAAAAACCTTCTTGCTATCCACCTTATGTCCGAAACGTTGATTCTCCTGTTCCTTGGATGCTGCCTGACCTGCTGCGCTTTTCCAGCAACATATTTTCAGCTCTGATCTCCAGCATCTGCAGCCCTCACTTTCTGTTTAGTATTTATTTGTAAACATTAGAAGAAGCTTTTCGTCAGGCGTTATGCTTCTTGTTAATTTGCGGTTGTGTTTGTTTTTTGGTGTTTGCATTAGTTTATTGGTTATCCTTTGCAGGATCTTAGACGTCAATAATCCATGATATCCCAAAATGTCTTGCATTCTTTCAACTGCTCTCTTGCTGTTTGAGCCTTGGCGGGATGTGTAAATACAGGTCAAGAAAGAGTGTTTCTACCACTCACAAATATTGCCTGTCTTCCATTAAATTTGTTTCACTGAAAGCAACTTGCACCTCATGACTTCATATCTTGAATGACTCTAGTGTATACCGCTCATTGTCTCAAACAAAACCGTTTTGAATTAACAAATAGTTGAACATTCAGCATGTTATAATCCCTACCCCCAATATTCACTTTACAGCAAGATTTCAATTAGCACTCTCACCACAGAACACCAATTCTAAAATAACCTGATCTCTACATTTTTGTGCAACGTCCTATTAAGCGAAAGATACCTTTTTTCCCAGACTGAGCATTCATTTCCATTAGCACAACTTCGATGCAACATGAGTATGGTGCCTTCAGAAAGATGTGATAAGGGAACTCAAGGTAAATAAATGCTTCAGGGCCATCGATCATCATATGATGGAACTGACTATGCAATTTGAAAAGAAGCAGATAGACTCAGAGGTCATGTTATTCCAGCTGAATAGAGGAAACGATATAAGCATGTGGGAGGAATTGTGTTAATATAACTGGTAGCAGAGCCTATCAAGAAAATAAAACAGTGCAATGGCAATGCCAGGAGTTTCTGGGATTGATTCAACAGACATGACAGAGATTCACCTCGAGGAAAAAGAAGCATGACTCAGGGAGCTTGAGGCAACCATGGCTGACTCGGGAAATCAGGGGTAACATTAAATCGAAAAATCAGGTGTATAATATGATGAAAGGCAAAGGAAACCCAGAGGATTGGGAAGCCTGCAAAGAATAGTGGATAGCAACAAATAAATAAAGAGGGAGAAGATTAAATCTGAGGGTATTCTGGCCAGTAATATAATAGAAGACTGCAAGCGTTTCATTGGCTATATAAAGCGCAATGAACAACAAAAGTGGACATCGGGCCTCTGGAAAATAATTCTGGAGAGATCGTAGTGGGAAACAAGGGAACGGCTGAGGAACTGAAAAATAACATCGTGGCAGCCGTCATGGTGGAAGGCACGAGAAATATCCCAAAACTTCAACAGAGTTATTGGGCAGAGCTGCGTATGGTGGCAATAACCAAGGAGAAGGCGCTAGAAAAACTGAATGGCTGTAAGGTGGATAAATTACCTGGAATAGATGCACTACACACCAGAGTGCTCAGGGAAATTACTGAATTGCTGAGGCAGTGGAGGCGTTCATGGTGATTTTTTTTCAGAAATCTTTCGTATCAGGCAGGAAGCCAGATGACTGGAAAATCGCTAACGAGACTCTCCTGTCTGACAAGTGAGTAAGGCAAAAGATGGAATATTGAGATGGAAACGTGTTGCTGGAAAAGCGCTGCAGGTCAGGCAGCATCTAGGGAACAGGAGAATCGACGTTTCGGGCATTAGCCGACGCCCCTCCCCCAAGTCCCTCCTCCCTATCTTTTATCTTAGCCTGCTGGACCAACTTCCCTCATTCCTGAAGAAGGGCTAATGCCCGAAACGTCGATTCTCCTGTTCCCTAGATGCTGCCTGACCTGCTGCGCTTTTCGAGCAACACATTTCCATCTCTGATCTCCAGCATCTGCAGACCTCACTTTCTCCTAAAAGATGGAATATTACTGACCGATTAGACTACCCTCGGTCATAGAATCAATTGTGAAGAATGAGATTTCTAAATACTTGGAAGTGCATGGTTGAATCCAAGGGAAGTGATGCGTCAAAGCTTCGACAATTCTCTGAGGAACCAACGAGCAGCTTTGACTAATTGCAGTCAATGCATGGACTTCAAAAGTCATTTTGACAAGGACCTGAAAAGGAGACTAGCAGCTGAATTGTTGTATGTTTCAAAGTTTGGCCACCGATAAGAAATGGAACTCTGTAGCGGATAAAAAGTAACATAACGAGCTAAATTTAAAGTAATAAACTAAAATGGACATAAGAGCATGAGACAAAATCTGAAGTGAAGGTATACTGATTTATTAAAAATGTTCAAATGAATTAACGTGGCACATGATCAATTTCAAAATATTGAAATTAAATAAATATGTGCCGTGAAAAATAGAAATACGTGAACAATTCTATTTTGCATTGTCATCCAAGCAATCTGCCACGTTATATTTGATGATGAATACAGGATCTGCCATTTTGCATTCAAAACAGTATAATGTGACGAACAAGCGAACAGATGCAATGGTTAACGTTGGTAAGATATGTATTTACGAATTTCATGACGTCACGTTCCGTCTATAGGAACATAAAAGCAAATTCATAAAATACGTTTCGATCCTTCAAGGGCTTCATGTAAACCCAATGTCCTGGTGAACGTCTGCTATCGACATGACAGGACAGTAGCGTGCAGGTGTAATCTAGACGTATAGAGGAAGCGTACGCAGAAAGATGAATGACAACAGAGGGATGATCACATTTTTCATTTACAAGTGGAAACATTATGACTTGGTGGAGCAAGCGATGAATCTGGAGAATGCTCAGCAGGCTTTGTAAACATGTCACATAAGTCTCTTTCAAATCCTAATCAAGTACTTATCTCTCCCTTACTCGAAGTATGGTGAGCGGGATCTCATTAAAATGTTGGGCCTATGATAATTGCCGCCATTCTTCTGAGGGGCAAAGGTGTGTGATGAGCATGTAACGCCACCATGTTGGCAGCAAACAAGTTTGTCAACGGTTTGGAAGAATCACAGACAAATGAATTGTTCAGAACTGTCAGATCTTCTAAACCTAACCGGTGATGTCTCACATCTTCTTGATTAGGCAACACTGTAGGAAAGACAGAAGGATAAAGCAACTAATTTTGCAAGAGAAACAATGCCTTCTCGGGTGAAATTAAAGTCCGATACAACCTGTGGAGAAAAAGCAAGTAAAGATTAAAATCTAGTGATCCTTCCTAAATATTGTACTCCAATTCCCTCTGTCATCCAGACGTGTGTGTTCATTGATCTGCGGCTCTGTTAAGTCACAGCTGAAACTCAATACTTTGAACAAACACTATCTTCAAATAAAGGATCAGCCAATAGCAAAAAGGGACGATGTTTAGCAGTTCGAATGGTGTGGCCATCATTTACTAGCTCACAGGAGGAGAAAATGTTGTCAACTCTGTATTCAAAGTGACGGTCTCCCAAGAAAGTTTACCCAAATCAGCACAACTGCACCATAACCCTTTTCGAGTGAACTAATAGGAAGAAGGCTTAGAAATCTGTTTTATCCAAAACTCTCAGAAGCGTGAGCAACTCTTACATTCTGCATGTTTGCGCAATGTGTGTCAGCAACAGATGTTAAACAAAGAGAGAGAGATTAAATGGTGTTGGAATGAAGTTATAGCGAGGACAAAAGACTCATTTGTTTAATTATGGAAATTTATAAGTGGATGGCACACACGTCAGTTAAGTCTGCGATTTGGAATTGAATCGGTGATAAAGTTACTTACAGACACCTGCTGCCAGGATACTTAAAGAAGGTTCAGGATTTGATTCTAAATCCCACCTATGGAACCCGAAAAAATCATTATCTCTGTCAATCCCTCTCTCTTTCCCTCCTCTAAAAAACGCCACAACAGATATTGTCGTTTCTTCTCTGAAGGATATTCGTGTGCCAATCAGACAGCTTTCAGATTCAACTGTTTTATCTCCAGCAATTATAAGAGTGGCAGACCTTAAATTGAAATTTCTGTTTGGCGGGACTTCTCTCATGCAATTCCTTCTCGTTTCAGTCACATTCACAGGATTTTGTAAGGGAAGAATTTAACATCAGAAAATTCACATCACAAAAGATCACATCAGAATCTCATAGTTTCACACATTTTTGGTAACTTGAATAATTTTTGGATTTTGAACACGGAAATTAAAAGCACCATTTACAGTGGGGAGAAACTTTGTTTTCCCTGTGTGGGCGTCAGTCTTATTCGAGAGTGTGGTGCTGGATAAGCAAAGAGGTCAGGCAGCATCTGGGAAACGGGAGAATCGATATTCAAGACAGATGCCCTTCATGTGCCAGAAACGTCGATTCTCCTGCCCCTTCAATGCGGCCTGACCAGCTGTGTTTTTGCAGCATCACACACTTGACGCTGATTTACAGTCTGCAGTTCTCACTTTCACCACAGGTTCTGTCGTAGTGGGGTGAAAGTGTGGAAGTATGTTGGTTGTAGAATGCACATCAATACGCATCCGACCTGGACACATATCGGTGCAATCACAATGAACAGAGGCGGTTCCCCTGCGCAGAACATGAGAAGGTTTTCAGTGACTTATCCCTCCTGACGGCAAATCAGGAAGTTCACACTGAGAACAGATCAGTCACTCAATCGGAGTGTGGGAAGCGAAGCACTCAAGCAAAACACTCACTAAAACGCCAGCGTGTTCACATTGGCGAGATATCATTCATATGTTCTGAATGTGGCAATGGATTCACTCAGCCATCCCACCTGCTGAAACACCAACAGGTTCACAGTAATGCAAGAACATTTCCACGGCGGAATTGTGGGAAATGATTTAAATATCTTGCAAAACTGGTCAGTCATCAACGCGTTCACACTGACGAGAAACCATTTAGATGCTTTCACTTGGTCTGGGTTCACCAGCAAATCGCACCAGGGAGATTCCATTCAGCTGTCCAGTATACAGAAAAAAAAAATTGTAATCTGCTAAAGCACCAGCATATTCACATTAGGGAGAGAAAAGCCCTTCCCAGGCTGCTCCAAGTGTGGGAAGGGCTTTTCTCAGTCATCAATCTGTTCAGATATAAATAAGTTCACAAGTAATTACCGTGATTGAGTTTTGTTACTCGCAAACTGTATTGAATACTGTTAACTTGGCTCTGTCTCTGCTGAGGTTGACTGCTTCCAGACCAGCTACTGGGGCTAACATTCTTTGCAATGTGAAATCAATCCGCTTTGTTTTATAGTCACGCAGATGTTCGAGGCCTGAAAGAAAAACTGCTTGCTGGAGAAACTCAACAGGTCTGACTCACCTATGGAGAGAGAAAAGTAATAATTGTTTTGAGTCTGATCTGAATCTGCGTTGGCACTGAATTGGACTGGGAATGATTATTATCTAGGAAAGGAGTAGGAAGAGGACGTGAAATGTTGTAAACGTGTCCAGAGAGCTAGTGGTGGCATGGAGATGTATAGATTTACAGGCAGTGCAAAAGTTAAGTTTAAAAAGAAAAGTTATGTTAGTTCTGTTGATAGCAAGCCGAATCACCAAGACTCTGTTTAGCTCCCAGTTGGAATGGAGGGAGGGGACATCAGTAGGAGGAAGATGTGAGAGGGAAAATAGGAGGAGAGGTAAGTGAGTAACTTAAACAGGGTAATTCCGAATGGAGGACAGCGTTCCTGGTGTTCAGTTGTTGAACTCAGTGTTGAGACCTGAAGACTGTTCCTCCAGTTTGTATGCTAACTGGAAAATGCTGAGTTTATTCTGGTATCTCAGATATCAGGTGGTCTGTTTGAATTGCTCGTCCTGTTTCCTCCATCTTCACCTCCAACAACAAGAGCGAGGAGCTCATGGAGGTTTTCTGTCAGTGAAATCGAAGCGATCTGATTCAGCTGGCTCCCTCCCATCCACCCATCACTGAACAAGTCTTTAAATTACTTTTAAAAAATACGAGGTCCTGTGAAAGATACAAAGGCCGACAGCATCTGTGGAGCAATATAATTCCAAAGACAATTCATATTTAACTCAAAATGCTCACTCTGTTTCTCTATTCAGAGATTCTTTCACACCTACCAAAACTTTCCGGCAACTGTGTTTGTATTTTAGATTTCCACTATTGGCAGCATCATGCTGTAATTTGGGTTTATTCTAGAGTTTATTCTTTTAACGGGTCTGCTCCTGTAACTTTATCCAGCCATGTCAGAGCCCATCTTGTCCAATTTTATTTATATAGCCTTCTTCCCACGAAACTAGCAATGATCCAATTCCCCCATGTTCACTGTGTCTGCAATTGTCCTCTCTCTGCCTTCTGGTACCGTCCTTCACGCTTCTAGATTCACGGTCAGAATCTATCCTCAGAAATAACCGCATACTTTCTTGTCCACACAGACTATTGACCCATCTGCGATCCCCTTTTCCACTACTTGTACATGGTGTCACCAAGGGTTAATCTTTGGATTGTCCTATTTCTCATCAAGACGCTTCCATTGTATGAATCATCAAAAAAAAAGTGATTTTCATTTTCACATTTTCACTGAGAGGACCAAGACATGCGTCACCATCCCCCTTCTCCATTTCGCTATTCCATGAATATCTTCTGTTTAAAACTCAGCTAACCAAAGCATTCTTCTTTGTTTGCTGCTGAATGTTCTGTTCCCTGATGTCCAAGACCTCCCCCATCCTGGAAACTGTCTAAAGCTGAATCATGATATTAAACAATCATGCTGTTGTACGTTTTACTGGGATCAGTCAGTGATCATATTATCCAAAGGGCAAAAGTGAGGACTGCAGATGCTGAAGATGAGAGTGGAGCGCATGGTGCTGGAAAATCACAACAGGGTAGGATGCATCTGAGGAGCAGGATTATCGACGTTTCGGGCATAAGCCTGCATTCCTGATGAAGGATTGTTGCCCGAAACGTCGCTCTTTCTGTTCCTTGGATGCCGCCTGACCTGCTGTGCATTTGCAGTACCACATTCTCGGCACTGTCGCCAGTAGCAGACACAGCCCAGATTACCTACTCTCTCACAGACACTATGGCTCCATTATCTTATACCCCCTTGATGTGGAGATCAGAGGGATTAGTGCGATTCACGCAATTTCCCCCAGGACAGTCACCCTTCCCTATCCCTGTTATGCCAGGAAGTGAGGGGTGAATACATCTCATGCAGTATCATCCCATGGTCCCAACTCACATTATCCCTGTGATGGGGGGAATGAGGGATCGATGTCCAACATGCAAAAGAAGCAAGGGCGATATGAAAAACATGTTTTGTCATTGAACGAGTAGTAAAGTATGGTGTGTACTGCCTGGAATTGTGAAGGAGGCAGGTTCATTGAGGCATTCCAAGAGGTCATTTCATGATTATTTGTATGGTAATGGTGGTGTAGAGAGATGTGGAGAAAAGGCTATAGTTTGTCACTAGAGAATAGAGGTCATGCAGGCTTGATCGTACAAATCGGCTCTTAATGAGCTTTAGTAGTTCTGTGACAGTGAGAAGTGAACCTGGAAATTAAAATGATATGGTGATATGCTCGAATAGAACTGAAAAATAGTTTGCTGTCAATCAGGAGATTGGAATGCACTAAAACTAGTGCAATAGTACAGCATCGATTGTGAGTCCTGAACAGTTCCAGACAGGAATTGATGAGTCGAACCGTCTGGAATAAGTTGATTATGTATCTTCACATTTTTATGTTTATATTCAGAACGAGTGGCGCTGGAAAAGCACAGCCAGTCAGGCAGTATCTGAGGAGCATGAGAGTCGAAATTTCGAGCATAGCTCATCATCATGTCTGATGAAGAGCTGATTCTCGAAATATCGACTCTCCTGCTCCTCGAATTCGGACACACTGGCTATACCTTTCCAGCACCACACGTTATGAAAGTGATCTCCAGCAACTTCAGTCCTCACTTTCTACATTGTGTGTTTTCATTGTGTGAACAAGAGCGTAATACGAATTAGGACATCAATTATAAAACTGAAGTGCAGGTCGGCTAGAAAGTGCTGGTGCACAGTGTAATACAATATTACACAAGGGAATCAAAACAAGAAACTCTTGTCATTAAACTCATAACTAGAGCTGACCATAAACTAAGTTAAAAAAGCAAGAAGTGAGAAAATGAAACATTAATCTCAATTTGTTTCACTGGAATCACAGAATGTTAGGTAAAAAAATTCAATGCGCAGTGAGTAGCTATGCCTACTGTCTCCAAATAATGCGACATTGGAGTCTTTTGAACTAACACAGTTCAGAGTTCTCCTGTCTCTGCTCTGCCTCCCATATGTGAAAATAATTATTCATATGTGCAGATACTGTAGCTCAGGCCAGAGGAAAGACAAAAATAATGATTTACGTGAGTGTGGTGAAGATCGTCCCACCATGACAGGGAAGTTCACAATATGTCTCAGGTCCTTTCCCTACTGACATTGAGGATTTGGAAGAAGACAACTGCTGATTTTGAAATCATAAAAAGTCAAAGAATTCTCATGGAGAATCCAGGTGCGCTCTCAAAGAGATTTCATAGCTGCTGCTGTGAAATCTAAGAGGGGAAAGGCAAGGATGGTAATTATGGATCACATCTACTAATAATATATGTGGGCTCCGATCTCTCCACCAATAACATCTTGGATCCTTGCCTTAGTTCTAAGAACTACGTTCTTGACTAACTTGTGAAATTAAGAGAAAGTGAGGACTGCAGATGCAGGAGATCAGAATCGAGAGTGTGGCACAGCAGGTCATGCAGTATCCGATGAGCAGGACAAGCGATGTTTCAGGCATAAGCCCTTCTTCATGAATCGGTAATGAGGAATAATCTGTGAAATTCCTTATATTTCAGTTAATTAACTGTGAAGCAGGCTGTAACTTACAAACATCAAATAATTAGAAAATTGTTTTGTGCGTCCATCTACAAATTTTGGAACCAATTGAAATTAAGACTGTGGAACTGCCTCAACCTCTTTCCACAGTCTGTTCATTGGAAAACAGTCACTCAGTGTCTATGTGTCGGTGCCTTTCCAGTAGAGTGGCATGTAGGCTCAGTGGTTAGCATTGCTGCCACATAGCACAAAGGATCTTGATCCAACTTTGACTGCAGGCGACCCATCCTGTGGCGTTGTCACACAAAATGTTAGCATAACGTGAGATCTTCCAGAGTACTGGGAGTTATCTATTGTTTTGTTAGAGGATTGACCAAACGACAAAAGGCTTGGGAAAATGCTTTTTGTATTTGTTCGGCAAAGAATGGGGTGCCACATTGTTCAGTCCTCAGGCATACATCGATTTAAAATCTACAGCGATGCCATGTACTATAGCGACATTTGCAGATGAGATTAAAAATAGTTGGGAGAAGAAATTGCAATGCAGACATAAAGTTGCAAATGGATGAGGGTACGTTGGGTGAACCAGCCAAAATTTGGCACGTGAAGACGAACGTGGCTACCTCTGAGTTATTGATTCTGTTTGAAGGATTAGAAAGACAACGTACGATCGACTAGAAATGGGCAACACCTTCAGCCTGTTTTGAAGCAGAGCGATCTTCGTGGTCTTGTGCATTAAAAGCTGAAATTTTGTGCGCAGATAGAGCAGTAAGTCAGGAAGGCAAAGAAAAAAATAGTTTTTATTGCTAAACGAGTAGAGTAAAAGTAGGGAAGCGTTGATGCAAAGGCAAACGGAATTAGTCAGACTGCAACTGCAGTACTGGGTATACTTCAGGAGAGATATACTTGGAGGCAGTTCAGAGAAGTTTCAGTGATTTGGATCAGGCAAATGTACAGCACAGAATGAGACCAATTAGTTCAACGCATCTATGCCGACCAGATATCTTAAGGTAATCTCGACCTGATTACCGGCATTTGGACAATATTCCTCGAAACGCTTCCTGTTGAAAACCCGTCCATTTGCCTTTTAAGTGGTAGATCATTCCATGCACGCAACGCCCTCTTTGTGAACAGGTTATCCCCTCAGTTCCCTTACAAATATTTTCCAATCTCACTTTCAACATATGCCCTCTAGTTCTGCATTCCACAGCCACCCAAAAAAAACCCTTCGCTCTTCACATTATTCATGCCACACATGATTTTGTAAACCTCTGTAAGGTGACCCCTCAGGCAGGTACCATTAACAGCGACATGAAAAAAAGCCCAGCATATTCAGGCTTTCCATGTAGCGCAACCCGGCTAGGCCGGTGAAAGTTCTTGACAATGTTTTCTGCATCCTCTCAAGTTGAGGAAGATCTTACTTGCAACACGTAGACTGGCATGAAACGCAATATTCTGACCATGACATCCCAACTTTCGTCCCCTATGTAGTGACCAGTGTAGCGAAGAGTCCCAATTGCTTTTTTCACCACCCTGTCCACATGCAACTCTAATTTCTCGGAAATATGTACCCGCGCTCCAAGATCCCTTTGTTTGGTAATGCATCCCATGTTGCTACCATAATCTGTAAACATCCTGCTTTACAAAAACACCTCACATGCATCTAAATTAGATTTCATCTGCCACTACTCGGTCCATTGGCCATGTTATCAAGTTCCCGTTGTTCTCTTAGATAACCTTTCTCGCTGTGCACTGCTCCACCTATTTTGATGTCATCTGTTAACTTCCTAACGATACCTCCAATCTTTACATCCAAATCATTTGTATAAATTATGAAAGCGACGGATCCAGTGTTTCCCTTGTATCATAGAACTTGTTCCAGGCCGTGAGTCCAAATCCAAATTCCCCACAACTACCACCTTCATCCTGCCGACAAACTAATTTTGAATCCAATTTGATTTGTGCCTCTGGATCTCATGATGTCTGCGGTTACTAACCGGTCAACCATGCAGAACCTTATTGATCACTTTGCTTAAATCAATACAGATAATATCTATAACTATGCCGTTTCAATCATAATTGTTACCTTTTCAAAAATGTCAGTCAAGTCAAGAATACGTGATTTCTTAAGGACAAAACCATGCTGGCCATTCCCAATTAGTCTTTGCCATTCAAAATGTATGGCATTCATATCTCTCAAAAACCTCTCTGACAATTTACCCACCATTGATGTTCGGCTCACCGGTTGAAGGTTCTGTGCCTTTACCTTACTACCTATCCCAAATAATGGCATCACTTTAGCCAACCTCCAAGCTTCTGGACGCTCATCAGTGTCTATTGCTTTTAAAACTGTCTCACACAAGCTTCCAACCATCTCTGAGCTTGAACTTGCAGAATTAGGAGTCATTTTATCAGATAGACATTTGTAGATGCTTGGAACTGTTCTTCCCTACCACCATTTTACGTCTACTCAATGTTAATTCAATATCTGGTGCTGATGGATCTTTGCTAACTTAAGGTACTTGGGGACATGGGGCACAGATGGGCCTGATGTATCGATATTTCCAGGTGTCAACAACGCTTTCTTTTGGTTCAGAAACATCTGAGCTCAATGTTGAGTCCAAAGGTTTAGATTTCTGTGTAATAACATAAGCTGATGTTCTGATAGCTCTGATTGAGTTTCATTGGAATAATGTTGGAGGTCGAGGGTACACAGGTCAGATTGTGAGTGCCAGGGATTTAAATGATAAGGAAAGAGAAGCTAAAGCTCATTCGTGACGAAGGTCTTCTGCCTTAAACGTCGATTCTGCTGCTCCTGGGTAGATGCCTGAGTTGTTGCGCTTTTCCACCAAACAATATCGACTCTGATCACCAGCATCTGCAGTCCTCACTTTCTCCCAGCTGATTTAACCCGACTGCCAACCCTCTTCCAAGGATGCTTAACTTGAAGGAGTTCTCCTCCTCTATTTACAAGGAGACTCCTAATGAAGGGTTTATGCCTGAAACGTCGATTCTCCTTCTCAGTGGATGTTCCCTGACCTGCTATACTTTTCTATCATCACTCTCTCGACCAGTGCTAAGAGTCTGCTGGTAGAATATATGTAATTTTTCTACAAAGTGATCTCACAACCCCTAATTGATCTTCCCAAGGTAGATCACGAGCCTTCAACCTGGTCACGAAATTACAAGAAGTACAACTAAATCACGCATTTCTTTCATCTAAAAAATTATGGGAAATGCCTGAGGAAAAGTCAATTAATTACAGGGTGGGTTACATAATCATGTTATAAATTGTTAGACTACAAGAATAATATCATACAAGGTAAATAAGAAAACAATTGTCAAAATGTTGAATTATGCCAGTTAGTTTTGTTTTATTATCAGCAGAAGTAAAGGTGCAACTCTCAGTGAGAACTTGATTCAGTCATAGATGTGATTGATTGTAAAATCCAAGTCTGCAGTCACTGCATAACACGACTAGCTTCTGCGTGAGTCGCATGTTTGATTAAACTACTTCACAAATGCTCTGAACAAGCGAAGAGCCTCTCTCCAGTGTGAAATCGTTGGTCAATATCCTGGGAATTATTGTTCTCCCATGGACGAGTTGTTGTTATCCTTCTGGTAGTTGGGGATTTTGGAGATGGAAAGGCAACAAAGAACAATCCAAACTACTGACACATCACTGCATTCACAGGTGGGAGAGGCCGTTTTCCTGCTACCTGCGTCGGAGAGGATTCACCAAATCATCAGACCGTCTGATTGACCAGGGATTTCTCACTGGGGAGAAGCAGTTTTCTGCTGCAAATGCGGAAATGAATTTCCTTAGTCATCCCACCTTCAGACATGCCAGCATGTTCAGACTGATCAGAGACCTTTTCAGTTCTCTAACTGTGAGAAGAGATTTAAAATGTAAAAGCAATCTGCTGACACCAGCGAGATTGCGCTGGAGTGAGTCCATTCTACTGCTCTGTGTGTGGGAATTTTTTCACGTAGTCACCGTCCTGCCTGATACACCAGAGAGTTCACATGTGGTTACAGGGGTTTGCTGCAGTGGCTATTGTCACTGATCGTCTTGTTAAGGATGGAACTACTTCATTCTTACAGGTTAGTTCATATGTATTGATTATGAAATAGGAATACGAGTTGATTCTTAATACTGTGGATAACTGTCGAACAGAATGGCAACTTTTATTTCAAACACATTGATATAAATTTGTAACTCTTCTACCAGATTATTTAACATCACCAGGATGGAGATCAGGAAAGAGAAATTGTGGAAGGATCATACATTAAGAACAGAAATTCAGCCTGGGCATACTCTTTAAGGGTAACACTGAGAGGGACAAGCAACATTTTATGAAGATAAAATGCATGATAGCCACTTGTGTACAATAGATTCCAACGTTGTTCAAAGTCAGGCTGCGTGACGTGAAATGGTTGAATGGCTAGAACCGATATTCCAAATTCTCTGTGAATCAGTATCTGGTTTCTATTCTGTAACCACCACCCTATTCCAATCTCAACGAAGCAGTGGATCTGCGTCACAACTGTATTTCTCAGCAACAAGAGTAGATACAATCTGTGAAATCAGAGATTCGTGCAAAGGTGTGCTTTGGTCGTCACGAGAAATCCATACATTATATGAGCAGAATTAGGCCAATTGGCCCATCACGTCTGATCCACCATTCAATGGTCGCTGATATGTTTCCCAACCCAATTCTCTTGCCTTCTTATCATACCTGTTGACTTCCATACTAATCAATAAGTATCTGTGTCTGCACTGAATATCCTGAATGACTTGATGTCGACAGCTTTCAGTGACAGTCAGTTCTACTGATCAATCAGACTCTGACATGTTTTGTTTAGCATCATCTGCTAGTTGCAAAAGCTTCGAAATCCCTGGTTTCCCCTAACCGTCACCACATTTTATGCTTTATCTTTTGTTTTTTTTTGCCCCCGTCCTTTCTTGTCAGTCATGTTTTCCTCATCCTCCCGTTAGTATATTTCTTTTTCAGTAGTATGAATTTCTGCAATGTGTCTTCAATTATTGCAGAAACCACACGTATTTCTGTTCCATTCACGTCCGTGATAGGCGCCCCTTGCAATCAACTCTAGTCAGCTCCTCGCTCATGTCAAATCATTACATCTGATTTAATCATTTATCCCAAACTGCAAGTTGAATTATGTCATTTTATGGTAAATGCCCCCTTCGGATCTCCTGCATCTTTATTTCACAAATCAAATCAGCCTCCTCAGAAATCTGCAAATCCAGAATTGCGTGTTCCCTTGTGAGTCGAACAAAAGCTGCTCTGAAAATACCACCTCGTGCACATTCGACAAATTCCATTTCCTGAGACCTGATAAAAACGTAATTTCCTCAATTCACCTGCATTTTGAAGATTCTCATAATTATTGGAAAATGACTCTGCCTAAATTGTCAAAACAAATTTGTAGCTTTAACATGGCAGTGATTACTTTTGTGAAAATTTTAACATGCTTTTGTGACAGTCCAGAGCAACCAACTTTAGCAACCGTGAGAAACTATGTATACAGCACTTTTACCAGGAAGTAATAACTGGTCAATGACTGGGAATTCTACAATGAGTAACTTATCTCCAAACCTGCGACATCGACCTTCTCGAAGAGCAATGGCATGGGATGCATGCAATTTCAGCACCTATAAGTTCCTCTGCAAGAATTCACCATCCTGATGTCGAAATGCATTGCCATTCCTTCACTGTTGCTGTGTTGAAATCCCTGGAACTCACTCCCGATCAGCATTGTGAGTGTCAATATGCTGCCCGGACCTCAGAAAAGCTGCACATCGTCACAGTTTGCAGACCAAATATTGATGGACAGCAAATACTGGCTGAGCTATATTGCCCAAATATGGTGAATAAATCAGGGAACTTGAATAATCAATACACTTAAATCGTCAATTGAAGAGTTCAGAGGATCTGTGAACTGCTGGTACAATTGCAACAATTATTCGCTGTTCAAATAAGACGGGATCTGCAGCTTGTTACGAGGAATTCCCAGTTCCACTGATGTGTGCGTGTCAGTTTCCAATACTTTGCTGTAGTCCTTCTTTACCTTTCAATTTGATCTTCACTCCATCGGGAAATAAAGCACCTTTCGACTTCCTCATGACTTATTCAGTCAGCAAATGTTTTAAAGACTTAATGTGCTCTTCTAACATGTATTGTTAAATTTTTTGTTTCTATTTGCAGTTTACTGGAAATCTGTCCCAAATGTGAAAATTGCAGTTCCGATTTCTAATACCCAGATTATTTTAAATTCTTAAGAACAGTGGGTTCAGGTTTACTCCACATAGAACGTCACTACCTAACCTTTAACTGTCTTGACGAGCTGCTCTTGACTACTAAACTATGATTCCTGCATTGTATAATATTTGCCATCCATCACAGTATGACTAATCTGCGGGTACAATATAATCAGGCTATGTCAACTGAAGAGCCATACAGCAGATTGCATGGAAAGCTCAATACAAAATCACAGAATTGTTGCGGTGCTGAAGGAGCCCATTCGGCCCGTTGCATCTGCATGGCTTTTCAAATCAACTATGAGTTAATGTCATTTTCTTGCCTTCCAACTCAGCTGGCACATTGCTCCGGTACTCATGTTTAACTGATACTGCTGTGAACATTTGATTAATGATCCTACCACCACACTTCCAGACAGCACATTCCTAAGTATCTGCTGTCAGAACGTTTCTCTCGACTTACATGTATTCTTTCCTTTGCCTTTCAGCCTGAAGTTATTCTCTTTGATTCTCAATCATCATATGAATAGAAAGTATTCCCCCATATCCTGCGTGTAGACCCCTCATGGCGAATGAAATTCCAAAAAAATCTTTTTCAGCTATGCCTTCTGTAATGAAAACAATCCCAGTTTCTGCACAGTATCTGTGTAACGAGTTCCTCGTCCCTCGAATCATTCCTGTAAAAAAAAATCCTCACTCTCTCTAATGAGTTCTCATTCGTCCTGAGACATGGTACCCCGAACTGTACACAATATTCTATCTAAAGTCTTTGTGACTTATATAAACTCAGCATAATCCCTTCTAATCTATGCCACTAATACCAAGGTCTACAATTTTGTACACTTCTCCAATTACTCTCTCTACCAGCCCTGCCGCATTTAACAGCTTGAGTACATCGACATCCAGGACTCTCTGCCCATGCTGTCTGTACAGTAGTCACGAGTTATTTTATGCTTCGAATGTTCGTTCTGAAATTCACCCGTTATCTATCCGACTGCATCTCCAGCTTGTCAGTGTCGTCATGGCTTAAGCAGTCAAAAACAGTCACACAGCATAGAAGTAGAGTCCATGAACCAAACAGTCCAATTCGACCCTATTCCCAAAACTGAACTAGTTTCTGGTGCTTCTGCTTGTCCTGTACACCTCCAAACATTTCCTCGTCATGAATTTGTCGAAATCTCTACTAAACGCTGTAACTTTACCCGCATACATTACTTTCTTTTGAAACTGTGCCTTCACCAGCAAGTTCTCCATTATTTTGGATAGCTGACATCGACTTACCAATTCCTGGGGTACCCCAGACATTTATCAACCCAAAACATTGATCCGATTGATTCTTCCTGAGCAGAATAGCAAATGTTAACCTGATGTTCCGAACTTACATTGCAGAGATTCAATGAGCAACTGCAAAACACAGAATTACGACAGAACAGAAGTGGGTCATGCAGTTCTCTAATTGGACTTTCCGACATTTTGCCAATAAACTGAATATTCCTTGCAATTTGCATACTGTTTATTTACAAATAATTGTCTAATGACCTTTATTGAACCTGCCAAATTCACAGTTCCATGCTTTGTCTTCCAGAGTTATCTGCTTACTTTGCGAAGTCTCTTTCTCATCTCATATTTCCTTGTATTGTAATTTATTTTATATCTTATTCTCAATGCTTTTACCGGGGTGAATAGTTTCTCACTGTCCACACTGTATAGAACGATCCTGATTTTTAAAGGTACTTCTAAATTTTATTTCTGCTTTCTCTATTTTAACATTAATGCTGACATTTGTCCACTGCTGGAGCCATGCATATGAACGTGGTTTCTACAAACTTCTAGTGCTCACTTTTCTTGCTCCTCTCCAGATGAAAATAATTTAAAACCGCAGTAGGGTCTTTCCTGGATCTCGAGTCTTTTTTTTTTTGCTGAAGAGTTAACTCCAATTAAACATTTAAAAGAACTAAGCCAAAATTTCTAGTCTCTGCTTCAATCTTCATTCCTGATCTACTGACTTCATCCCGCTCTCTGATCTCATTGAGATTTAGCGAGGCTGACCACAATTTGGTGCTGCGTTTGCTTCTGACGAAAGCTTCTCATCCCCAGTCTCTGTCGCTGGGTGGAACGTGGTTTTGTAGTTAGCACTGATGTCTGAAGTGACAATGATCCAGGTCCGAACACAGCCTCAGGCGACTACATGTGTGGAGTTTGTATAAATTCGCCGTGTCTGCGTGCATTTCCTCTGGGTGCTCCGGTTTCCTCTGACACTCCGAAGATGTGCGGATCAGATGAGTTGGCCATTCTTATTTGCCCATTGCGTTGGGCGCATTAATCAGAGTGAAATGGGTCTCGGTGGGTTACTTTTCGGAGGTTCAGTGGAGACTTATTGGGCCGAAGGGCCTGTTTTCACACTGTAAGTGATCTATCCTCATTGCAGTCCGTCCCCCTCAGGGTATCTGCTGCAGAAACGCAGATTCATCTCTTCCAAAGCTCCGGACTTGATTTCTGTGCTCAATGATATTCCCCATTTTACATTCTAAACTTCATGTCATCTAATACATCACGTTTAATGCATTTCAACATTTCTCATGCCTCTGCAAGTCCCATACAGATTACACTGTCGCCCATTCAAGCATCATCTCGATTTTAAAACCCTCATCCCTGTTGTCAAATTTCTCCAATGGACCCTCCCAACTTTATCTCTGTAATATTTCTATTCCATATGCGTGGTTGTCTCCAATTCTGTCCGTTTACTCATTCCCTACATTTATTGTTCCATCATTAGTGACTTCCCCTTAAATTGCCTCAGCTCTGCGGTCTGGAATTCAGTCTCTCGTTCTCATTTTCGTTTTTGATGCCTTTTTCTTTTCGAAAGTGTTTGATAATCGATCCTGCTCTGATCTCATTTCGTTTCCATGCAAGGATTTGTTTACCTGCTCCCTCTGCAATGTGCAAGGCTTTTGTTTAAGGTCACGGGCAGTATGCAAATAAAGCGTTGCTAAATGCGCCCATGGTCTCCTGCGTGAATTCCCCAACACACTGTCTTGCTTATTTTTCCAGTCGCTACGTCAGCCGGGTTTGTTCGCTCCCTGTGTCCTCACCAACAAGGCTGGTAGCAGACAAAAAAAAAAACCCTGCAAATGCTGGAATCTGAAATATACAGTCAGGAGGCTGGAAGAACACAGCAAGCCAGCAAACGTCAGCAGCTGGAAAAGTCAACGATTCAGGTGTAATCCTTCTTCGGTATGGAGGGTAGATATGGCGGGAGCTGCAAATAAATGGGGTTTGGGAGTCACATTTGTGAAGTATGGATAGGTGAATTCAGGTTGAGGGTATGATCCGGTTGGTCAATTAGAGGAATGAATCCAGTTGTCGGCAGGGACAGTGGAATGGATGGAGACTGATTTAGAGGAAGAGGAAGGAATTTATTTGAAATTGGCGAAGTCCATATTGAGTCCTCCATGCAGCAAGCTACTAGGGCGAATATAAGAGGATCTTCCTCAATTTGCACAGTGGTTCGTTTTGGCAATATCGTAGACAAAAGATCGTCATTGGAAATGGAGTTATGGGGAATCTGAAATGGGCGGTGACTGGGAGGTCTGGTCACACCCTGTGGAGCTGGCTGCGACACTGGTCGATTTGTTCCCTAAGATTACATTCCGTCTCCCCATGTACAGAAGACCTAACCAGAGAACCTGTTGCAATAAGCTCGGTTGGAAAAGAGTCAAGTGGACCTCTGTATCACCTGTAACGACTGCTTGGATCACCGGTTTGAGGTGATGGGTGAAAATAGCGGGTTTTACTTCTTTGATATTTGCAGGGGAATACACATTAGGGTTCAGGGATGTTTGTGGGAGAGTTGTCGAAGAGGACGATCCTTTCGGAATCCAGTGATGCGTGGAGAGGGGAAGATGTTCTTGCTGTTAGGGTTTAGTTGGAGTTGGTGGAAATGTGTAAGGATGATGCGTTGGATGCGGAGACTTGTGGGGTGTTAGTTGATGACTGAGGTGAATGTCTAAATTGAGTTGGGAAAGGCGGGGTTCAGAGCAATGGAACAGGGAACGGAGGTGTGGCGGAGGGCTGACTGGACGACAGGAAGCAGGAAAACAATGTTGTTCAAAATATGTGGACATCTGAGATGTTCAGGAGTGGAATGCTTCTTTCTTTACGCAGTTGCAGCGAGGGATGAGGAATTGGGAGATTCAGATGTAGCTTTTGCACGTACAGGGTGGGAGGAGGTGCATTCCAGGTAATTATGTGAGTGTGTAAAATTGCAGTAAACGTCCGTTGGGAGACTGTCGCCGGAGATGTAAATGATAAGATCAACTAGGTGGAGGGAGGTGTATGAAATGAACCAAGTGAATTTGGGTGCGGGATGGAAGTTGTGGGCGAGATCAATGAATTGCTCCAATTCACTCTCGGAGCAGCATACTACACTGATGCAGTCATCGATGCACTGGTAGAAGAGTTGGGGCACAATTCCTGTGCAGGTACTGAAGATGGACTGCTCAGTATAGGCAACAAAGAGACAGTCATAGCTGGAACCCATCCGGGCTTCCATGGCAACCATCTTGATTTGAACAAATTTGTAGGAGTTTAAGTAAAAGTTACTGAGGATAGGACCAGTTCAGCGAGGCTGCGGAGGGTATTAGTGGGTGTGGAATGAATGGTTCTCATAGAGATGATGAACCAGAGGGCCTGGATGCAGTCCTTGTGAGGTATGGACATGTATAAGGGCTGCGTGTCCACAGAGAATATAAAGCACTGGGGCAAGGGAACTGGAAGTTGCTGAAGAAATAGAGGGTGTAGTTGGTATCGCATATATACGTGGGAAGTGCCTGAACCAAGAGGGAGAGAATGGGGTACAGGAGAAAGGAAATGAATCTCGTGGGGCAGGACCACGCCGAGACCGTAGGCCGGCCAGATTAGTTGGCATTTTTAAAATTAGAGAGCAGATAAAACCGGGCAGTACCGGGCTGGGGGGATATGAGCTTGGAGGCAGAGGAGCGGACATCACCAGGAGCAATGAGGGCATGGATAGTGCTTTCAGTTCTGGACTGATAGGTTTTGGTGAGGCTGCATGTGAATGGGGCTAGGATGTGGTGTTGGAGAGATAGCCTTCAGCCTTTGCGACAGCGGTGTCCGTTTCCCAGACGAACACTACCCCACTTTTGTCAGCGCGTTTAAATATGAACTGGTAGTTATTTTAGAACGAGTGGATTACTACATGTTCAGAGGCGATTAGGTTGGAGTGGGTGAGCCTGTGGAGAAATTAGAGAGGCCTATATCACATTGTTAGTCTGCAATGAAGAGTTCTAGCGCGGGTACAACACTTTCAGGTAGTGGCCAGCATTGTGGCAAAATTTGAGGTGTGCTCTTCCAAGACGCGTGCAGCTGTTTACTTGAAGAAAGTTTTCTGAAGAAAACCTATAGTTAGCTCCCGCCCTGAGTTTCTTATACATGGTCTGAGTGTGATATTGATTATTTCTGAAGCTTTCCATTGAAACTAAACGCCTGCTCCATCTTACTCACGACTTCAGCAGAATGTATATCTACCATCCTGAGCACTGTGTCTCACTTCAGATCCATATGATGCAAGATCAGTTGTCTCTTGACGGAAGGCAATTCTGAACATTAGGAAGATGTGGCAATATTGGAAGCACATAATGCAATGGCTGCTCCTTCATCTAAACAGAGTTGGCCTTGGGCCTGGCATGGGCTGTCCGATCACGAGGCCTCTGTGCTCTGACAATGCGGCTGCAATAATATGGATCGGAAATGCTTTACTGGACTGTCATGTCGATCTCTTCTACTCTGTTGTGATGACAGTATATTACTTCTAATTTAAACACTGTATTTAATGTTACTACTTTCACTTTTATTCCTCTTTTGTATCTGAGATGCGTACGTTTAAATCTACCAATTCCAAATTGAGATGCAGCACTCTTGTGAAATCTCCTTTGTAACCATACGCGATCGCTCACACAGGCAGTGCTAATAATCTTAACATCTCTCGAAATAAAGAGTTTCCCCCCTCCCCCCAACATCTCTCTCTTAGTTCTCTTGCTGACAATATTGAAATTGTGATATTCAAATTTCCACTTGTCCTGGATTTGCATCAGTGTTGTTACACACGGTACAGGCCATTCAGCTGCTCCCAGTGTGGGAAGGAATTAACTCGGTCGGAAATCTTCGTATAACCAGTGAATTCTCACTGTGATGAAAGCTTTTAAATGTCATGATTACAAAAAGTCTTTCAAAAGTTCTAGGGAACTGATATGCATTAAAAATGATCACATGATCGTCAAAGTTTCAAATGTTCTGACGGCGGGGTATTTTATTTAAAAATCCTTGAATCTGATGTCTCATCAATATGTTCAGAATGACAAGACACCGTTCAGGTGTGCTCTCTGTTTAAGTTAGTCCAGACGATCAATCCAACTCACAGTTCACCAGCGAGTTCAGACAAGGGAGAAGATAGTCATGTGTTCTGTGTATGGGAAGATACTCAGTCAATCAATTACCCTGTGAAACATTAGCGTGGTCACACTGACAATATATGGTTCATCTGCTCCAAATGTGAGAAGCGATCCTATGTTAGAAGACACCAGCCATTTTTCACGGGGGAGAGACTGTTTACCTGCTCTGAATGAGGTAAAAGATTCGTACAATTATCCAACCGAGACAACAGCAAGTTCACGCTGTTGAGTGACCATTCATCTGCTCTGAGGCCTCTCACCATCTGACACATCAATGAATTCACATTGGCCAGAGATCATTCACCTGCTCCGGGTGTGAGACAAGATTTATTGAATCATGCAAACTGCTCGAACACCAATAATATTACATTGGGGAAAAAATAGTTGCCTGTTCAGGATGTGTGATAGCATTTACACAGCCAAACCCATGACCATTCATTTACGTTCTCCATTTTGCAATTAAATGTGGATTCGGTTTCAAATCCAGGTCGGCAAAACTGGAAGCCATTGTGAGGATCAAAGGTTTAGATGATCCAATGTGTTATTAATATCTGGATGGAGTAAAAATAAATGTGTGGAATGTATCTTGATGGCAGTTTTTTGTATGATTTAAGTTCTATTCCCAAATTGATGACATGGCAATTCAGGAAGATATGGAAAAAAAGAACATACAGATTGTGTAACTATTCTGAATTCGAAAATAAAGCCTGTTTGTTTTTCTTCAAGCCTGTGGAACCCTGTTGATGTATTCTGTCAACAGATGCTCATGATCTGACTTTTTCATCTACTTTAAAAATTAAGAAAAGGCAATAATGGAATTTGTTTGAAGTAATCAAAAGAGTTTTCCTGAATAAAACCGCAAAGTTTGAAATTGTACAGCCTTCGGACACAGCCGCCATGACTAGGTAAAACTGTAAATTTGCTTGTAGTATAATTTCCACAGTTAATAACAAATTATTGGGTGCATCTCAGTTACTCACAGTGCATGCTTAACTTTAAATTACAAGATTCTATTCAAAACCTCTCACTTCTCAATGTTGAATTATTTTTGTGACTGAATTGGACTCGATGTTACAATGGATTCTGTAGCATTTCTCTCGTTCGTAAAGGAAACTTGGTAATAGACACCCCTGCTCCAAACATTGGCACCAAATAGACCTTATAGTGACTTGCCGCCGCCACCTGAGAAACATGGTCACGACTCACTCCTTTCAGAGTGTCAACTGTGACACGGATCACTTTCTGGTTTGCTGCAAGGTCAGACATTGCCCAAGGAAAATTCCTAACGTCAAGCCTCCAAGCAAACAGTGCATCAATGCATGAAGACTCAACACCCAGACAAAAGGATGGTGTTAATCACGTCATTGGAAGATGAAATACTTGCAGACCAGACAGAGAAGCTCAGCAGAGACGGAATCTCTCATTATACACAGCTCGAGTTGGTGGTAGTCTGTGCGTATTAAAACCTTGGCCCCATTATTAAAGACAGTCTCTTCCGAGACTCAACAAATGGATCGGAAGCGCAGCCTCGGCATTCGTCAGGCTAACAAAGAGAGCCAGCGAGAACAGAAGGATGATGATGCACACTAAAGTTGCATTCTACAGGGCCTGTGGCATCAGCGCATAGCTTTAAGTCAGCAAGAACTGGAGCCTGTATTCCAGACAAGACCGTATTCTCAACACCTTCCATCTTTGCAGCCAGTGACGCATCCTGGATTGAGTGAGTCAATAACGTGCGCCCAGAAACCCAGTCTCTTCGCCCTGCTCGAACAACACTGTCTCCATTGGTTGGTCCACGTACTTTGCATATCCGACGGGAGGATCCCTAAAGATCTCCTGTAAGGGGACTTGGCCTTCAGGAAAACAACAAAAATGCGCCATAGCTTAATTTCAAAGTCGGAAAGAGAGAGATGAAGTCACTGAACATGAACTTAAAGAGGTGGGAGGATATTGCAAGCGATCGCACTCCCTGGAGGCTGGAATTACACTGAGGTCTAAAATGAGGAGAAGTGATGCAGAGGCATGCTGCTTAAGAAAACCACACCCGCCGAAATAAAATGACCGTGACAACAGGGAAGAACAGTGCTTTCAAGTGCTGCAGCTGAGACTGCCACTCCCCAGAAGGCATTGAAAGCCAAAATAGACACGACTCAACAAAGATCAAAGAAAGATATCCCATGCGCAGATTCATGCTGTTGCGAGAATAAGTGATGCCACCAAAGGACAGTGCAAAACGTTAATTGAATACCCTACACGCGTTCCTTTTCTCCAGTAGCAAATTCACTCTTTGCTCCCTTATCAATGAGACTATTCAACTGATAGTCGTTTCCCAATGAACTGTCGTAGACCTTTTTGAGACATCCCCTACCATTGGCCGCCAAACCTTTCCCATAATTACTCTTTGTATATTTATCTGAACATTAGACACTGTGCTCCGTGCTCACTTTTAATTCTTAAGTGACACTTGTTTTTTGGGGAGTGCAAAACTTCATCGATCACTGTCACTCCAGTTTCGAGTTGGCGACACTGCAGTACATTGTGCAGCATGGTGAAGCTGGAGGGTTGGGGTTCGCGGATGGGTAACATTGTGACATAATGTTTTTGATGAAAGTATAGTATGGGAATTTGTGGAAGTTCCTGAGGTCGACAAGAATAATAAGAAAGTAAGCACGTTGGAGATTCGTGGCAGTCACTTGATTATCAATCTCAGACCACATCTGCACCTGTTAAATGAGAGCTACATAGGCGTATATTCTTCTGTTAATCGGAACTATAATCTGTAACCGGAAATGGCTGCAATTCATCATCAGAGAGAATGCATTTAGTATTGTTTTGGGTGAATTCGCAGGATCTATATGTGAGCAATGCAAAATAAAACCAATAGAGTTCAATCCAAGCAACATCCTGATGGCCCTTTCTACATGGTCTTTAAAGCCTCACAACCATCTTTAATACTGCGTACAGTACAGGATGCAACAATTCAAACGTGACCTAAATTAAAGGATTTAAGATCTGTAAGATTACTTCCTCACTTTTATACTCTGTGCCTTGGCTGGTGAATGCATGCATGCCATACACCTTGTGGAGCACTGTACCTAGGTCTGTTGACATTTTCAGAGAGCTACGGATATGCACCTCAATATCCATCCGCATATCAATGCGCCTCTGGTTCCTGACAGTTACAGTGAAGTATTGTTTTCATTTAGTCTCCCAAATTGCATCACCACACACGTGGTATCATAGAATACCTGCAGTTTGGAAACAAGCCATTCAACCCCTCGAGGCCCACAAAGACAGTCCAATAAGCATTCGACTCAGACCTGTGTCATTAACCTATCCTCCTATTCTTATATTCCCCATGGCCAGTACAACTAAACTGTTCATATTTGGACTGTGGGAGACTGCGAGAACAGTCAAAGAAAAACAACGCATACTTGGGAAGAATATGCAAACTTCAAAGAGATAGTTTTTCGAGCGTGTAATCAAACCCTGTTTTCTTGCTCTGAGAGGCCAAAATGCGAACCACTTCGCTTGTGAAAACTTTATATATCATTTCTCTTTAAAATGAGTACAATAATAGAAAGGTGCAATATAGAGAGTAAATATACATCTGCATTGTCCATATCAGACACTCCGAAGTCTGGGACAATACAGAGTTCGAAACGGTGTGCAAATCTCCCACTATATTATCCCCATTAATTAGTCTCATGACAGAGACAGCATAACGTTAGCTGCAAAGGAAAATTGCCTCTACCCGATGTAAGTTTTCTCGCTGAGCCGAAACGTCCATTTTCAGACTTTTCATCACCAATCTATGTAACGTCATCAGTGTGCCTTCGGTGAAGCAATGGTGTTAGTGACCGCTTTCTATTATGTGATCAGGTTTCCTTGGGTTGGTGATGTTATTGACGTAACAGCCCTGTTCACATCCATCAACATCAACCTGGTCAAGGAAATATTGGCTGCAATATTAGAAGAAACAAAGTCACATACACCAATTACAACTTCATTAGCAAGGACAGCATCTCCATGCAAGTGGACCGAAACTTTACCTCCCTCTTCACTTTCTGTAACGAAACCTTTGGACAAATCAATAGCACACACATGGGATCTCCGATATCAGGATTGTTCGCAGAGGCAGTAATGTAGCGAATCGAATAAACAGGTCTGCCAACCATACAACCAAACTTTAGGTCCACTATGCGGATGAAACCTTTGTCATCACTAAACGAAACAAACTATTGGAAACCTTCAAGACCATCAATAATGTTCTTATTGGAATAAGGTTTACAAAAGAGGAGGAAAACCACAACAAACGGCCATTCGTCAATGTCACAGTGGAGCAAAGAGCCAATGAGAGGTTTCAAACGAGTGTCGACTGGAAAACAGCACATCTGGACCAAATAGTGAAATACAGACGCAAGAATCCCAGCACCCACAAACGAAGCTGCATAAGATGATTACTTCAATGAGATAGCACACACTGCAGCACAGAGATACTATGACGAGCAGAGTAAAATCACACCCTCAGCATATTCAAAAAGAACGTTTACCCAATAGACATATTCTTCCAATTTCTGAGCAACAAACACAAGCAAGCAGACAAAACGCATCCAGTAATGCTAGCCACTCGTCTCTCCATCAAAGGTACATACGAAATGACTGGCGCCCTACGCAGACGTCTTGTCATCATGGTAACCCACAAACCAAAAAACACACCAAACAGCAACAAATGAACCTGAAAGACCCCATATAGACAACAAGCAAAACTAACGTCACTTACGAAGTACCTTGCACAAACTATAGCAAGCACGATATTCGACAAACAGGCAGAAAACTCACAACCAGGATACATGAAATCAATTGGCAACAAAATGACATGGTCCACTCTCACTTGTATCCTGATTTAGAGACGAGGAAGGACACCATTTCGTTTGAGATAACAAATCTGTCCCAGGGGAAGCCAAACAGAGACACACATGAGATTTCCTCGAAGCATGGCATTCCAACCAGAAGTCTATTAACAAACACATATACTCATACCACATTTACCACCTTCTGAGAAAGATAACAGTACATGACAGCACCAGAGGAACGGGCATCATCACAGGAAATGGCATGACCAACCCAAGCAACCCTAAATACTTAAATTGAAAGTGCACTCCCAGAACAGGTACAGCGCGGGCTAAAACGTTGAATAACGTTCGTTCTATGTTGTCACAATTTTCTTGTTGCTCGTCAAACTGCTAAACATACCACTTTGAATATCATCGAAATAATTTATGTGCAATACAAGAAACAGAGTTTGGCACAGTGGACCTTACAATGAGCCAGAAATTTCATAAGTATCGACGAGGAAGCTGTCCGGGATGGGTGATTCGATGGAATAGATCGGGGAACTGATTTCAGTGACGAGGATCAGTTACCAGTGGCTTGTGATTTCAAGGATTTACTGAACGTCAGATTCGCATTAGCATTGCCTTGCTTTCCTCATCTGCCTTATAAATCTACCCTGAAATGGGAATGGATAGACATCAGAAATCGGGGTAGGTGTTGGGGATGGCTTAATATTTTGCATTTGAGGGAGGACACGTTCAATAAAATAGTCAGCAGGACACAAACGTGCACAGAGAAAAGTAAAAAAAAATCGCAGTATCGACGCCCCAGGCCGACACAAACTGAGCAAGCACTTCACTGTTCTCCTACAAATTCCTAGAATGGTCACAAAAGCACAAATGCGCTCAGAGTGGTGTATACCAGATCAATCATTCACATCAAACCCTATCGCGTGTTTTCCCCTGCGTGTTCGGATCCATGAATGGTTAAGAAGAGTTTCAAGTTCTCAAACTCCCATCAGGTTGGTTATATATGCTCGTATTAAAATCATTCATCATAGTAACAGTACTAGTTCATTCAGCCCATAACGTGTGCTTCACTATTCAATGAGATAATGCTCACCTGATCATCTTCAAGTCAACTCTCTTGCCTCTTCCCGAATGTGATAAAAAATATCTGTTTTTCTCAGCCTTGAATGTCATTGATCAACCCTAGCAGCCTGTGCCAATTAATTTCATTGATATATTGCACACTGCAAAATGGAATTACATCTCATCTCAATCTGAAATGCGCTACTCCCTGTTCTATGATTACACACTTTTGCCCGAGACTATCCCACCTGTGAAAACAACCGTTCTAGATTAGATTATGAGATTATATTACAGCGTGGAAACACGCCCTTCGGCCCAAGTCCACACCGACCCGCTGAAGCGCAACCCATCCATGCCCCTACATTTACCCCTTACCAAACACTACGGGCAATTTAGCACGGCCAATTCACCTGACCTGCACATCTTTGGACTGTGGGAGGAAACCGGAGCACCCAGAGGAAACTCACGCAGACACAGGGAGAACGTGCAAACTCCACACAGTCAGTAGCCATAGGCTGGAATTGATCCCGGGTCTCAGGCGCTGTGAGGCAACAGTGCTAACCACTGTGCCACCGTGCTGCCCACGGTATCTACCATACTTGATAATTCCAAATGGACATTGATGAAGGGCACTGGACTCCATAATTGAATTCTGATGCTGCTAAATTTCTCCGGATTCCGCTGTTCTTTGGTTTATTTAATCCTGAATATTCGTTAACGTTTAAAAAATGACATTTTTTTCTTTTGTCACACTTTAGTTGTGAGGTCTCAGGCAGAGGATTTCAATGTTTCCTTCAGTTTGTTCCCACTTCTATGAGCAACGAGTCTCTGATTCTGACGGAGCTGCTCTGTCTTTGCTGGTAATTTTGAATTTTGTGTAAGAACAATAGATTCTGACTCGCCGCCCGGTTATTTAATGGGTGCCACGACTGCAAAGGCAGTAAATACTACCAGCGGGAACACGAGGGTATCTGCAGAAAAAGCTTGCCTTTTTTCCAATGACATTGCCTTCTACGTTTACTTTTCATTTAACAATACGTTGATCCGAGAGAATTTTCTGCAAAAAAATGTTTATCTCATCATATTAAAACACAGAAACAGCCCTTCAGCCCATATTCAACACTTCAGCTCCATTCCAATGACATTGCCTTCTACGTTTACTTTTCATTTAACAATACGTTGATCCGAGAGAATTTTCTGCAAAAGAATGTTTTATTAAAACACAGAAACAGCCCTTCAGCCCATATTCAACACTTCAGCTCCAAAACTCTTTCTTCAGAATTGATACTGAACTCCCTCGAGGAGACACATCACCTTCACCACTCGGTCGTATTTTCAGGCTCCATACAGAAGGCAAACACCATAATAAAAAAAACATATCCTTGTTAAAGAGTGGAGGTATTCAGTTATTCCCCAATCATTCGGTAGCTAACCTCTTTCTTTCCTGCCAAAATAGAACATCTCACACATCAATTGCTTCTTGATCGTCTGTGTCGTGGTCCTGAAGTTTCTGTAAAGGCAGACAGGAGCAAGAATTTCAATACACAGAAGAGATACACGCTGACCTCTGAAAGAAATCGAATAATGTGAAGACTATTGCAGCAAGAAATGTCAATTACTTTGTCGTCTGTTGAAGATACCAGCACATGCAAGTCCACAAAAGCCAATGTAAGACTTGAAATCAAGACATAAATAGTTTTCGTTCTCGGTTCAGTCTGTTTTCCATCACTGTGAGCATGAGAGCTCAATACGTCACTGAAGAGGCCATCATCTTTAGTCCCGAGATGGTTTCATTGGTGAATTTATTCGCAGCCTGGAGCCCGATGGAGGAACAAGTTTCAGTGAAATCTGCTTTATGTTCATAGCTCCTTCATGGTTTCACAAAATGAACACAGACGGTCGGTTTTGTTGGTACGAATAAATAATAGTGACTCCAGCTCGGGTCGTAGCAACAGATTAATGTCACCATTTCCCCTATAGTCTGAATGTCTGATTACAGCAGCTGATTGACTGGATTTTCATGACCAATCTCTGAATATCGGAAAATATCAGACCTGTGGATATTACAAACTCAGGGTCAAATTATGATGGGGAAATGAGAGAAACTTTACAATGTGTTCACAATAAGCTGTCAGAAAATAATCCCTGAAAAGCCGCATTGTGCTCTCTGCTCTGTAAAAGGAACGTAGATATTTGAAGACGATTGTTCTATTTCCCACCTTCAATAACATACGCTGTCTCAGGATGATGTTACATCAATGACTTGTGTCCCCCAAGTCGCTATTATCACGGGACAGGGTAACTGCTTGTCAATGAATGGAAACTCTGCGCGCTGGGTCACAGTTTTATGGACGGTATGGGCCCGTTTTAAAGAGGAGGCAACAGTTATATCTGTATTAGTACTTTTCTTTTTTTTCAGGGGCCGTGGATGTCATTGGCTGGCTCAAAGTTTCTTGTCAATTCCTAATTCTTCTCTGTAAGATGGTTATGAGCTGCATCCTTGACCCGCTGCCCCCGTGTGAGGGATACCAGGATTACAGTTAGGAAGGGCGCTAATGGAAATCTGACATCTTTCAAAGTCACTGTGATGACTGACTTGGAAGGGCAGTAACAAGTGGTCTGCCCGAGTATCCCGATTGACTGTGTTAAAGGCAGAGAACAATCCTTCTCCACTTTGGTTGCACTACGAAATTTATCAGTATCCTTCACTTGCTCCATGACGATGTGGAAGTCGTGGTAATGACAAATGTTCCCTCACTGTCACATTCCCCATTCGGAACAGAGAAAGGCTGTTCTCGATTTACCTTGTTGCAATACTTCGCCTCACCGCCGACATGTTCCCACTGGAGTGGGGCTAACCTACAGGAACAGCCAACATTAGTCAACCTCAACCACCTTCAAACCAGAACCAAGCTTAACTCAACCCAGTGTCATCGATGCTGTTGGAGTGTGTGCTATCTAAGATGGGAAACTCAAAATTATTATCAGCATCTTAAAAGAGACAAATAAAAGCATGGGTTTCGCCAGGAACATCCTCAGGATGAAGGTGCTCCACCAAACTGGCCCGGTTTTGAGGAGCAAACTCGATGATTAAGCTCCATAATGAGGCCTTTGTCCTTCCAGTACCTGGACACTATTCTGTCAACCACGACTGATATTGATGACGAGATCCAGCACTGTCTCCAGTATGTGAGCACAGCCTTCGGCCTTCTGAGCGAAAGGCTGGTCGAGAACAGCAACATCGGATCCGATACTAAACTTATGGTATACGCAGATATGGTTATTGCTGTACTCTGATACAGCTCTGAGATGTAGACAGTCTGCAGCATGAAGCTCAAGCCGCTGGAGCAGTCATACCATCGCTATCTGGGCAAGAACCTGCAAATCTATTTGGAAGAAAGACAAATTTCCTCAACCAGCCTAACACCCCAACATTGCGCACTCACCAAACTTCACTGGCAGTGATGGGCAGAGCATGTCGTCAGCATGAATGACACGAGACTCCAAGAAAATACTGTACTCTCAGTTTCTAAACGGCAGACGACTGCCAGGTGGAGAGAGGGAGAACTTAAGTGATACACTCAAGGCCTCACAGATGCAGTGTAAAAATACCGCAGGCATTTGGGAATCACTCGCCCAAGACCGTCCAAAATGGCGGAGCAGTGGCAAGGCGTCGTGCACCTTGAGAATTGCCGTCACGAAGAAAATGGAAGGCAAGCAACAATAGCGAAAGGATCGTACTGCTCGACCCACTTCTTTCTGTGTCCACGACCTATGCCAATTATAACACAACAAACAGCTAGGTAGCTGGAAGAAAACAGCAAGCCAGGCAACATCAGGAGTTGTAGAAGTTGATGCCTCAAAAACAACACTTCTTCAGTAGAACCTGTGGTAGTCTTACTGCTCTGTATATCCAGCTACATACTCACCTTGACAGTGGGAGGCAGCCATCCTAGTTTGCAAGGGACCACCAAGAATGATGTGAACTGGAAGCTCAATGTTTTTTCCAGTTGTCATTGGTTTATCCCCACTTCAACACCTCCTCAAGAATTCTGATGATCTCAACTTCGGGAAACTAATAACAGTGAATTCAGTGATCTTTCCCTTGAGGATGTGTGAACCAGTGAAATAAAACTAATATCGGATTCTGACAGAATGGTCCAATGATGCCTCAACTTATAACAATGCCATCTGTTGTTATTAACCAAACAATGGCGATGAACTCACCCTTCCTGCAGTTGAAACTGAATTTCGAGCACCAAACCGAATAGGGTTGCATTTAAAACGTTAATTTCCTTCTACCTGCTGAGCAGTGTTCTTCTTTTGTCTGACTAGTGTTAGACAACAGAGCGGACTCCCGCAAAAGTATTTTAAGATGGTCGCCTCGATTCTTACTTTTTTCTTCCCACATATGGAGATGTGAAGTGTCCTGATTGATCAAAATACACAACGTTACGCAAGAACAACGTAATAAAACGATCCAGTGAAAATATGTACAAAAGACGGAAGAATTTACAATAAGTCAACTAATGGAAAAAAAAGCAGAATAATGGATACAATAAATATTACTGCAGTAACAGCTAACAAACACAGCAGTTGGCAAAAAGGCAAATTCATACCTACATTCGCACATGCCATTTTCCAACCAAGGAGGAAAAGAAACTTATCAAGAAAAACAATTCAGAAAGAATAGCAGTCAGGCGACATATTTGAATGGGACAGAATGACGAGTGTGACATCAGCGTCCTGTTTTATCATTTCCCCTCACATTTGGTCACTGTCCCGAGGAACAGGGCGAGGGGAGGCCAGCCGGGTGCGAAGTGGGATTGTGCTGCACCACCCACCTGGATGCCAATAAGTGTGTGCGCATCCTACTCCCTTCTGAAGAAAACCGCCCTGACTAACACATAGATTGCAGAAAACATTGGCTTAATGGTCTGAAGAACTTATGGTACAGATAGAAGTCATTCAGACTGTCGTTTCATTGGAAAACAACAACAACAAAAGCATGGAACGAGTTGTAGTCCTCTGGCACGAGACACTAATTGCAGCTGCGCAGGTCTGTGGTTTCAAAGTGACTTTCCAATGTCATTCTGAATGTTTTCATTGATTCTGCTTCCAACAATTTCTCGCAATGTGGATTAGGCATGGACAAGAGGACTTGTTGTCGTAATCTATTTGAGCATTATCTTTTAGCTTTGTCCTGACGTTACCAATCATTCTCCACATGAGGTCTATCTTGTGATGGAATATTCCTGCATCCGGAAACCAGACTTCAGACTATATCAATATTATCAGAGGTCCAAAGGGAAACATATATTCGCTGTTCCGGCTGCAAGATGTTTGAAGTCGATATATGAGTCCTGAAGGCGACAGGGTCCAAAATGGGGGAGTGGCGTGTTTTGATTCGCTGTAGCAATACTGTTGTACGTAGGGTTGTTTTTCCTTGGAAAACACCCAGTGAAGTTAGTTGGGTGGAAGTGAGAAATAAGAAAGGGATGATCACCTTCTTGCGATTTTACTACACATACACAAATAGTCAGCGGCAAGTTGACATAGCAGTTGTCAGGATATTTCATTTATACTCCAGAATAATAGAATGGTTGCGGTATGGGATTTTAAGTTTCCAAACATAGACGCGGACTGTTATGGGCTTAAACGTTTAGATGGATAGGAATTTGTAAAGTGTCCAGGAAAATGTTCTGATTCAGTGTGGGGATGCACCTACTACAGAAGGTGAAAGACTTGACCTACTGTTGGGAAATAAGGCAGGGCAGGTGATGGAGTTTGCAGTAGGAGAGCACTTTGGAGCCAGAGTTCATAATTTTATTCGTTTTTAAATAGTGACGGAAAAGAATAGAACGGATCCCAAAGTTGAAGTCCTAAATTTTAGGAAGGCTAAAATTGATGTTATGAGGCAAGAATCTTCAAAAGGTTATTGGGAGCAAATATTCGCAGTTAAAGGAGGGGTGGGGGGCTGGAAAATGGGAAACCTTCAAAACTGAGATAACGATTCATGTTGGCGTGAAAGGAAATGGTATTAGCTGCAGGGAAAGCCGATGACCAAAGAAGTTGAGATTTTAGTTAAGAAAAAGAAGGAACCACATATCAGATAAGGATAGAGCAAAAAAATCCTGACAACAATATAAAGACAGTAGCAGTATGCTTCAGAGGAAAGTCAGGAGTTCATAAAGTTGACATGTGATAGCTTTGGCAAATTGGATTTGGAAGAATTCAAAGGTAGTTTATAAAACATTAAGGACAAAAGGGTAAATCGGGAGAAATTTGGGCCCCTCAAGGATCAGATGGGCAACCTATGTGTGAAGCTGCATGAGGGTGGGGAGAAATGAGACAAATATTTTGTATCAGTGTTTTCTGTTGAATTGACATGGGAGAAATAAAATGTGGGGAAATAGCTGTTGACAACGCGCAAAATGACCATGTTCTCAAGGAGGAGGTGCTGGACGTCTTGAAACGCATAAAAGTGAAAATATCCCCAGGGCCTGATCAAGTGTAATGTCTACCTCTGTGGGAAGGTAGCGAAGTAATCGCTAGACCCCTTGCTGATATACTTGTATCATCGATAGTTACAGGTGAGGTGACAAAAGACAAGAGGATAGCTAAGGTGGTGCTACTATTTAAGAAATGTGGTAAGCGAATAACTGGGAAATATACACTGGTGAGTTTGACATTAGTGTTTGGCAAGTTGTCGAAGGGAATACTGAAGATGAGGATTTACATATATTTGCAAAGTGAAAGACTGATTAGGTTTCATAAACATAGATTTTTGGGCGGGAAATCATGTGAAACGAATTTAAATGAGTTACTTGAAGAAGTATCAAAATGAATTTATGAGGGCAGAACTGTAGACGTGATCCATGTCGATTTAGTAAGGCATGTGACCATGCTACTCCTCGGAGATTTGTTAGCAAGGTTATATCTCAAGGCTCGAAGGTTAAAAAAAAAAACAGAGGACAGTGGTAGAGTTTTGCGTTTCAGACTGGGTGTCTATGGTCAGCGCTGTGCCACAAGGATTGATGCTGACTCCACTGCTTTTCATCATTCATATGAATGTTTCGTATCGTTCATAACTTTGCAGATGACAGAGAAATTGGAAGTGTAATGGACAGGGAAGATTAACCAACAATGCAATGGGATCTTGATCAGCTGGAACAAGGGGCTGAGGAGTGGCATATGGAGTTTAATTTAGGCAAATGCGAGGTGCTGCATGTTGGAAATGCAGATTCCAAGCTGACTGGTACACTTAATGACCTGGGGTGTGTTGCTGAACGGAGAATTTGGAGTTAAAATGCATAGTTTCATAAAAGGAGAGTCAGACATAGACAGCATAGAAAAGGAAGTGCTTGGTGTGCATTTATTCATTTGTCAGAGCTCACACAGACCACCTAATCACTAGAATACAGGAGGGAGGTGTTGCAGCGGAGAGCTGTCTGGCTGGAACGGAAGTAATTTTGTTCAAGATAGATGGCCACGAGTGGAATATGCCCCCCTCCCCCCCCCACCTCTGTGCAGTGGCGGCAGAGGTGGACAATTAGGGAGAATGGGTTGGAATTCTTTCAGGATACTGGGTTGGAGGAGATGTTGCATACTTGTTGGGAACTGCCTTGCAGGAGGCTGGGGGGAATATGCCCCCCTCCCCCCCCCACCTCTGTGCAGTGGCGGCAGAGGTGGACAATTAGGGAGAATGTGTTGGAATTCTTTCAGGATACTGGGTGGGAGGAGATGTTGCATACTTGTTGGGAACTGCCTTGCAGGAGGCTGGGGAGGGGAGGAGATCTTGCAAGATAATGGGTAGGAGGAGATGTTGAAGGATATGGGTAGGAAGTCTTCTTGCAGGATGCTCGGTGGGAAGAGGCCTTGCAGGATATTATCTGGGATGAGACTTGCAGGATACTTGGTGGGATAAGACTTCACGGACACTGGTTCGGTGAAGGCCTGTAGGATACTGGGTGGGGGAAGTCTTGCAGTTTAATAGTTGGGAGGAATTTGCAGCAAATATGCAAGAGAAATTAGTACGGTAAGCCATTAGTAATAAGCAGGAAATAAAAATGGAACTTGAGGCTCGAGGCCTATACACTTACCTGGGAGCGTGGAGGGAATTAGAGTGAGAGAGAGAAGCCAGCTTGGAAGGACCCTCAGTCATCAGAAAAAGTGTCAGGGAAGTGATATCAAAACAAACAGCGTAATTCATTGGGTGGTTAGTAGCTTCTAATTTAAATATATTTTCTGAGTTATTTTCATTTTGTAGGTCATTTGGAGAAATATTTCATTGAAGAAGGACTTGTAGGAAATTTTGAATATACATATTTGATTCGATTTAATTAGATAGAAACATGCAGTGTAAAACAATATTTTGCCCCTGTATTTTGTGGGAGATGGTGGACCCCACACAGTTTGTGCTGATCACACCTGAAGCAAGAATTAGTTGCATGACTAATCCAGCTCGTAGCCGATGAGCTGGAGACTGAACATCGAACTCCAGGGATGGGGAGCTTTTCATGGAAGTTATGTTTCGTGAGGCAGAAACATACAGCAGGTGAACGGAAGTGAAATGTTGAACGGACGTGAAAAGATGTTGGAGTGAGATGGAGGAGTTTCACCTGTTTTAATCCGTTTGGGGACAAGCAACATTGGCGAGAGTGGGCAGGAGATCTTGTTTGGGGAATATCAGTAATTAGGAACAGAACAACTGAGCAAGAATTCAAAAGATAAATATATGGTTTATTCCATGAGTTATGTCATAATTTGCAGAGAAATTAGCAAAGTAAAAAAGTAAATCAAAGGGTTCAGAGTGGAGCAGGAAAGAGGGGTCTCTCTTGATGGGACACTGCTATCTGAATTATGGCAGGAAGGAGTTGGAAACATTGGAATACGCTCCACCAGAACTAATCTGCAACCAGAATCCGAGTGAAAATCTTAAATGAGGTTGTCATGAAGATTTTGATCTCATTAAAGCAGGTGAGAGGATAGGGTGCATAGGCTTTGGAGATGATTTTAGAATTTCTAGAAAAAGTGACAGGGCAAGGAATGTTGACAATTTCAGGAAACAAACGGTCAGCACAGCAGATAAGAGGGCAACTATGATAAGAGGAGTGGTAAATGCAGGACTGACATGTAAAACTTGAACATTCACATAATACAAAATTTAAATGACCTTGTTTGCAGATTGCAATTGTCAGTGTGATGTTTTGGGCATCACAGAGATGATACCATAAAGGAATAAGAGTTGGGAATCAATTACCAAGTGAACATATCCCAACGAAAGAACAGACAGACAGGCTGCTGGGATGTCGTTGCCTAGAAATAAATAAAATGAAGTCGATAACAAAAAGCCATACAGCGTCAGAAGGCCCCGAGTCTCTATGTACAGAGCTGAGAAAATGCATGGTAATGAAATAAAATGAGAAAAGGCTACAATAGGAGGTTGTACGTGCCGCCAAAATGTACTCCGGATCGGTTAGGGGGCATGGTACAGAAAATAAATGGAGAGATGCAACAGGCATTTAAGAAAGGCAATGTTATAATAATAGTCGGAGATTTAAGTAATCAGGTGGACTGCGACAACCAGGTTAGCCATAGATCATATGAAAATGAATTCCCAGACCTTAGATCAGACTTTCTTTTTATTGTGAAGGTTTTTCTGAAGCCAACTAGAACGAGAACATAGCGCATAGATCTATACTGCACAGGAACGATGTTGTGCTGCAAATGACGTCAAATGAAACTACTCAATAAACACGTCTGCGTGCTCTTGGTCCATGCCACCCCATTCCTTGCGTTTTCATGCATTTGTCTTTTTAACCACCCCTTTGCATCTGTGTCCACCACCCCACCTTAGCAGTACGTTCCAGACTCCTGTCATATCCTGTACAAAAAAAAAGTGTTCGTCAGATCTCCTGCGACTTCATCACTCTGACCTGACATGCATGCCCCTTAGTTTTAGACATATCAAGTCTGGGGAAAAAAGTTTCTAGCTGTCAAGTCAATCTATGCATCGCATAATGGTATTGTCGTTTATCAAGACTTTCCTAAACCTCCACTCTCCAGAGAAAATTATCCACGTTTTCTTTAGTGTCTTCTAATAGATGATACCCTCTCGTTTAGCCAACATCCTCGTAAACATTTTCTGCACCATCTCCAAAGCCCACACATCCTTCTTGCAAAGAGGCGACCAGATATGGGCGCAGTACCCCGAATGTGGCCTAACTAGGGATCAAACTATTCTGAATTTGTCGAAGTGAAATCAGGTAGCCTTGACCAGGCAGCGCAAGTTGAACGATCTTTTGGCTGTAGTGAACTATTATATTAAGCTTTCACTCTAAAATTTGAGAGGAAGAATTTTGAAACAAATGTAACAGTGTAAAAAATGAGGGAGGAGCTGTCCAGAGTTGATTGCAAGGGGAGCCGAGAAGGGAAGACAACAGGCCTGGAATTGCAGGAGTTTCACCGTGTAATTCCAGAAGCTTAAATTTGTCAAGGAGCAGGAAGCATACTAAAGGGAGAACGAGGCAAAGATGATTGTCAAAAACTTCAGGGAACCATAAACAAAAATTAAAACTTTCACAATGTGTTGAAGTCAGATGATTTGCAAGCCTTTAAACACCCGAGGACAACTAAGGAAATAATATGCGGAGAGAAGATGAAATTATAAGCTGTCCAGTAATGTTTAAGAATATTGCAAGTGTCTTTTTTTCTTATGTATGTTAAAATTTTGGGAGAGAAATAAGCGGGCAACTTACCATTGAGAATTAAAGCTGGGGAAGCAATAATAGAGAACAGAGAAATTGTACATTGCAACAGTTTGCATGGTGATCAACACTCGCAGCAGATTACCAGAACTTCAAAAATGTCACAGGACAGAGCTGTGTATCGTGGCTCTCACTACTAATAAGATACTGGGGAGGCTGCAAGTTCTGAAGGTGGATACATTATTCGAACCCAATGGATTACGTCAAAACCTCTAAGAGAATATCTGTAGAAATTGTAGAAGTACTTTTGGTGATGCATAAGAAATCGCTGGAATAATGGACAGAGTCCGAGGAGCCAAAATGGCTTATGCAATATCCATGTTTATGTAGGATGGGAAGCAGAAGATGGTGCCAGTTAGCACATGTTCTGCTGTTGCTAAGATTTTAGAATGAGCACGACTTCCAGGAAAAGTCATGCCTGCAAAACCTGTACATTTACTTGAGAAGGCAATGACAATTTTAGTCAAGATCAGCGTGTTGCTTTTACCCGAAGGGTTCTTGCCCAAAGCGTCAATTTTCCTGCTCCTCTGATTCTGCATTGTCTGCTGTGCTTTTCGAGAACCACTGTAATCTTGACACTAATCTCCAACGTCCGCACTACCCACTTCTGCCAATGACAGTTTTTGTTTGCCAGGGGACGGGTGAACGTCATTTTTTTGGATTACCAGAAGGCCTTTGAAAAATTGCCGCGTGGCACAAGCGGAAAAAAATATACGACGGAATGATACGTGGGGCATAGAACTGTCAAAAACAAAGGAGGAAGGTTCACCGTCCTTCGGAACAGTCTCTGGACCCGAACCGTTAACTCTGATTTGTCTTCACAGAGGCTGCAAGGCCTGCTGAGCTTTTCTAACAACTGGTGTTTTGGGTGTAAATCAAGGATGGGTTGACTGACAGATAAAGCTTTCTTTCTCAGGAAGACAAAAGCTGTTCACTCGAGTTCTGCAGGTATCCGTTTTGTGACCACAACTACTCACATTAAACAGTAAAGATCGATACGAAGGAACAGAAAGCATTTATGCTCAATTTGCTGACAACCCAACCAAAAGATGTCGGAACGAGAAACATTGGTGAAGCGAGCAGTCTGCAGAATGACTGTGCCGAAATGGATGTGCAGAAAAAAAAAAACTTGACAGGTGGAATAAAATACATCGGTCTCTGGAACAGAGAAATAGACTTTTCGAAATTGGAACGACTTCGGTATTCTGAAGTTCAAAAGGGATTTAGCATTGCTTAATCTGTATTTTCCTAAGGTTAACATGCAGGTTTATTTGTCAGTACTGAAGGGAAACCTAAATAGAAAATTCATTTAATAAGGACATATTAAGATCAGACATGACATACCGCTGAGACTGTATAATGGTCTGGTCAGAATATGTTTCACATGTTTGTCAGCAATTTTGAACTCTGCCACTAAGGAAAGATGTGCTGGCTTTGGAGAGTGTTCAAAGTAGTTTAGAAGAATGAATTCGGGAATGAAAGTTCTTTCATATATGGAATGGATGAGGACTCTGGGTCTGTACTCAATATAGTTTGGTGGTGGGTTGTGGAATGCTGAGAAGCCTGATTAAATTGCATTACAGTGTGGAAACAGGCCCTTTGGCCCAGCAAGTCCACACCGACCCACCGAAGCGCAACCCCTTACCTAACACTACGGGCAATTTAGCATGGCCAATTCACCTAACCTGCACATCTTTGGACTGTGGGAGGAAACCGGAGCACAAGGAGGAAACCCACGCAGTCACAGGGAGAATGTGCAAACACCTGGATGGGGTGAACTTGGAGAAGACAATTTCACCAGTTATACAGCCTGAAATGCAAGGGCAAAATGTCACAGGGAATGGATAGCTCTTTACAACTGAGACCAAGAGAAATTTATTTCGGCTGAGGGCAGTGAATTTGTGGTACACGTTGCCATAACATCTTGCACATAAGGAAACATCATGTGTACTTAAGACAGGTATTGTGGGTTATTGACGTGCAACGGAGTCATGTCTTACAAGGACGAGTCATCACCTTGATCCTGAAAGATTAGCCTCTGGGTTAACAGCAGAATATACTGAACAATCGCACGAGAGATACAAATAATTCCACCATTTCCATTAACCCCGAAAGCAGGCTGTCAGTGATTTCAAGATGCATATTGCCACTATGAAGACTCATTTTTGCCAAGAGAAAGCAGCTTTCCTCCAATCACAGCTGTCTCACTTCGAACTTCTCAGTGTTATTTTTCTGTTCCTAAGTTTCCTCCTTGTTGCAGAGCCAAGATGAGGTTTGAATGTCTGAGGTGTGGAAATGAAATTAGTTTCAATGTATCATATCAGTTCTTTACTCCCAGAACAGTAGGGGCAATGGCCCAGACTGTTAAGGAATGTTCTTTGAATGTCTATGCCCAGTTGGACAGTTAACCCGTCTACCCCTTCTGAATCCCCTTCCCAAAGAGTTTCTAAAGTGTAAAAAAGTCGGTGTCTGGATTTTCCTTTTGTTTCTCCTTAACATATTTCCATGTGCCAATGGTCAATATTTTCGCAATTTATCTTTGGAAATATCAGCGTTGGACTACGTCCAGATATTAAGAAAAAGCAGTTTTGTAGAGAGAATCTCCAGGCCAGAATTCTTTTCTTTGAAGTAACATGTGTTAACTGTAGATTTCCTGGGTTCTTTAAAATGATTGGATGCGAGAGTGGATAGAACAGGAAGTTACAGAGTCATGCAACGTGGAAACAAGCACTTCAGTACAAGTCATTCCGCAGGGCTGCTGTCAGAGTGCTGGAATTGGAGGTGCTGAATGAAATAAGGGGTTCATAAAATGAATGGATAGAATGATGGAGAATCTCGGCAAGTCTGGTAGCATCTGTGGGGAGACAAACAACAACAAGGTTTTGAGTCTGGTATGATTCTCCTTCAAAACACGAGTTTCCTCAATGGGAGTAAATTAAACTTGAGAAAAACTGGGTGCAGTTTGCTGGCATTTCTTGTGACTTAGCTGCGACTAATTAAACCAGAACTCAGTTAAAATTTGCAACGTGAAGAAATGCAGTCAGGAGGATTGAGGTGCGCTGGTAAACCTCAGTGTTTTGCCTTATCAATACACATAAATATTTGGCCACAGCAAGAATACTGAGCAGGAGTTTATTATTTGGAAGAAAGGATAAATGGAAGAGATGAAGAAAGGGAAGAAGACGCAAGGATGGAAGGAATGAAAGCAGGAAGGAAGGGTGGAAGTAATTTCAATTAACGAGCACTGACTGCACAATTTCGATGCGCATGTAAGCATATTGGTGATGTGAAACAAAAAAAAGTGGAAGAAATGTTTACAGCAAGACTGCAGAAAAGTAGATAAAACTACAATCCGTCACTTACTGAACCATGATTGAGAGTGGTCCATGATGAGGTACATCAATTGAGGGTGAACACGTTGTAGATGTTTTCCGGATATTTTATTTTTTACAGCGTTCTATGAGTACAGCAAAAGGACACAGCAACACTTTCTTGAACTCCTCACGGAACTTATTCTGGGACACCACATAGATGAATACGTTGTTGCAGGAGTTGAGTAATTGGAACAAGTTCGTTGTCTCTTGCAGGACGTAGTTTAAGTCTTTGAAATTCAAGTTGTTGAAGTATGCATCACCCTTAATACGTAAGTACAAGAAATGTCCAACCTCGGTGGACCACAACAGCAGGAAGCTGAGTGAAATGGCAAAGAGCAGGACGACGGATCTTTTACGGTTTGCCATCTCGGAGTCACTGCCATTTTCAGTATGTACAAGTTTCCGACGGAGTTTGCTGGCTGTGATGATGTGTTTTACGGTCAGGACGTTGAGTAGCAGGATGAGGAGGAATGGAAGAAAGGGGGTTAAGATGTGTTCCATCCAGTCATAGGCCTGCCAGACTGGCAAAGTATAAAAGATTGTCTTTATACCACAGAACCAGGCTACCCCATCCAGGATGTAGAAGGGCCTGTAGATGATGTACAAAGGGAAATTTTTAACACAACTCAGGATGCAGATCATTCCTATGATCAGCAACGCAGTTTTCTCAGTGCAGTATCTGATCTTCAGGCTCTGCAAGCAAATGAACACAAAACGGTCGATGGTGAAGGCTGCAGTTAGCCAGACGGAGCCATCCCGGCTGCAGCGGACCAGAATTGTTGTCAGTCTGCATATGGGGGTGGTGGATAGAACACTGTAGCTAAAGTAAATGCGGCTGATTCGGTTAAGGATGCATCCGGTGACAATAACAAGGAAATCTGTCGTCGCTATGGCCAACAAATAGTAGGTGATGCACCTGGAGAGTCCGCACCTTCCTCGGGCCAGAATTGCAATTGCCATCAAGTTGGCTGTGTTGGATAAAAAAGTTAAATAGTTTCTTCAAGTACGAAGTGTAATGAAAGGCATTACCTAAATGTTCCCCAGACAGATGTCTCCAAGTGGACCCCAAGAAACACATACTGCCTCACCCTATCTGACACTGAAACGCTTCTTATCCTCTCCGGTGGCATCTCCAGACGCAGGCTCACCAACATTCATAGGAAATTGTGAGTAGAATGGTCTGAAACAACCACAACTGACACCCAAACCATTGGGCTTCAGGCCTCTGCTCACTGGCAAATTCGCACCACTGGTGGCAATTTATTCTCTTCAGTGAGCAGTATTCTTTTTGATACCCGTGAAAGTTCACTTTCCCATTATTATCTGAGCTGTCAAATTTTCTCCAAATCGACCCCCTTGTATAATCATGCTAATTAACATTCAATATGCGATGTTAATGCCTTTAATTTTGATATGAAATTCTCTTCTTCAAAGTCTTTCCTTCTCTGTATCACTCCTCATACCCCAACATTTTGATAATCAACTTCTTCATCTGTTCCTGTTTCCCTTTGTGTAAAATATGTTTGTGAAACTTCCTGTGAAATACCACACTATTCATATTGCAGTGTCTGCAAACTAAAGCCACTCCATGTGCATACGTGATCAAGACGTGAAAGGAACGTTTCGTCACGACAGTAAATAGATATCTTACTGGTTAATAATTAATGCATATTTTAAAAGATGAACGTCAAATGCAAAAGAAAATGCAACAACATGAGCCAAAAATCTGAAATAGAATAAATTCAGTTTTATTTTTATACACCTCTGCGAAAAGTATCAAATATTAGTTCCTTGCAACACTCAAGGTAGTTGCACATTTGCAGCTTACGTAATTAACTACACCATAAGTTAGCATTATAGACTTTTTTTAAACCCATGCACACAGTTGTTGATTACAATGCATCCAACAGAATGTGTGTCATGCAGACATTTATTCAGTAATAGATTCAGCCATTCCACCATGCCACTCATCTACGTCATGGCTGATCTTCTTTATCAACGTCAATATAAGATCGGTGCAGGAAAATGCACTTCACGACATGGCTAAACTACAGCTCATATGCCATTAAATCTACGGCATTTAATTTAGTTTAAAAGTAAACTTGATCCTTAAAAGTGCAACAGATTATTGTTCAGGCAATACTGTTTATTAATTCATATCTGCACTATCTAGTAAGTGAAATGTGTGTCATAAATCATTGAATATAATCTTACATTTCTCAATGATATAAGTGCAAATAATGCACTATAACTCTCTGTAATGATTCATAACATGCAATAATATACAATAAACAAAATGACAATACCATCTAAATGTTCCTGGTTTATGTCCCTTACGTTTACAGAGGGGTGAATCTTAGAAAATTGGGCAAGGGATAAAAGGAACTTCAGTGAAGATTTCCAAATAACTAAGTACTTTCTTTGTCATTCATTTCTTATCTGGGATTCCAACAACGGCAACTATTGGATAAATAATGGCATAGAAGAGCCCTTTCACTGGTCCATGCATGATCGTTCGCAAGTAATTCAATCTTCCAAGTTGAGCTGTTTAATTTTGTGAATATTCAGACTGCCCTTCATTTATTTTATCTGACAGTCTCCAAGGGAGCAATTAAATTGCATTAGGCACTCAATTTTCGATCAATGAACAAACAGATAAACACATTTTGTATTTGAAGCATTGCCGAGGGGAGGGACCTAAAATATTTATTTTTGTAGCTCTGTGCCCCCATATTCAGGCCGAGTATTCCCACCAAAGTGGCTGATAGCAGATAACGACGAGAGGTACTATTTCGAACCCTGTCTCTTCTCATCATTCCAGCCAAATTCCTCATGTTTTGAGCACCTCAAACGTCAGATTAATTACTTTGTTTATTTGATTGCTGACGTTACTTTATAATTTTATTTACAGTTGAAAAGTTGGAAAAAACTTGGTTAAATAAGATGATTATTGAAATGGAATAAAATGAGATCAAAATGTAGACAGGTCATCTGCCAAGTTCGAAATTCATATCAACTTGTTTGCCGACCAAACCACATGCAGAATATACATCAGAGTGATCGAGAATGAAGTCATAAATGTTGGTGAAGAACAAACAGGAACGTGCATTACTTTAACAAAACGACTGACAAAGTGAAATGGAATACTGACTGAAACACGACATAGAAATTCTCGAACCGAATATAAGGAAAAGAGAGATGGTGAATGCTGTGTGAATACAAACACGCTCTGACGTTGTAATAACTGAGAGGGACTAGTTCCAAAATACATGAATGCAAGTGTCTAAGCTAAACTTTATGGTCAATCTCCAGTTGTTATTGAGAAAGAACTGATCAGACCGGACAATCTGTTTGGTAAAGTTAACCAGTGAATGACCTTACACCGGAAATTTGATCCAGCGATGCAGAAGCAACGGGAATATATTCCGTACTGAAGTTTGCACGGGAATTAACAGATGGTTGTGTTCCCATGAACATGGTGCCCTTGCTCTTTGCGATGAAAGTTGTCTTGCGTTTGCAATGTGTTGTCGAAAGAGGCTTGGCGAATTTATGCATGGATTAATTTTCGATCAATACACTGTTTCAACATTAAAAAGAAAGCAGTACCATTGCTGGGAATCCAGAACTAAACAAACTGTGCTGGAGAAACTGAGCACGTCTTCCAGCATTTAAAGAAAGAGAAACAACGTTCAAGTTTCAAGGTGGTGAGGAATGGTCTCTCGACCCGAAAAGTTAACTCTGATTTCTCTCCGCAGTTGCTGCCTGATCTGTTGAGCTTTTCCAGGAACTGCTGATTTTTTTTTACTGATTTACACCATCCACAGTTTGTTTTACCTGGATTTTCAAGTTCCATCACCCTTTTGACTCTTCTTTGGCACTGTTTATGTGCAGCGTTGGAAACAGTATCAGTCCAGTGGACTCCTTTATCTTGAATCCTTTCAAGATTCTTGCGTGTGGTGGGAACTGTGCACCTTCACGGAAATACGGCACGTTTCATCATATATCTGTCATCGGTTTGGACGTCGTGAACCGTCTTTTTGTTGTCAGTAGGTGATTAACTCATTGCAGGAATCCAGTCTCCGATCTTTACTTGAAGCCACCGTACTCACAGGCGTAGCCCTGATCAGATTCTGGTAAATGAGAAGACTCTGGATGTTGGTCGTGAAAGACTCAACATTGGTCACGAAAGAGATATTAGTATTAATGTAAGGGACGATTGTTAAATTTGGTGCTTTGGAATGTTCTCTCCTGTCTTCTAATGTCTTGCGGAACATGGAAATAGAAGCAACAAGTCCATTGTTTCCATGTTAGGTATCATATGTCCAATTATTTTAATATTATTTTCCAGGGATTCCCCATAATTGCGACTTGGTCCAAAGCTTTGTTTACGAAGGCAGTTCATAACCTCATTGATACACTTTTCTTCCTGCTATGCTACCTTTTATGCAGTGAGTTGTGGGTGCCATGTGCGTGATTTTATTTCCACAAATCGTCTCGACGCCTCCTTTCTCGTATTGTGGAATTGTTTGCTGGAATGACTGGCAACTTTAATAATGGAAAGGTTTAATCCTATGTGCCCTATCACTGTCCTCAAAAAGTTTGTTAACACGAATTTGGACTTAATTACAATTAATGAGAATAAAGTTTAGATTTGGCGTAATGAGAAACTGAATTACATTTACACAGTCATAGGGAAATAGACATACGAAACAATCGAGACTTTTGGAGCACTGAAGAATCAAATTTACATAAAATAAAGATGTCAATTGTCACCTTGCCTGAGTTTCTTTGTTTTCCATTTCGATCCTTATTTCAGCGTTCCTGGTGAGCAAAATGTTACAGACGCCTAGCATCCGTAGTATTTTTTTTTCAACTGGACGAATTTATCCAGTGAAGGACTTGTTTGCCATTGCTTTTGAAAATTGTGATTAAGAATAATCGAATCCCTACAGTTCAGAAACAGGCCCTTCAGCCCAACCACTTCACATCGACCATCTGAAGAGTAATCCACCCAGACCCATTCCCCAACTCTGTGATTAAATATTTTCCTTTGACTAATACAGCAACTGACATATTCCAGAACACCATGGGCTACTTAGCAAGATTAATCCACCTCACCAGCACGTTTTAGGATTGGGGGAGAAACTAAAGCACCCAGAGGAAACTCATACTGACAGGGGGAATATGTGCAAACTTCACACAGACAGTCGCCCCGAGACTGGAATCAAGTCCAGATTCCGTACATTGTGTGACAGCATTGCTTACCACTGAGGCACTCTGTTGCATCAAATTTTGATTATTAATTAATCTCATTGCATTGTTAGGGCAGGAAGCAGGTAAATATGAAATCTAGGAGCAAATGCTGAGGAAAACACATGGTAATGTTTGGAACGAGGTATAGTTCAGAATTAGAAGTTGGACGATAAAATACATGATCAGAATTAGTCCAATTGGCGCATTCAATTTACTCCTCAATTTGATCTTCCTTATACGTTTCACAACCTAGTCTTCCTGCCTTGCCCATTTAATCTTTGATACCCTAAACAATCATTAAAATTTATATTTTTAACGTAAGTGCACTTCATTTGTGCAGCCGTCTATGGGAATGTGTTCCGCAGATTCACTGACTAGAAGCAGAGGATTAATGTCGTTCTGTCATTTCTGAAATTTCCTCCCTTCACTCTGAGACTCTGCCAATCTGTCCCAGATACTCCTGAGATCGAAAATGTTTTCTCCACATCCACCCCATTCAGACTTCACAGAATTCATTAAATTTCAATGAGCTTTCCCCTCACGCTGCGAAATTCTGGACGTGCAGACTGAACGGCTCATCACATGACAACGATTTCATTCCCGGGATCAATATCGTATTCCAGCTCTGGACTCACCCCAAGGACAGCATATCCTTCCCTCATTATAGGGAGCAAAACTGCTCATACTATTCCAAATGGTTGTAACCAGAGCATTATACAATTTTGTGCAGTAAATCCCTGTTCTTGTATTTGACCAATTTTCGAAATGAATGTTAACCTTGTGTTTGCCTTCGTAACTGTGAACTGAACCTGGATGTTAAAGTAAGACAATCGTAAAGTAGAACTCGCTAAAAACAATGACTGCAGATGCTGGAACACAGAGCTTAGATTAGAGTGGTGCTGGAAAAGCACAGCAGTCCAGGCAGCATCCGAGGAGAAGTAAAATCGACGTTTTGGGCAAAAGCCCTTCATCAGGAATACAGGCAGAGTCAAGAACTTGAATCTGAATTTATCTTTTGCCAAAACGTGTATTTTTGTTGCGCAAATTGGTAAAGCTACTTTCTTAAGTTCTTGCATCGAGTCTGTTGAGTTTTCTATCAGTGAGCGTATTCGAAATTCCATCTGCTTTTATTTCGTTTCTCAGCTGTAGTGTTTAAATGCATACTGCTTTTCTTAGGGCCAAGTGACCTGCCCAAGTGCACCGAAAGATGAAACAATCTCTTAACATCTGCCTTTACAACGACAAAAAAACTTACAAGAAAGTGAGCACTGCATATGCTGCAGATTAGAATCGAAGTGTGTGTTGCTGGGAAAGCACAGCCAGTCAGACAGCATCCGAGAGGCTGGAGAATCGGGGTTGTGGACATAAGCCCTTCCTTCCCGATGATGGGCACATTCTTTTTGAAGGGCTTATAGCCGAAATGTCGGTTTTCCCTATCCCCGGATGCTGCCTGATTGGCTATGCTTTTCCAGTATCACACTCTTAGAGAAAAGGTTAGATTATAGAACATAAAGCTGAGAACAACAGAGCACAGTGCAGACACTTCATACCACTGTGCTGTGCCGAACATTTAACTTCATCCAAGGTCAAACTTACTTGCACATGTCTCAATTTATTGCCTTCCATGCGTTTGTCTAGCAGTCGCTTAAATGTTCCTATTGTCTTTGACTCTAATATCACTGCTGGCAGCGTATTCTACGAATCCATGAATCTCTGCATAAAGAAGCTATATCTGACATCTACCTTCTCCCTTCCTTCAATTACTTTAAATTTATGACGCCTCGTGACAGGCATTTCTGCCCTGGAGAAAAGTCTCTGGCTCTTGCCTCCATCAATGCGCCCCACAGTTTATAAAATTCTATCATGTCATCACTCTTCTTGTTTGAGAAAAATCCTAGCTCACTCACTGTCAGTTCATAACACGAGCCCTTCAATCCAGGCAGCCTCCTGTTAATTTCTTCTGCATCCTCTCTAAATCATATAAATCTTTTCTCTATTGAGGCGATCAGAACTGGGGGCAATGTTTCAAATGTGATCTGACCAGATTATACAGAGCTGTAGCAAAGGCTCACGGCTCTTAAACTCAATCCCCTGTAATGAAAGCAAAAGAAAAAAGCCTTCTTATCAACTCTATCAATTTGAACTGAAGCTTTGAGGGATCTAAACCATGAACTCCAAGGTGCAGCTGTTCCTGCACAAAGCCAGGAATCCTACCTATAATTCTGTATTCATCTTTCAAATTCGACCTTGCAAAATGAATCATTTCGCCTGAATCCAGGTTGAGCTTCATCTGCCGCTACGCAGCACAGCTCTGCATAGTTTCCATGTTACGTTGTACCCTGGAAAAGCCCTCATCAGTGTCTGCAATGCCAATGAAGTTTTGTCATCTGCAGACCTACTCGCACACCCTTCAACTTCTTTGTGCAAGACATTTATATAATCAACAAAGAGCGGAGGCCCAGAAACAGATGGCAGCAGGAGACCACTGGTCATTGGTCTGCAGGCGGAATACTTCCCATCCATTACCACTCATATCTTTCCAACAGCCAATAGTGCGTCCACATTTACCTGCATCCCATATCTCCTAACTTTCTGGATGTGAAATAGGCTCTGCTCTATCTGCATACGTTTTTGAGTGTCTCTGGCCATAACGTTTTGTGGGCTTTTGTGTGGACCTTTTCGATAATTCCAGTTTGGGTTCAATGTTGTTGGACTGAAAGGCAGCGATTGACAGTTGTTGGGTCTTTTTCGGATGTTGATTTCAGCTGATATAAACAGTGCTTGGTGTACTCATGGCTCATTCTGTAACGAATATTTTTTCCAGGGAGGAGACGTAACTTCGAGTAGTTCTGTCAGAAATGAACAAGCTAATGCTGCTTGAATTAATAAATTAGATGGAAATGATGTTGTCTTAATTCTGTGAAAAGGAGAGTAAATTACAGCAATAGTTCGGCATTAGATGTTGCTGAAAGTATGATAACGATCTTTGAAAATTGCAAAAAAAACAAAGGAAAGGGAAAATGATCGAATCACCCACGCAGAACAATCAAAAAGAGAGAAAGAATCACGTTCGTAAAACTAAAAAGAAAAGGAGGGGAATTCGCCAGCGGAGGAAATGGTGGAAGAGAGATAAGAATGAGAGAAAGAAAGAGAAGAAAGTGGAAAAAAGAGCAAAAGAATAAGGAAAGACACAGAGAGAGGAAAGGGCCAACGTGAGAGAGTTGAACTTCCGAAATTGGAAAGTTCAATAGGAAAGTCGGCTGAAAATAATGGACAATCAGATAGAAGGTTGGATTAGTGAGGACGATCGTGATGATGTACAAAACCATCACAACCAAAGACCAGATGTCGATCTATATAAATAGTTTCAAGCAATACATAAATTTACTTATAAAGACGTTAAAGCTATTTTCATCACATTATAGAATTTGACCAAGCTAAGATCATGGTCAATGAACATGTGGGTTTGGTTGTTCCAAAAACAGATTGTACGTCGAAACCATGATACATTTGCATGATTAACTGAAGAGGTATCTCGAGATTATGAGAAGGTGATGAAAGCCAAATGTAATGCATATCAGCTTGTGCCAGCAGCTGAGACATAACTTCAGAAATCTAAAGTGGGATTCTGCTCAAGTACAAACTGAGCTTGAAAGGATTACACATGTCTTTCCAGTATCTGTAGCCTCCGATTCATCTGCTTCACATTGGGGAGACACGACGTCTACCTGCAGATCGCTTCAAAGAACATCTCCAGGACACCAGCACCAACCAGCTACCACCCCAAGGCGGAACACTTCAATTCCCCCTCCCAGTCCGCCAAGGATACGCAGGTCCTGGGCCTCCTCCATCACCACTCCCTAGCCAAAGGACTCCAAGAGGAAAAACAGGGCATCTTCCACATCATAAACCGCCAAACACACAGCATCATGTCGATTTCAAAAGTTTATACTATTCCCTCCCTCCAGCTTATCCAAGATCCCACCTTCTGAATCAACCCCTCCCTCATGACTGTTCTTACCTGTTCATCTTCCTTCCAACCTATTCTCTCCCCATCCTCTCTGACCAATCACCTTTATCTCCTTCTGCATTTACCAATCATACTCTCAGCCACCTTCCCCCAGGCCAATCGTTGCCCAAGTTATCTCTCCAACCCCTCGGATCATAGCTTCATTTCTGGTTTAGGGCTTTTGCCCGAAAAATCATTTCTCCTTCTCTTCAGAAGCTACCTGACCCGTTATTTTCTTCCAGCACCACACTTTTGACTCTAACCTTCAGCATCTACATTCCTCACTTTCACCTTGTTGATGTACCTTCACGGCGAAGATTTTTTCAAGGGTGCCTACAATGAAGTTCTACAATGAAGGTGGGCGGCACGGTGGCACAGTGGTTAGCACTGCTGCCTCACAGCGCCTGAGACCCGGGTTCAATTCCCGCCTCAGGCGACTGACTGTGTGGAGTTTGCACGTTCTCCCCGTGTCTGCGTGGGTTTCCTCCGGGTGCTCCGGTTTCCTCCCACAGTCCAAAAGATGTGCAGGGTCAGGTGAATTGGCCATGCTAAATTGCCCGTAGTGTTAGGTAAGGGGTAAATGTAGGGGTATGGGTGGGTTTCGCTTCGGCGGGTCGGTGTGGACTTGTTGGGCCGAAGGGCCTGTTTCCACACTGTAATCTAATCTAATCTAATCTAATCCTCTCCCTACAGGGATCTCGGTGAATCTGCCTCTCACTGCAAACAAAAGGTTGCCTCCACTGCCCTGAAGCGCTTCAGCCAGGTCCTGAAGCAGACCCGCTGCCACAATTATATCTCCTCCCTCCCTAGAACCGGCGGATGCAATATGGACCCCGAACTGCATTCAAACCAACACAATTTGGATCTGAACAGGATAGTCTATACCTACTTCAAATTCAAAACCTCCAGAAATGTCAATTCTTCTGGATATTCTACTTCACACTTGAGAAGTCCCAACAAGTTATCTCTTTATCGTCAACCCTGCCCCAGCTGAGGGCCACACTGTCTGAGAACTACAAAGGATCTCTGCTGTTTTGCATCCTCAGAAGAACTAATGCACGTAACTATTCATCTACAACATACCGGACATCAAAAACTGTAAGTTCAACAATTTTTCATGTAACACCACAGTAGTCCGGATTGATCGAACATTCCAGAAGCTTTCGACGGCCTACAGAACTGATCACCCCCCAAGGCCATGTGGCGGCTCCAGCCACCAACTTCCCAATGAACGAAGACGTCACTTGAGTCCCTGCTGCCCAACAGTCCACAGCCACAGGTGAACATGCCACCACCACGCCTGCCAGCCAGACACCCACTGCCGCGACCACTGCAAGATCACCTGCTGCCTTAATCGTTGCATCATACACCGCCGCCAAAACCAACGTGAGACTGAACCAGAACATTACCTCTTCTGCCGTTATGGCTGCGACAGCAGTCACTTCCACCCTCTGACATCAGCTACAACACGCATTCCGCCACTTTCGCTTCTAAAGCTGCCGGAGTCACAAGCACGTCAGTCCCCACTGCTGCCACTCACCTGAACACCGCCAATAACACGCCTTATGCAAATCCCACATTCTCTTCCTCAGACCCCCAACGCCTTGGGTGATCATCACTTCCATAAATGGCGTCAACCCCAGTATCTCCACAGCCGCGCCCACTCTAGTTGCAGTCACTACCCACACTTCCAGTTTCTGTCCAGCACCCGGTTCTAGCTCCCAGTCCTGTTGTATTTTCGCTTTCCTCCTCGGCTATACTCTCACTGAGGATTAAGGATCATTGTTCCGCAAAGGTCTTCCGTTAACTCCAATCACTTCCGGATCAATAAATTCAACGTGCATTGTGACATCTGCTACCTCTCTCTCGATGCTTATGATTTCCATGAAGAATCCCGCCCACCTTCCAAGGACCTCATCTACCGCCTCCGACACACCCCATTCACCTGAATACTACGTGCTGGTCTGTTATCTGCCCTCGGTATCTTTATTTACAATTGCCTCTGGGACACTAACTACCTCAACCTGTCGAACCTCTTCACACAATCCAACATCTAAAGCTCTCAACTTGCAATCCTCCACTCCCTCTGCCCGAACTCCAACCTCACAATCAAACCAACGAACAAGGGAGCATAATGGTCGTTTGGCGCACGAAATTCTTCACTGCTGAAGCCAGATGCTAACGCCAAACATTTCATCCTACTGCCCCCTCGACCACGGCCTCACCTGCAGTCACGAATCCATAATCTCCCAGACCATACACAACCTCATCAAATCAGGGGATCTCCCACCCACAGATTCCACCCTCAAAGTTCAGTCAGCTGCACTGCTGGGTTCTACCTTCCACCCAAGATACACAAACGAGGCTGTCCAAGATGACACATCGGTTCGGCCTGCTCTTGCCCGTGGAAACCCACAGCCACGATATTCCGATACTGTCCTATTCCCCCAGTCCATGAACTCCCCACATACTTTCAGGACACCACTGACACCCTCTTCCTCATCGAAGACATTCACTTCCTTGACCCCCAATGTCTCATGTTCACTATGGACACCCATTCTATTTACACCTCCACCCATCAAGACAAGAGCCTCCAAGCCCTTTATTTCGTCATTTCCCGGCGTCTCCCAAGTACTCTTCCACTGACACTCTCACTCGTTTTGCTGAACTGCTCCAAACCTACAAAAGTTCTCCTTTGATCCCTCCCACTATCTCAGGACAAGAGAGGCAGCCGTGGGCAACCGAATGGGCCCCAGCCATGCCTGTCTTGGTTGTGTGGAGCAGTCCGTCTTCTTCAGTTGGACAGGCACCATTCCCCACCTTTTACTCTACGGCACTGATGAATGTATCGATGCCACCTCGTGCCCCATCGATGAGTTTGAACAGTTCATCAGTTTCACCAAAACATTTCACCCCTTACTTAAGTTCACTTAGACTGTCTTAGATACCTCACGCCCCATCCAGGCCCTCTCCATCTCCACCAACGGTGACTGACTCAACATTGGAATCTTTTAAAAACGCACCGACTTTCATAATCTCCTGGATGGCACCTCCACCCACCCTGACTACTGTGAAAACGCTTTCCCTTATTTCCAATTCATCCATCTCCGACAGATCTGCTCCCAGGAGGAACATTTCTACCACAGAAGAAACCATGTGGCCTCCCTTTTTTAAAGACGCAACTTCCCCTCCCACTTGATATAGATTGCCTTGCAGCATGTCTCATCCACTTCCCTCACCCGTGTCCTCGATCCCCACGCCTCCTCCCGCAACAATGACAGGGCTATCCTGACCTCACCTTCCACCCCATAAATCTCCATGTACAACGCATAATCATTCATCATTTCTGCTACATTCAAACGAAGCCAGCCGCAAGAGATATATATTCCCTGCCCAACGCTCTCAGTACTGGAAGAACTCTCTACTCCAGCAATACAACATGCCCTTGCCAACGATTTATATTGTCACAGATACATGTTCTGTCTGCTGAGTTTCACATGTCAGCAGAAAATCACGAAACTGAGGTATTACCGAAAGTATGTCCATGTGTTTTATTTTTCTATCTGAGTGGTAATGAGGTCACGACGTCATCACTTGAAACACCAGGAGAAATTAAAGAATACCAGTAAAGAAGTTAACATTGAATTTTCAGAGATCAAATTTGATCTCATCATTGAGAAAAATCACGGCTAGTTGGAGTGCAAAGTGAATATCGTTAACTCAGATAAAGTAACTGATTTTTAGTCGGAAGATTAGAAATTGAAGCAATTGTATCAAAAACTGTAAAACCATGAGGAATCTGTGTATACCCCTGAGTGCTAGTATCTTTAAATTGATGTCTTCACGCGCAAGTGGTGACCATGACATATTCAGGCAGTGGAGAATTTGGGAGAAGTCGATAAAGTCGCATTACCAGTGGATTACAGAAAGAAGGTGTTGCGGTGTGCATGGAGTCCATTTGGAAGATCGTTATGGGATACGAAAAACTCAAAGTAAAATGCAAACAACATTTTTACTGGCCTGGACTGTAGAGTGACGTCGTTCCACTTTGCCAGGCAAGTCACGTATCAGGTCATTGGAAAATCGCAAGCAGAAATTAAAACCTGCACCTTTACCACCCATTTCTGCATTTGAGTTACTTTTCAGAAGTGTGTGAATTGATTGCACAGGGCACCTACGTAAAACAAAAAGTAGAATTCAGTACAAGTTAACAATTATGGATGTGTCCAAAACATTTCCAAAGGCCATTTCATTACGAAATCTCAGAGCCAAACCTATTTTAGAAGAGTTACTCAAACTTTTCCAAAAATACGGACCATCCACGGAGCGGCTAACAGATCAAGAATCAAATTTTACATCAAGGAAGTTATGGACAGTTTCTGGAAAAAGTGTTCAGACCCACAGCATACTGTCCAGAATCGCATGGAGCGCTAGAATGTCGGCATCAGACTTAAACATGCATGTTCAGGGCAGAAAGTCAAGGCTGTCTGGATGATTCGAAAGAAGGAACTCTGTTTGGACTTTCGAGGTGGACCCAATGAAATTACCGAATTCAAACCATTTGAGTTAGTTTTCACAAATGAGGTGGTAGGATGACTAAAATTAATTAAGCTGAAATTGGTGAGTCTAAATTCGGAGACGGCATATATGGACTGCTCGTCAAATGTTAGCGAACAATAAAATAGACCGGAGGAGTTCGCCAGACATGACTCACCAATAGAAGAGTATATGATGAAACACGGCACAGAAATAAATCAAAGACTCACAAGTTTTCTGATGGAGATAAAAAGCACGTGTTACTTCCAGTAATGAGTAAACTGTTAAAAGCAAGGTTTAGTGGACCATATCAAGTGGAATGGTGATTGAGTGAGATGAAATATTTGCTAACAATTCCAGATACAAAGAAATCTTAGACAGTGTGTCATGCGGATATGTTCAAATCTGTTCTGAAAGGGAGGAGCAAAAAGAGAATGTGTGATAGCTTTCAACAAGGAAGTTTCTGTCTTGTTCGTTCGTCAAAAGAATCTGGATAATGAGGGAGTAGTCAAAAACTGGAATAAGGTACGGAGTTAACTGCCAAAGTAATACCGAAATGAGCTTTTTTTCTCTTGAGCATGTGGGGACGTGGGGAAATTTGCTGGGAGGTACAAACCACATAAAGTATGATGTAAATGCAGGAACTGACTTTCCAGTTGACCAACAACCTTTACGGATTTACGGTCAAAGATTGGCACAGTTTTAAATAGAGTTTAAGAGCATGCTCCAAAATAAGAAAATCAAAGTGATTTGCAGTCCATTCAGCTCGCCAATATCCATGGTTCCAAAACCGGATGTTCTTCAAACGTTACGCATCTACTTCCGCAAAGTCAATTGAGTCACAATGTCAGATTCATATTCGATTCCATGTTTGAGAAGGTGGGATAAACAATGGAAATGTTCAAGGTCGGATTGCTCAGAGGATACTGGCAGGTGACCTTGTCTGAAAGAGCAGAGGAAATGTCGGCTTCTGGAACACGAAATAGATTTTATCAACATAAATGATGCCAGTTTGTGCGAAGTGCTCACCTGCCACTTTTCAGAGACAACCCAATGAAGTGATTTCTGTACTACACAACTGTGACATACATATCGACGGCCTGGTCCTTTACAGTCACACATGGAAGGAACATTTATAGCATTTATAAGAATTATTTGACCGACTGCTTGAGGTGGTTTGGCGATAAACCTGGCAGAAATTGAATTCGCCAAAACACAAGCCATATTAGCGACATCGACAGATGCACCCAAGAATGTGAAAACAGAATTTATTGGGGACTTTTTGCATCCAATCGACGAAGAGAGCAGTAATCCAATCCCCGGGATTGTATGAATTCTATCTGAAAGTCGTATTGAAGTTTAGCAATGTGTCTGCTCCAATCACTGTACTACTAAATAAATGCAAGACATTTCAGTAGCTGGCAGACTGTCTGAAGATATTTGATAGCTTGAAAGCTGTGTTAATCACTGCTCCATTATTAGCCATATCTAATTACGCAAAGTCATTCATGTTGGCTGTTGATGTGAGTTATGTGGTTGTCACTGCTGTAGACCCATGTGAGAAAGACCTTCTGGATATTTCTCCTGGAAATGTTTCATCAGAAATATTATATTATTGAGAAGTCGACCATGCACTTAGTGCTGATGTTACAATTTGTCAACGTTTATATTGCCTGGAAATGTCTGAGACAATCACATGCACTGACCATAACCCATTACAGTTTT
>NC_057716.1:112168655-112190766 GCF_004010195.1 Chiloscyllium plagiosum
GACATGTCCTTATTTTGTTGTTCAGTGCAGAACAGTGAGCTTCCAATCGACGCAAAAATAAAATGCTCAACAGTTCTTAAAGCATCAGTGAAGTGAAACAGCGAAAACGTTACGCATTCACTGATCCTGTTTTTCCATATACAATTTCCAGCTACCGCACTTCTTTGTGTCTTTTTTTTCCTGTCAATACGCGAGCTTGGTGTGAATGTAGATACAGAAAGTAAGGCGTTGTTTTTGCAAAGAGACACACTGAAATTACAGCTCACTGACAAGTGCCGTACGTGGAGTTGGACATTGTGACACATATGCCAGTATTTCCTGCAGTGAGAGCAGGAAAAAGAATGGCACAATGTTCTTTGTAGAAACGATTTCTCTTTGTTTGATTGGTGAGAAAACCATATTGTTGAAAAACATAGATGGTGACGATTTACCGTCTGATTAAACCTGACCCTAGCCTAAAGACTGTGTACTATTGTTGTGTGCATGTTCGCCACGATGGGAAGTTGATTTGCCGAGGTTTCATCCCCTTTGTTGATGACATCCACAGTGCTGCTGTACTGTGTCAGTTTGCGTACCTAATTTGAAGTACAGATGCACACGATGTTGAGAGACAAAGGTAGAGTTGATTGGCAAAGGCGTTTTCCCTTGGCAGAGATATAAATCACGAGGGGCATAATTTTATTGTAATTGGAGGAATGTGTAACTGAGATGTCAGAGGTATGTTCTTTACTGAGAGCTTGGGGGTGCGTGGAATGCATTTCTCGCAATGTTAGTAAAGTCAGCTGCACGAGGGACATTTAACGGCCTTTTGGATCAGTAGATGGAAGATAGTTCAATGAGAGGTATTTGTCTTACTCGGACTTCACCCGGTAGGACGAAAGGCCGGGAAAACACCGAGGGTCAAATGGAATGTACTTTGCTGCACTATTCAGTGATCTATATTCTGTACTTATATTAGTTTTATTAAAAATATGTAAATTAATGGAAACATTAAATTAAGTTATAAATTTGATTGAGACAAATTTTCATGATATTAAACTGTAACTTTCAGAAGGTGATTGCGAGAAGCTTCGCAGGTGAGAGTATGTTTGAAGCGCTGGAAGCCTTGAACAATGAGCAAACGAGACTTCAGACACAGGAATTTACTGTTAATTGAAGGCAAGGTGATTTGACAGAGTGAATGCTGGATGATCTGAGAAATTCAGTCTCTGGTCAAGAAATAAATTGCATCAATTGGGCAACAGACAATTTGGATCAGGTGATTCCCGGGAAGAGTATCAGGGAAATTGGAGTAGATGGAAGATGGAAGTCAGAAGTAGACGAGATAGCTTTGGGAAAGTGATTTAAGGTCAACGCAAAGATATTATATAAATATATTGAAGTCAATAGAGTAACTATGGAGAAAATGGCGACTTCTAAATATCAACAAAGTCATCTACGTGTGGAAACACTGGAATTGGGTGTGATATTGAACAAGTAACGTGCGTAAATACTTATAGTAAAGAAACATATGCAAGCTGGAGAACTTGGGGAAATAAACAGAATGTTTGAAAAGATGAGTCGCAGGAGGTCATAACACACATTAAGATAGACAAATCCCTTAGACCTGATATGTGTTATGCAGCATTTTGTGCTTCGCTGGCAAAGAGATTGCTGGCACGCTTGCTGAAATATTTGTATTATGGATAAACACGGATCAGGTGCCAAACGCATGGAGGTTTGTCATGTTTTTCCATTATTTAAGGAAGGTTGGAAGTAAAAGCCATGAAATTATTGGCGTTTAAGTGTTATGTAAGTGAGGTGTATTACGGATTCCGAGGGACAAAATGCACATGTATTTCGATATGCAAGAACTGATTAGTGAGAGTGAGCATGGCTTTGTGCATGGGAACTCTTGTTTCAAAAACCTGATTGATTTTTTTTTTTGAAATCCAGGCAAAGAAGATTTAGGAAGTCGGAGAGGTAGGCGTTTCAATATAAAACGCATGAAAATGTTTGACAAGATGCAGCATAGTTATCCTGTTAGTAAGGCTAGTTCACATATGATTCAAGGAGAACTAGCCAACAGAATACAACATTATTCTTAAGGGAAAGGGTGGTGGTGGTGAAGTGATGCTTGTGGGAGTGGTGGACTCTGACCACTGCTGTGCCACACGAATAATTTCTGAGTGCAATGCGTTTCGACATTTACATAAATATTTAGATGTGAATTTGGCTAGGGAGTTTGAAGAAAAGTTGGCATATTAATCATATGGGCCAATTGGTCAAGGCGTGGAAGATGGAGTTTTGTTTCAGTACATGTGAGGTGATGCATTTTGTTTAGGAAAATCAAGGTTAGTAATAGTTAATGTTAGAGATCTGGGGTGTGTTGCCAAACAAGGCGGCAAAGGGGTACAGATACATAATTCCCTGAAAGTGCAATAAAAGGATGACAGTGATGAAGAAAGCGTTTGGCAGATTTTTATTCATTAATCAAAATATCGAGCGTAGCGTTTGGGATTTCATCTTGTGGTTGCACAGGTCATTGATAACTTTTGAAACATAGCATACAACTTAAATGCTCTTCCATAACTGCGATGTTGTTAAGTTTGAGGGGGTGCTAAAATATCTACAAGGGCTTGGCAAGGACTGGAGAGTTTAAGAAATAGGAAAAGGCTCAATAGAATGGGATTGTTTTTCACTCTGGTGCATCAGAAAACGAGAGGTGACATCATAGAGGATTATACCATCATGAGGTCCATGGACATGGCGAGTAGCCAAGATGTGATTTTTTTGATGGTGGGGAAGTCTAAAACTAGAGGAGTTTTAAGATGATACGAGTAATGTTTTTTTAATGGAAAAGGATCTGAGGGGTAGCATGGTCACACAGTGTGTTGTGCAAGTTTGGAATCCGATCGCAGAGGAATTGGACAACGCAATGGGCGACACAGTGGCTCAGTGGATAGTACTGCTGCCGCACAGCACCAGGACCCGGGTTCGATTCCAGCCTTGGGCGATTGTCAGTGAGAAGTTTGCACATTCTCCCCGTGTCTGCGTGGGTTTCCCCCGTGTGCTCCAGTTTCCTCCCACAATCCAAGGATGTGCAGGTTAGGTTAATTGGCCATGCTAAATTATCCATTGTGTTAGGTGCAATAATCAGCGTGAAATACGTTTCGGAGGGTTACGCATCGGTGTGGAATTATTGGGCCGAAGGTACTGCTTCCACACTGTACGGAATCTAATTTAATCAGGTAGAATTACAAAATTCGGAAGACATCTGGGTGAGATATGAATACGAAGGGTTTAGATGGAAATGTGGTAAATGTTTGTAAATGAAATGTGGTTCGGTTGGGATATCTGTTCAGCAGGGATGGCATGCAACAAAGTGTCTTTTTCTGTACTGTCTAGTTGAGTCAATCTATGACTACATAATAAAAGCTTTGAGTACCATGACTTCTGCACATGGATGTTCTTCCCAAATGTTCTCTCGTTTCAAATACTAAGAATGTCTGTAATGTTGAATAATTGTGACGATTCCGAGCGCTTGTTAATGTACATGATGTTGGGAAGCGAGAGATATGATGCAGAGGACTGAAGCAGTAAGTTTCACTTAGCACTTAAGCGTTCTTTTTGAAAGAACACTTGACGATTGTAGAAAATTGCCGAGTGTAGGATAGCCATATAAACACATCTGTCTTCAACAGCAGGTCATAGGTTAGCATACCTGCAGTGAGTAACTCAAATCCTGACTCTGTAAGGTGGATGTCAAGAGTTTGATGGAATTGTCCCCAAGAATAACACAAGACACAAACAGCCCACGTGATTGCTGTTGTGTTTAGAAATATCCATCCCTTCCACCACCACGGTAAGTAGCAGCAGTGTATAGGATCTCCGAGGTTCACCAACCGAATAGAATTCGTTGAGGAAGTGACATTTTTGATTGATGAGGGAACAGCTGTGAATCATACACATGGACTTCAATAAGGCCTGTCATAAGGTTCCCCATGGTAGACTGATGCAGAAAGTGAAGTTGAATGGGGTTTATTGCGTGCTAGCTAGATGGATGGAGAATTGGCTGAGCAACAGGAGACAGACAGAAGTAGTGGAAGGGAATTTCTCAAAATGGAGAACTGCAATTATTGTGTTCCGGAGGATTCCGCATTGGGACCACTGCTATTTGTGGGATGCAAGAATTATCTGGAAGAAGGTATAAGTGATCTGATTAGCAAGTTTTCAAATGACACTAATGTTGGTGGAATACCAAATAGTGATGGGGACGGTCAGAAAATGCAGCGGCATACTGATGGATTTGAGAGTTGGGCGGAGAAATAGCAGATAGATTTCAGTCCGTGCAAATGTGAGGAAATGCATTTTGGAAGCACCAACGCAAGGGCGAAATTTACGGTAAATGGTAAAGCCCTTGGGAAAATTGACTGCAGAGCGATCTGGATGTTTAGCCCATTGTACCTTAAAGCTGGAAAACAGGTCGCCATTGCTTGATTTGGACAGTTCTAGCTGTGAAGAGATCTTTAGTAGATTAGGATTATTTACATTGGTAAGATGGAGGCTGAGGGTAACCTGTTTAAGTTGTACAAAATCTTGAGAGGTAGAGACAGAGAAAATAGCAAGAAGCTTTTCCCAGACTGGGACACGTAATTACTAGGGTTCACGACTTCAAAGTAAGAAGGGAAAAGTTCAGGAGAGATATGTATGAAAAGCCCTTTGCACAGAGGATGGTGGCTGCCTGGAACACATTGCCAGCGCACGATGGCGACATTTATGATGTATCGCGACAGACTCCTAGAAAATAAGCGACAGGTTTAGATAGAGAATCTGGATTGGCATGGGCGTGGAGGACTGAAGGGCTTGTTCCTTGTGCTGTAATTTTCTTTGTTCTTTGTTCTTTGGTCATGATCTGTCTTCGGCCAGGACCAGTTGGACAGAAGAGTCTGTTTGCCCGCTGTACATCTTTATGTACATACACCTCCAAGTTGAGGATTGTAAGCTATTGAGGTTATGACAAATATCCCTATTCGACGTACAAAGTGATAATTTCCCCGGAATAATAACATAGTAATCTGTAACTAACGTAGTTTGATTGATCTGAATCACTAACTTCTTTTGTTTCCACAGACGCTATGAGGCCTGCTGAGTTTCTCCATCAAATCCTGTTTCAGTTTCAGATATCCAGAATGCGCAGTTCATTGTTTTATGTTAACCTAAACAATGTTTGAGACAAAATCGATTTCCTGTCGGTGCATTTTATCTTTGCTTCTCCAAATTGCTATCACAACAATACGATAGTAGTGTAGAACTCCCATTCTCTGACTGTGTATCAAAATGGGCCTGCAGCAGTGAGAGCGCCAAATGCTGTCAAATAGATGATCAGAGAATGCGACAGAAGCCATTGTATGCTTTCTCAATGACACTAATTTTAATGTCTTCATTTGAGTTCGTTTTAGCAGCAAATCGGTGTCTCCCTGTCTTCGAGTTTTTACAGCGTGGAAAAATGACTGAAGGACTCCTCCTGTCAGTTCGAGTCATCAGACATACAACTATTATCATCCTAGTTTCCTGCAAATTGACCAATGCCTGAGGGTAAATGTCAAAATGATTATCCCTGTAATCTCAAATGACTGAACGAATGGGACTGATATGGTAAGACTGTTTTGAAACCCATCCCCATTTTTACCCACAAAGACAGAATTACAGACACATTGCCTGAGTGGACAGAAGCTCCGGATTTTACCTGCTCCGTGAACTTCACGTTCGCTGTCCGTTCTAACACACACATGTTCTGAAAAAAATACAGAAGCTTTTGGTGAGACACAAGCAGCTACTCCAGCCAACTGGAAGTGTTGCGGTGATCGAAGATACGAAACACACAGTGAGCTGTAACAGTCCTCCTTACTTGTCACGTACAACCAGCCATTTCAGAAACCCACTTCTGCGGGATCTGGGAAACTGAGAAGGCAACACCCAACTTATATCCTTCAGTAATGTCAACTGCCAACTTGCAGCGGTGGAAAAGCAGCGAGGCGCACTCTAGATAGTTACATCTCGAACCTGCAATCTTCCAATCTACACGCAGACGCGTAGTTCATAAGACCACTGGCGCAGCAGAGGCATGCAAACATTATAGCAAACATTATAGAGTCCGAGGTCACATTGCCCACGTCTGAATCCAATTCCTGGTTAGGAAATGAAGATCTCTTTTTCTACTTGTGAATTATCCGAATAAAAATGAATTCCTGGTTAGAAACTGAATACACACCCCGATTCTTCCAGAATCAGTCCAATGATTGATTGCTTTCATCTGGAAGGACAGTAGCAGGATACACAAGGAAACCAACCACTAATCATCTCACCATTCTGAGTTGGAAATATGTCGCTGTTCTTTCAGTGTCGCTGAGTATAACTCCTGGAACATCATTTGGTTTGGAATCATGACTGTACCTCAATATTCAGATTCAGCAAATTAACTCATATGTTCCATCTCTGAAGTAATTACGGATGGGCAATGAATACCCTTCTTGTGAATGATGTTCATTTCCCGGGAATCTATTTTATATAATTTCCTGTTTCTTACCAGCAGTCGGTCAAGACAAGTTCAGAGGCAGATTAAGAAAGTGAATGAAAGTGAAAATTGATGATGACTGTCAGGCATGAAGCAGACCATGCGTGTGTACTTGGTGGTGCAAGGCCCACTTTCGGTGCTCATGGGTCAGCTTTTACTATCTACTCTTTACATGGACACACACCACTCCTGGTCAATTAATCACAATGATTCTTTGCCTCGTGTGAGGTTCAGTCTGTGTGAACTAACGCAGTTAATGGAAGCCGAGATAATGAATGGATTCTCTTCATCCTTTTAAAATTATACAGATCAAAATGATAGTTTCAAATCAATGCACGAGGAGATTATCTCTTTCTGTGCATTTTGAGTGGAGTATGTTCATATGAGAATCTTTGCATTTTGCGGAAGTGTTAATTGAATTTCTTGTTGAACAACATTGATACCGAAGTTAAAAAAAAACTGAGTTACTGTGATAGAGTGGTTAAAGTAATGTCTATATGTATGGGGAAATGAGATTCCCGTGTTGTGCCATGGCTCATTTGGTTAAAGACCCTGACTAATAAACAGGAGATCATGGGTTGAAACCTTAGAGGTGCCTGTACCTTGATTTGAATATTTCTTGCGTGAATGTCTCTCACATTCCACATTGTTGATCCAGCGTATCAATGGACACAACACAGCGTCCTCCCTGTGTTGATCTCAGCCCATTATCGGTTGGTGTAACCAGTATTATCGCCTGGTTGGGCCCGATTAGTAATTGTCTATTCTTTCTGACATTTAATTCAACATGGAGTTCTTTTTTTCGCTCTGTTCAACAGGAGCTCTTGCTCATCTGTTCTTTTATTCTCACTCCTTCATTCCTAGTTTGATGGGAATAATGAGGACATGCAAGAGACATTGCAGATATACCTGAGATTGTTGTGGCAATAGCACAGACGTCACGACCTTATCTCTGCCAGTCTCTGCTCTCAGTATTGTCACAACCTATTTTTTTAACGCGGTTTCTTGTCAAGGATTACTGTGCACTTGACTTTTTTCAAAGGATTCGCTCCGTTCGGGCTTTGAGTTGGCTCGGATGATACAGAGGTGAAAAGAGTATTGTGAGACATTTTTGCTTCCCTAAACAGATGCGAATTTAAGCCACAGTTTTCATGTTTCAGAAGGGAGGAGTGATCAGTCCTGAAAGCTGAATTATTGTTGTTAGACAGTTCAGTTCATCAGTGGGTTGTGTCAACACAGGCTGCTACAATCTGTCTCTTTCTGCCCTTCCAACTTCAACCTCTAAGCCTGTGTGTTTCCGTTTTCCTCTTCGTTTAGCGGCTTTGTTTACTGGGAGTGTCGTATACAAATGGAACCGCATAATTACTTCTGATTTGGATATACTGAGTTCTGTGGGCATTCTTTATTCTGATCTTTGTGTTTCGTTCCGTAATTTGAGAGTAAATTTTTGTCTGTTTTAAAACCTGTTAGTGAACCTAGCTACCTTACTCCAGGTAAATTTGACTGTATACATACCAAAACAACGAGCAAACTTCGGACTGGGCTGCCTGCTGAAGAATGTTTCGAGTGGACTGGCAAAGTCCATAACACTGTTCGTTCATCGTACACCAACTGTAGAGATAAAGAGCTGCAAACAGCGAAAACATTGAGGTAGACACTGAAAGGACAAATTCTGCTTTCGATATGGCTGCGACCTAACAGAACGGAAAAGAAAGTTTCAACCATTTAAATATTGTCTTTCACCAGTTTATGACAATGGGAGCAGCATTAATTTAAAGTTGACAGTTGGAAGGCAATAAGAGATTATGATAAATAAGTTGTTTAAACAAATAGAACGGTTAATTACCTCGGCATTATAATATAGAAAACATTATTAACCTGGTACTGTTGATCTGAAACATTGGCGTTTTTGTTATCTCCACAGACGCTGCAAGGCTAACTGAGTTTCTTTCTCCATTCATGCTTCTGTTTCAGATTTCTAACATCAATAGTTTTTTTTTTGTTTTATGTTAACCTGAATAACGGTTCGAACAAAATCCATTACCTGACAGCTCCACAGATTTTTTCTTGATCTGAAAAATGTATCAAAAACTGTCATGACGAAAACGTAGCAGAGCAGAATTGCCATTCTGTAACCATGAGCAAAACGCAGGCCACAGCGTTGCGGAAGCTGATCCCTAAGCATTAGAGAAACTGATAAGGGAACAGAAGCGTTCGTATCTTTTCCCAATGGCACTACTTTTGTCTTTTCATTTGTCATCCTTTTGGCTGCAGAACCGTTTCTGCCGGTCTTCGAGTTTTACAGCATGGGAAATAGACCATTTGGCTCATTGCATCAGTGCAGGACATCAAATCTCGAAATAGTCTAAGCCTGTTTTCCTGCTTTTGGCCCATAGCCTTATGTGTTCCGATATTCTGAGAGGAAACGTCAATGACATTGTTCCTGAAATCTGAAATGTTCGAGCTGTGTTCTCACCGTCTTGAGGAACTCATCCTCATTTTCAGTTCAAGAGCTCTGTCATCTGTATTTCTGAAATATCCACGACTCACGAAAGAGCACTGCATCATTCAGATAAACTGCACAATGTGTTCAACAAATCTCAGCTCTGTTCATGGGACTTTGAAATGTGGTTGGTGCGTTCTTCAAAGCAAAAAGCTTCACTTTGAATCGATATAGCTCATGTGGGGTGACAAACGCAGAAACTTTGTTTGCTCTCTTTGATAAATGCACGTGTCAATAACCACGCAATAAATCCAACTTTGTGATGCAACTTGCTTGTCCAACTTTCTCCATTCTTTCCTCTAGTCTTGTTACTCGAAATGAGTACGATGTCGTCACAGCGTTGACATTCCGATAGTTCACACAAAATCTTTGAATCCCGTCAGGTTTGGGCACGAACATATTTGGAGAACTCGAATCACTCCCATTCGATTTAATGATGTATCCGTTGAGTGTTGCATCCAATTCTGTCTGGACCTCTATAGTTTGACACGATTAAGCAATTAGGTGATGTTGTTATCGGAACAGCATTCCCTACTTCTATCTCATGTACAATAGTATTAGACCTCCCTATCTTATTCCTGCATATGTCCTCATATTGCTGTAACAAATATTTCAACCAGATTATTTGGTCCTGAGACAGACAGTACACGACCCTCTACCGGACGTCAAAAAAACTACCTCATTATTTAACGAATTTTGAGACACATCAAACTCCATGACATCTTGATTTGATTCCTTACACTACGGAGCCGTAACTGTCACCTACTTCCCCAGTTCTCTGTCTTTATTATAGGCGGATTTCAATGTTCTCACATGACATTTCAGAAACAGATTATGCTTTCTGTCCGACTTTTTTACCAGACAGTTTACCTGATGTTTTATTTCTCTCAATTTGATGGTAACCATTAAACTTGGCTCTGAAGGGCTCTCCTGCTACTGGTAACAATATGAATACGTCAACTCGATGGGAAAGCTTTCGAAATTTACAGCTTTTTTTATCTGCCATCTGCTATATTCTATGCATTTACATCTTTGGAGCTGTTCAGTTAACTCACCTAGCTGATTTAATCTCTAGCTCAGTTCAGACACATAATCCAAGTTTGAGAGCAGCGACTTTGTTCATATCATTTTTTTTCAGTAATTAAAAATAGCTTCTCATTTTCAAAGCAAGTAAACTGAGTCGTTTCGCTGGGGCCATTTGGAATCACAAACAGCATCTTTTCCCTGTCACCCAGCATCCCACAAATTCTCATCATCATGATTTATGAATATCACAAACAAACACTGATTTCCTTCCTGGTGTTGGCATGCTGTTTGCAGAGGAAGAATTCAAACTTCCAGTCTTTTGATTGCCTTATTTTGCTGAGTTTAAAGAGTCATCTCGTGAAGTCATCCTTCTTCGCTCCAATGAGAAATGCCAGATCTAAATCAAGCTCACTTCATGTGGCATGTCCTGCAGTCAAGGCATCATCCTGTTAAATAAACTCTGCACCCTCTTTAACGCTTCAATTCCTTCCGATAATGAGGCTATCACTGAGCATAATATTCCACGTACGTTGGAACCTGGTCTTCATATCTGTGCAGCATGGTCTCGAGCCTACTAATCTCAATCCTCTTGCTCATAAAAGCAAACACATGGTATGCATTCACAACAACCCTATCAACATGGGTGCAACATTGACGGATCTATAGACGTGCAATGATATACCTTTATCCGAATCATTCAAGTAATCCTGGCAATACGCTCTTATAATGCTCTTCAATGTCTGATGTCATATTTAAATGGCTTCCTGGGGTGCAGGATGATGCACACTTGATTTCAAGTGCTTTATGACTAAGCTTCCAGACATTTTTTAAAACAGCCGAAGAGTAAAGTTAGACCTTTGGTCTGACTGAATCTCTCTGGGTAGCCCATACCGCGTGAACAAAGCGACGAACTCCTCCACTGCACTTTTTACCTTAATGCATCATTATCGAATTGTGTCGTGAACTCTGGTTAACAAAACCATTATGGTTAGCAAGTGCTCGTTCCTGCTTTCAGTTTTAGGGAAGGGCACTACACAGTCAATCATAACCCGCGTGAAATGTTCTTCAAATACTGGAATTGGCAACAAAGGTGCTGGTTTAAGTAATGCCTGTGGCTTACCTATCATTTGGCAGGTGTGACATGTATGCCAAACTTTAACCACACCGTTGTGCATTCCAGGTCATTAGAAATGATCTTGGACCTCAGCTTGACTCTTCCTCCCACCGGCTAAAAACTGCAGATGCTGGAAATTACTGACTAGTTGAAGATCTTTTCCTACTCCTCAGATGCTGCTTGCCCTGTTGTGCTTGCACAGCACCAATCTAATGTTGATTCTTCCTCACAGCAATTGACCTCCTGTTGAGAACGCATGTGCTACCCATAGTATTTCCTGTCTATGTGCTACTGGAAAGAAAATCTGGTGCACTTTCGCCCGTTTTGTTCTCTACAGTAATATGCGTTGTTCTCCATTTCCTTCTTAAACATCCTATTTTTAAGATAATAAGCCTTAGTGTACATTCTGATTCATTTTCTGAATAGGTATACACACACACACACACATACACACACACACACACACAAAATCTTTTACTGACTCATCATTCTGTTGCAAGTCGAATATAGATCCCTCAACATTGACACCAAAGTTGATAAGTTTGTTGTGAAATCATATAATGTGTTGTCATTCGTTAGCGCCAAAGGTTATGCTGCAGTTCTATTAAGACCAGGTTGCACTGCACGTGGAGTATTACGTTCAGTTCCGATAGCCTCATTATAGGAAGGTTCTGGAAGCATTTGAGATGGTGCAGAGCAGATTTAACAGGATGTTATCTTGACTAAAGGGAATGCCTAGGAATTAAGCTTAAGAGAGATCAGACATTTCTCATTGGAGCAAAGAAGGATGACTTTACGCCATGACTCTTTAAACTCAGCAAAATAAGGCAATCAAGAGACTGGACATTTCAATTCCTCCTCTGCAAACATCATGTCGAAACCAGGAAGGAAATCGGTGTTTGTGATATTCATAAATATGATGAGAATTTTTGAGATGGTGGGTGATAGGGAAAAGAATGATATCTTATTTTGCAGATGACAAAAAGATTAATTAGGTGGCTTTCCAGTAAAGAGAAAAGTGGCAATTTACAGGATGATATAAACAGAGAGTTCAGAAAGTCAGATCAGAAACGTAACACTGACAATAGTAAGGTGATGCTCTTCTGAAGAAACAAGACAACAGAATACTCAATCTCTGAAGAGAGGCAAAGTTTGCTTGCTTCTTTTCTGTGCAGCAATGAAGCTTTAGGTGTCATCATACTGTGGCAGATCAGAGTATCAAATATATGGACAGGGTGAACAGACGACAGATGTACTTATTAGTCAAAGAATAAGGAACAAACTATCACACTTCCAAAGTAAAACGCCAGATTATGACAGAAGAATTGTGGGAATCAGTCTTGAATTGAAAGGTTGGTATGGGTCTGCGTTGCATCGCTTGGGAGGGTAGTTGAGGCAAGAAATCTCGCAAACTTTATAAAGCTGTTGAATCAGTACTTGGCTATGAAGATTCGATGAAGCTCTTCTCTATTGTGTTATTCTATGTGAAGGCAGCCACGGAAGCTCTGATATATTCTGAAAAGCTAACTAATTGCACTTGTTGTTCTGGTCCATCGACTGGCCTGTGCATGTGCGTATATCATAAATCAGCAACATACAATGGAGTTTCAGCACTTAGCCAGCATAGGACTTGAAGTGTGAATTAATATAGGTAAACACGATGATGAGAGGCAAAGTAGAAAGGATAGCCAGAGACTTTTCCGAGGAAATGTCTTTCCCAAGGAATCATAATTTTAAGATGATGAAGGAAATTTTTGGAAGATGCTAGAGATATGCTCTTTACACAGAGAGTGGTGGGTACGTGGAATGCACTGTCAGTGGCGGTGGTAGAGTCATATACATTAGGAACATCTAACCGGCTATTGGATAGGCACGCGGATGAGTGTAAAACGAAGATTACGATGGTTGGTTTGATCTTCGAGTATGATAAAACGTCGTCACAGCATCGAGAGTAGAAGGATCTGTATTCTGCTGTACTGTTCTGTGTTCTATGTTTTCCTGAAAGGGTTTAGCAGGAGCTGTTTGTTTAGCGACTGTTATTAATATCTGTCTCTATTGATCCTAATTGTGTCACTGGAAGATTTACCTCTTTGATTAATAAGGCGCTTCCTTTAACGTGACAGATCACTTCATGGGCATCATCAGCCCCGATATGCTTCTGATCAGCTGCTCCGGTGAGAGGCTGGGGGAGTGAATCGGAGAACAAGGAACTGGATATTGCAGTAATGATTCAGAATCTGAGTGCAACAGACTGGAATGTTCCAACGCTGAACAGAAGCTTATCTCTGGGACTTCTTTTCCTTTCAGGAGATTGGGTTTGGTTAGAATTGCGGATTCGAGCCGTACTAATGATAATTCAGGTGGGTTACGATCCCATCCTCGCTATTGTTGGTGTTCCTGGTAAGTCTATCTTTGTCAACTCTATAACCTATTGCGAGCATCAGTTTTTTTGATATCATTTCTACTCGACAAAGTCATAAACTATTATCTTCAGTTTCACTCCATTCCATTTCCACGAATTTCACACTCTTCATTTTCAAACACCTTAAAACGATTGATCAGATTATAGAGTCTCCCTTTTCAACTGAACTGTTTTGTGTTTCTGCATTCTGTCCGCCATCAAGCCTGTCCACAATCCACCTGCATATGTCCCCAGTCTCCACCAATGCACCAGTGTCATAATCTACCATTTTGTTCACGTCACACCATATGGCTCCAGGTTTCTTCTTACCACTCTTCCAATTACAAAAATTTTGACCACAAACTTGTTTTTTTTTTCTTTCAACAGCAATTTCATGATCGGGACTCCATATCAGAGAATGAACGTCACTGAAAGTGTAATTTAGAGGCATGAGGTTTTGCTCAAAAGGCGTTTTTTTTTCTAATCATACCATAGAGCTTAAATTTGAAAAATAAAATTGTAATGAAATGTAACCTCACTAATGGCAACTATAAAATATCCAAAATTATTTTATTGAGGCCTACATGTTTCACTGATGCCTTTGGTATAGACGTTGAACATCATTTCTCTGTATGGACTAGGCGTGACGTTAGACTTACAACAATATGGTCGGCCTCACAATCAAGTTTAATTACTGATGGGCAACACAGGCAGCTCTTTCCAGCAATGGTAGTATCTCAAAAAATAACAATATAATAGCTGAAACAAGCAAATAAATGGTGGACGCTCGAGATCTGAAACAAATTCTCCCTCACTTTCAGATAATGTAGAATCTCAGCAGGTATGGCAGTCTCTGTCGGGATAAACAGATAACTTTCCTAGTCCTGTGGTCCAACATCAGATTATTACTTGAACGGCTATGCTAGCAGCTATTGGAAATCTGGATCACGAGATAATTTTAGGATTTGGTTAAGAAACATAAGAAGGCATTTGTCAGGTATAGGCAGCAGAGATCGAGTGAATGCTTAGAACAATATAAAGACAGTGGGAGTATGCACGAGTAAAATGAGCAGGGGAAAAAGGGACAAAGAGATAGCTTTTGCAAATACGGTTGAGGAGAATCTAATGGGATTTTATGAATTCGTTAAGGACAAAACATCAACTACAGAGATAATATGATCCATCATCTATCTGCATGGCAGCGTATGCATTGGACCGCAAGAGATGGGCTGATGCTAAATGGATATTTTGCGTCACTGTTTACTGGGGAGAAGGATATGGAATAAATAGAATGTGGGGAACTATTTGGTGACATCTTGAAAAATGCCCACCTGACAGAGGAAAAGGCCCTGAATGTCTTAAACCGAAAAAAGGTTAAAACCCCAGGACGTGATCAGGTGTTGTGTAGAACTCAGTTGGAATCCAATGCAGTGATTGCTTGACTGCTTGTCAGACATTTGGATCATCAATAGTCGCAGTTGAGGTGCGGCAGTCCGGAGGTTGGACAGCAGGTTACCACTATTTCAAAAGGTGGTAAGGAAATGTCAGGGAATTATAGATTGGTGTGCCTGAAATTGGTGGCTGACAAATTATAGAGCGAATCCTGACGGAGAGGAATTGCAAGTATTTTTCAAAGCAAGGACTGATTAGGAAACGTCAACATGGCTGTGTGCATGTGGAGGTGTTGTGCTGGAACACCACAGCCTGTCACGCAGCATCTGAAGAGTAAGAAAATGGACGTTTCTGGAATATGTTCTTCATCAGCAAAGAGGGGGTGGCCCAAAAGGCCAATGTGGACTGAGAGATAAAGGGAGGTGTGGGTCTGGGGATGGTGGTGGGGGAATGTAGCTGGGAATGCAACAGGTAGATGAAGTTGGGAAGAAAGTCGCGAGGAGGGTGGAACAGATAGGTGGGAAAGAAGATGGAGAGCAAGGGCAGGGCATGAGGGCAGTGCCGAGTTAGAAGGTTGGAAATGAAATAAATTAAGATGGTGAGAAGGGAAATCCGAAAAGTCCACAATGATCCCATATGGTTGGAACGTTCCAAGGCAGAAGATGAGGCATTCTTCCCCCACGCATTTTGTGGTCAGGATTTAGCAGTGGATAAGTCACAGGACGTGCATACCATTGGAGGATTCGGAGGGGGATTTAAGTTGTTCGGACACGGGACATTGCTGTTGTTTCATGCGTGTGTCCCAGAGATGTTCTCTGAAATGATTCAAACGTTGGCGTCATGTATCCCCGATGCAAACAACATCGAGAGCAACGAGTAGAGTGGATGACGTGCGTGGAAGTACAGATAAATCTCTTTCGGATGTGACAGGATCCTTTGGGGCCTTGAACGGAGGTGAGCAGGGAGGGGTGAGCGCAGGGTTTATACTTCTTGCGGTGGCAACGCAAGGTGTTTTGATTGGAATGTGTATTGGTGGGGAGCGTGGATATAACAGTGGAGTCACCGAGGAAATGATCTTTGCGGAATGCAGAAAGTTTTTTTCGGGAGAATATATCCCTCGTGGTAGTATCTGACTAGAGATGACACAAATAGCGGAGGATGATGCGGTATATCCGGAGGTTGATGGGGTAAAAGGTGAGGACTGGGCGTTCTTGTTGTGATTGGAGGGTTGGAGTTCACGCCAGAGGTGGATAAGTGGAGGAGATGCGCTGGGGGCATCATCGACCACGTGGTGGAGGAATTTTCTCTCTTTAAAGAAAGAGGCCATCTGGAATGTTCTATTGTGGAATTGGTCCTCTTGGAAGCAGATTGGTTGTAGGCAGAGAAATTCTGAAAGAAGGATAGACATTTTACAGGAGGCAGAGTGGGAGGAGGTACAGTCCAGCTAGCAATGGGACAACATGGGAAAGTAATAGTGCTATTTGAAGAACTCTATGTGTTGTCCTCCTCTGCCTTGGGACCATCCAGCCACCCAGTATCAATGTGCATTTCACCCGTTTCCATATTTTACCATCCCCTGCCAAATCCCAGATCCAAACTGCCAACTAGGCACTTCCTCCTTGACCTGTCTTACCTGTCCATCTTCCTTCCCACCTATCACCTCACCCTCCTCTGTGACCTATTACCTTCACCCCCAAGAGCATCAAACCCTTTGAGTCTGATCTCTACAGATGCAGTCCTCATTTTCTCCTTTGTACATGGGAAATCATGTCTCACTAAATCAATTCAGTTTTTGAAGAAGAAACAAACATTAATGAAAGCACAGGGTGATCTATGTAAATTTCAGTAAGACATTCGAAAATGTTCATTCCAGTAAACTGGTTTGCAAAGTTATATCACACGCATTACATGGGGATCCAGACATTTGGATACAGAACTGGCTCGAAGGTGGAAGACAGAGGATGGTGCTGGAGGATTGTTCTTCAGGCTGGAGTACTTTGGCCATCAGTGTGAAAAAAAGGATTGGTGCTGGGGATACAGCATTTCGTTACATATACAAATTACTTGGATTTGACAATGTGAGGTAATTTAGGACTTTTGCAGATGACAGCAAATTTGAGGTAGAGTTAATAGTGAAAAAGACTAGCTCAGGGTGCAATAGGTTCTTGATCAGACAGGCCAGTGGACCGACGATTGGCAGATGGAGTTTAATGGAGATAAATATATGGTTATGCATTTTGGAAAGACAAATTATGGCAGGACTTAGAAACATAATGGTAAGATCCTGGGACGTGCTGTTAAAGAAAGTAACAAAGGAGTGCAGAACCATAGTTTCTTGTAAGTTGAGTCGCTGGTGGATAGGACAGTGAAGAATGCATTTGGGATGCTTTCATTTATTGTTGATACCACTGAGTTTAGGAGTTGGGAGATTATTTTACACCTGCACAAGACATTCCTTAGGGTAATTTTGGAATATTGTGTAATGTTATGGTTTCTCCAGTGTAGTAAGGATGTTGTGAAACTTGTAAAGGTGCAGAAAGGGTTTATAATAATGCTGCCAGAGCTGGAGGATTTGAGCTGTACAGAGAGACTGAACAGGCTGGGGCTGTTTTCCCTGGAGTGTCGGCTTCTGAGTGCTGACATTATGGAGACTTATACAATCAAGAGGGGCATGTATTGGGTAAGTAGACTAGGTCTTTTCCCTGGGGTGGAGGCATCCACAACTAGAGGACAATGTTTCCTGGTCCAGGACGAAAGAGTTATAAGCGCTATCATAGCCAACGTTTTCACACAAATGTTGGTGCATTAATGCAATGAGCTGCTAGAGGAAGAGGTGGAGACTGGTTCAATTTAAGCATAAAAAAACGTCCATATTGGTTTATCCATAATGAAGGGTGAAGAGGGATATGGGGTAATATATGTAAAATCGTACTGGATGTAGGAAATCGGGTCGGCATGGACAGGTTGGATGGAAAAATCTGTTTGAGCGTTGTCCATGTCTGTGATTCTCTGGCTCTATCAGAAAGTATATATGAAATAATATTATTTGTGCTGATATCAGGGATTGGGGGTGTTGGGGGTGAGGTTAGAGTTGAATGGATGGAGAAATGTACCGATGAAGACAGAGAAAATTTAAGAGACGCAAGTAAACAAATTGCTGATGAAGAACCGGGTGGAAAATAAATTGTGAGGTCAAGTTAACATTTCCCCCTTTCCTAAATTCACGAATTTCACCACTATTTGTTCATGTCCCTGCTTAAAGTGGGTTGTGTTCCCTTTCTCTCTCTTCTCCAATTGTGGTGTTCAAAACCATCAGCAATACTGGTTGATGAGATACAGAGAAAGGCATTGTTACGTTATCAACTGCTTCAATGTAAAAAGGAACTGTTCATGTAAGACTTTCAGGAAATATAACGGCTCTTTCAGACACGGAGATAAACCGAGAAGAGGAAGAAATTTTCAACTCTAATGGTTTGCGCCGTGTGTGTGTGTGTGTGTGGATTTGACTTGCAGCTGGCATTGGAAAGTCAGTGGAGTTTTCGTGCATGATTTTTCTTTGGGTTGTGTTTTCAGCTGCTGTCTTCATTCAGCAAGGTCCAGGGGTCTGGTGACCGCATTCTGGACGATGTATGGGGTACTGCATTTACAATGTATCTGAGTTGAAGGTAAAACGTGGAGCCAAGACTACACAGAAGGGAAGCTCTACAAAACAGAAGATGCAGGGGACTGCACTATCTTCCCTGGAATTTCGCAGTCAATGTGGGTCTACAAAATAATCAACAAATTAAGCACAAATTCCAGAGAGGGTGTGCACTGACAAAATTGAAAGGCCTCTTTTGTAGCTGGAATGGGTTTTCCAATTACATTTTCCAAAGTTTCCCCAAACAGCGTGTACAACAGTCTTGAGGAGTTGAATGGTCTCCTCTGTTTCTGTGCTCTAGATACCAGGAGCAAATGACCTTCGCCTAATCCTGTGTAGTACATGTAAAGGCTGAATGGAATAGGAACACGCAGGAATGAAGAGGAGTCGGTCATTAGACATTTTGCCACTGCTCCAGAAGACACTAAATCTGTGGCTAATCTGGATGTAGTCTGAGCTGCATTTTCCTGTCAGCAATTCATTATCTTTCACTCAATTTTCTGTCAAATGGCTAACAAGGGCAGCTTTTAATAAATCTTCGAGGAGAAAGTGAGGACTGCAGATACTGGAGATCAGAGCTGAAAAATGTGTTGCTGGAAAGGTGCAGCAGGTCAGGCAGCATCTAAGGAACAGGAGAATCGACGTTTCGGGCATAGGCCCTCTCAAGGAATCAAGAAGGGCTTATGCCCGAAACGTCGATTCTCCTGTTCCTTGGATGCTGCCTGACCTGCTGCGCTTTTCCAGCAACACATTTTCAGCTTTTAATTAATGCAAACACCCAGACACAACAAACTTCTGGCAACCTTGAACTGCCCTTTTCACTCACTCTTGTTTGACCTAAGTTAGGGGGCACTGTGTCATTTTCTAGTTGCATTCCTCCAATGATCACGACACAATTGCAATATAAATACGTTGGGGATATGACAGGTACGTAGATCTCAAACTGTATCAGGTTCAATATTTTAAACAGGTCATGTGGGTTTCTCTATACTGCAATAACTAACTAGCTTATTACCAGAACAAAGTTACTGAAACTGTCATGATAAGACGAATGACAAATAGTTCACACTTTGTAGATATATGTATCAGTATGTCCTTTTCCAAAATTATTGATATTAGCACACTCAAGTGCTCATGGAAGTACACACAGAAACAGACACCTGAGGAAAAGTAAAATCCATGAAATCTCCGCAGACTCTCAGTATAAAATACCTTAGTCCAAAAATAATTCAACTCATGATTAAAGGAAAACCAACAGAATGTCCCAAATGTTCTTCTGCTTCTGAAGTTATTCTTCTCACAGGCTTTGGCAAATGGCTTTCCTGTAGGAACAGTTAGCCCAATGGACAGAAATCTTTATCGTCAGAACAAGGCAATTTCCAATGAATCCTTGACTGCAACCCTTCATGTGGTAAAATTGACAGATGGATTTTCAGCTCACGAACATTTTTGTGAGGAGAGAGAGAGACAAAGAGAGACAGAATGCGACAGAAAGGCAGATAGAGTGTGTTTGACGGGGAAATTAAGCTGTCGTTGTCAGGAGGATTAAGCTTTCTCCCTCTCTGTGTTGAATCATTCAGTAATGTTATCCGTGCCCTAAACTGGACCATGTGAAATCTCCTTGACTATTCTCTGACTGTATGACTCAATTCAGTTCTCTTATCCGTGTCGGTGCAGCACAGCTGCTATTGGATCCAATGCCATTTCTGTACTAAAATGAGTACCCATTTTACAATTTGAAGGCATGTCTATATGTGCCCATGTATTTGTTATATAAATGATGTCCTCATAATAGCCATTTTAAAATGAATGCCTCCTATTCTTCAAATTGAATCCCCCGTCTTAGTCTCCAAAAAAGTAGGAAACATCCATCCTGAGTCAGTTTGCTCAAGATCTGATGTGGTTCAATATGGACATCTCTCACTTTCAGGCGTGAACTGTTAATTCTTTGTAACATAAGACCTCCGCCCCAGGACAGAGTAAAGTGATACATCTTTGAATAATGTTCTGAAGCAGTTGTATCTTTTTTTGTAAAACCGTTTAAGGGAATGAAAACTGCACTTCAACGTGGTCTCGGCAATGCCCCGTACAGATACAGTAAAATATTGCTGCGATTCAAACCAACACACTTTGCAAGAGACAGTATTATTCCATTTAGCTTCCCGACCACTTGCTGCACCTAGAAACTGACTTCATCTGTTTCATCACGGATGCAAACAACCCTCTGTTCCATCAAATTCTGAACCCTCTTTTCATTCAGATTGTTTGCTGTTGTTAGCTCCTCCGACTAAAACAAAAACATCCCTTCACCCACATTACACAACTTATGCTAAAGCTATGATCACGAACCTCCCCTGCCTGTAACCCATTGCAGAAGATGGGCCTCCATTTGACAATTCATTGACATACAACGGCCTCCATGGGACGTTAGGTTATCAGCTAATTGAGTTCCAACAAAATCGGTCCGTTGAAATAAACCATTAATATAGTTTGTAAATCATTGATGACACCACCGTGAAGAGTGAGGCACTCCACTAGATATAGTTTTTACCAGCCGAAATAAAACATTTATCTCGACTCTGTATTTTCTGAAAATAGCCAGGTCTCCCCTTTTCCTGAATATCAGTCTAGAACTTTTGAAAAGCATCGTGCCGTATTGTTTATGTTCATAGGTTTCTGTGTGTCTTGATGTTTTTCTATTCATGTCCAAATTCTTAGGGCAGTGGAATTGACTCCATCTGTCTCATAATGACCCTGACTGGCTGAAAGGAATCTTTATCCATCTTCGAATAAAGTCGAATATTGGATGAGGAGAAGAATATATAACTTAGTAACAGCAGTTGATTGCAGAGTATTTTTTTATCGAAAGCGATCTCTCGAGCTTTCTGCTCCATTCAGAATGTACATTGTTGATGTAATTTTGCCTAAACATCCAGTTCCTCCCTGTTTCCTCTAAACATTGACTCACTTGTCCATGAGATGACAGTTGAGCTCAGGCTGCATTCCGTTAATACCCCAGCTTTCATGGCTGGCTGAATCACTGCCGCCTGCTCCTCTGTAACTGACTCGAACAGCTGAATAGTGTCATCCAGTCTCAAGGCTCAAGATGCTGAATTACTTCCTCCTTTTGCTAGTGAGACTGAATAGCATAGTTCTGTTTCTGTGTAACAGTGTCGACAAGCTGAATGGCCTCTACATGCTCGCCTGTAATAGACACATGAGGCTACATGGCTGCGTTCCGATCCTCAATTTGAGAGTCTTAAAGGAAACCCTACCTTGCTTCCCTGACTGTCTCGAAGGAAATATATGTTTTGTACATTCACAGGATGAGGGCTTCGCGGGCCATTTATTATTTACTGCTATCTCCAATTACACATTAAGCAGTTATGCTGCAACCACATTGCTGTGGACCTGAAGCTTCATGTGGGGCAGACCGGGTATGGTCAATTAATTCCTTTCCTAAAGGGAATCGTAAGGGA
>NC_057716.1:112193588-112280273 GCF_004010195.1 Chiloscyllium plagiosum
GGTAAATGTAGGGGAATGGGTCTGGGTGGGTTGCGCTTCGGCGGGTCGGTGTGGACTTGTTGGGCCGAAGGGCCTGTTTCCACACTGTAAGTAATCTAATCTAATCTAATTATGTTGAAATCAATGTCACTGTCCAGTGACAGATGATATATATTTTTGATAAGGTGAATGCAATATTTTCTACCTCCGCATGGAGCTGCCATTTGTGTCCTTGTTTTACCAACATAGTCGAATCGTGATGGTGTGCATGGTATTATAAAATTCCCATGACAAAGTGGCGAGGTAGAGGAAGTGAATGAAGTCTCATTCTATTAACATTGCAGCGCGTACATAATGCACAGTACATAATGTTATGAAAACCCAGTGAGCAGGCAGTAGCCACATCCGCTTCATTCAGAAGCAGTCAGCCCTTCCCATCGTCTTCGGGTTCCCCCCAAAAAAAGAAAAGAATACCATCTCGGATAACAGCGTTGATAACATGAATCCATGATAGATGGTTGAAACATCCTTCCTCTCACCACTCACTACAACCTACCAATCACATTGAAACATGCCGTGTGTAATGAGAGCAATTGGATCACTGGTATCATCAGTCAGAGATTTGTTGAAACACTACCAATATCTGAAATTGGAAGAGTGAACCATCTAATACACACTGGATCACTTAATCCTGTATTCTCTTTCCATTCCAGAAACATGCTGCCTTCACTCCTTCCTGAAAGAAGCCATGGCATATTCACATTTGACTTCATTATATTACATCTGGCAAACTTTTGCCCATTACTTATCCATTTATACATTCTCTACCTCCTCTTGATTACTCAATTGCTTCTCTGCCTACCTTAAAGTCTTGGATAAGTTTAGTTAGAATACATGTTTTACATCTATCAAAAACATTGAGAAACGTTGCAAATAGTTGGAGACCCAGTACTGGTCACTGTGCCACTGCAGTTGATTCCTTCTGATAATCCCATAAAGCCTACTGTATCCCTAACTTTCCTTGCTTCCAGCTCGTTACCAGTCCTTCTTGTAGTCATGTGTAGTAGCTTCGAAAGACTGAATATTCCCTTCAATTTTCTGTGTATCAGGATTGAGACATTAGAGAATCTGTTCCCATTGCTGAGAAATCTCCTCCAATGATGGAATGTCCTCATTCTATCCCTGTTTGCAATTCTTGATTAAATATTGTAGACTTCTTCAATATAGTTGCAGTTGTGAATACTGCTGAAAGTTTTGTTACATCAGTGCACAGCAGACATTATGATAGAGGGAAGGTCACTGATGCAACAGCTAATGATTGCCCACAGTGCACCATGAATGCCCAATTTCGATTTCCTCCGTCCGTCAGCAGTATGTTCGACTTCGCAGGAGTAAATGTAACATAACATCTGCGGTAATGCTGCGAGGACGGAAGTAAAATTGATTGGCCGTGGTGTGGAATCTGTGGCAGAGGGAGGCGAGTACAAGGCTCAAAACAAATACAGTAATCAGAACTAGTAACTTGGTGAGACAGGACAAGTTGAAACACGACAGGCAGCACAGATTACCTGTTTGAATAAATGGCACTTATTTCTATGCAAGTGGGTTGACAGGTAAAGCCAATGAACTCAGGACTTGGATAGGTACGTGGGAATGCCATAATATAACCATTATAGAAACATGGCTAAGGGTGCGACAGGACTTGCAGCTTACTGTGCCAGGGTACAGGTGATAATTTGGACCAGTTTTCTTGGAAGCATCAATTAAGGAGGTGCATTTCTGAGTAAGGTGAGTATGAGAGCAATAATGAGAGATTTAATAACGGAATGACCATTCAGCGAGGCTTTGTGGGTGGACCTAAGAAATAAAAGAGTGGTGACGTTGAGAAAGTTTTACTGGCGTATCTGTAATACTCACCGGGAATTAGAGAAATACATATTAAGGGAGATCGGGGAGACACACAGGAAAAATATAGTTGTCATAATAGGGGATTTTAATTCCCATAACATGGAATGATACTGCCAGAAAGTAAAAGGCACAGATGAGATGGAATTTCTTAAGTGCGTTCAAGCAAGTTTTCACAATCATCATATCGAGGGCCTCAACTGGAAATGGGCAAAACTCTATCTACCCTTGGGGAAAGGGCAGGGAAGGTGACAGACGGGACAGAGTGGGAGCAGGTTTTGTCCAGTGACCATAGTTCAATTAGTTATAAAATAGTTACGTAGAGGGGCAAAACAGGTCCACAGGTTCAAGTTCGAAACTGGAGCAAGACGAATCTTGATGGAATTAGACAGGAGTGTGCAGCGGTTGATTGGAGAATTTTGTTTGTAGATAAAGGTACATGTGCCAGTTAGGAGGCGTTCAGAAATGAGATAACAAGAGATCACAGTCTATATTTCTCCTGCGAGCACCAAGGGCAAGATTGGTAGCAATCTGGAATGCTGAATGACAAGAGAAACTGAGGCTGGACCAGAAAGAAAGGAAGATTTTCAGAGGGCCAGACAGCTCAGATCAAGGGAATCCCTGGAAGTATACAAAGAATACAGCAGTTTACTGAAGCAGAAAATCAGGGAGATGAAAAGGGGCAGCCTGGACTGTGAAGATTGGGCTGACTGCAAAGAGGAACATTAAGCATATGAAAGGAAAAAAATAACTAAAGCGACAACAGGGCCCCTCAAGGACCAAAGTAAACACGCATCTTTCGAACAGCAGGATACTGGCAAGTTTCTCAATGAATATTTCTACTCTGTGTTTACCATCGAGGAATACATGAAGACTAGGAAACCTTGGGAAGTTAGTGGAGTTATCTTGGGGACAGACCATATGACCTTTGAGGAAATCTTGGATATATTAGGATATATGATGATGGATTAATCTGCTGGGTAATGCCAAACTATATCCAATAAAACTGCAAGAGACTTGACTATGAATGTTTTCGTCCCTGGCTGATATTCTTGCATCATTATTAACCACGGTGACGTCCGAATTACTGAAAGGAAGCGAATCTGGTGTCATTATTCAAGAAGGGCTTCAAAGAAAATTTGGGAACAACAGACCAGTAAGCTGAAAATCTGCGGTGGATACGTTACTTGAGATGATTCTTACGGTAAGATATCCATGCTTTTGGAAAGACAGGGTTGGGTTAGGAATGGTCAACATGGCTTTTCCAGTGGGAGACCATGCTTTACATTTTTGTAGATTTATTTGATGAAGCAAACAGCGAAGTTGAAAAGGGAAAGGTAGTAGACATAACCTGTATGCAATTCAGTTAAGCCACATAGATTACACATAGTAGGCTGTTCTGGAGGGTTAGAGTTTAAGATAGTAGTGCTGGATATGCACATTTGGTCAAGCCGCAAACATGAAGCAGGAGAATAGACATTGCCAGCATAAGATCTTCATCAGGAATCGTTCTGTTGAATTTCCTGCTCCTGAAATGCTGCCTGACTGGCCGCGCTTTTCCAGCACTGCTCTGTTTAATTCTGATCTTCAGCATCTACAGCATTCCCATTCAGCCTGTTCGCGAAGTTTAGATCACATGGAATCCAGGGCTGGCTGGAAAATTAGATGCAAAATTGGCTTGATTATAGGAAACAGAGAGGTACTGTGGAAGGATACTTGACGGACTGGAGGTATTTCACTTGTGGAGTGACTCAGGGGTGAGTGTTGGGCCTATTATTGTTTGTTATCTGTATCAATTATTTGGATAAATATGCAGAAGACAGGATTGACACGTTTGCTGATGACATTAAAGTGGGGATAATGGAAAATGTTCTCAGAAATTGCGGCAGGAACTTGGTCATCTGTGGAAGTTGGCTGAGTAATAGGAAATTGAGATCATTAGAGATAAGTGTGAGATTTTGCAGTTTGGAAAGTCAAACTAAGGTCAAAGTTTCCTGGTGAATGCTATGGCCTCAAGAAATGTAGGTTGGCAGTGACATCTTGGATTTCGGGGTCACAGTTCTCTGAAAGTGAACAGAGAAAGTGAGGGCATCAGTTTAAGATTACAGGAGAAACAATGAAAAGGAACCTGTTGGGCAACATTTTTAAACAGAAGATGGTGAGCATATGTACAAAGTGGTTGAGCGCAGCAGGTCAGGCAGCATCAAAGGAGAAGGAGAATTGACGTTTCGGGCATAAGCCCTTCTTCAGGCTTATGCCCGAAATGTTGATCTCCTTCTCCTTTGATGCTGCCTGACCTGCTGCGCTTTTCCAGCAACACATTTTTAAGCTCTGATCTCCAGCATCTCCAGTCCTCACTTTCTCCTAGACAAAATGGTTGAGGTGGGTATATTAACAGCATTTACAAATCGTTTGGAAAAATGCATGGATAGGAAAGCATCAGAAGGATATGGCTCAAGTGCAGAGGAAAGGGTTTACCGTGTACAGATAATTTCGTCAGCGAGAGCCATTTTCGGCCAACGGGCCTATCTCCGTGCTGTAAAGATCTTTGACACTTCATGACTCAGTGACACAGTGAACAGTACCTTCAATATGAGGATGAGACTGGACCACCGCCAGCATTGTGTGTTGTGTGCTCCTGCAGATTTTGTTGGTGACAGATCCATCTGTGACATGATGTTTAGTGAGAATGTTTCCTTCATATTGGTTCACTCAACGTTTCTCGTATTCTTGCTGATGTGAATTCTTGCCTTCACCATGCTGAGTCACTGGTAGGTCTGTGAAGACATGCTTCTGATGCGCATTACATTGCCACAACCTGAGCAAGATCTGTGCTCTTTTCACTCTCAGTCCTTCCTCTGAGTGGATTTTAACATCAAGAACTAGTTTAGCAAAGATAAATGGAGAGGAGGGGAATAGATATCAGGCAATTGTCTTGACCATCTTTGAACTGTTTTCATGAGATTCCGTGAGTACTGGAATCAATGTTGCAGAATTCTATGGAATCTCATTTCCTGACTGCATACGACGGTGCTCGCAGTTTGGTCCTGCTGGTGGGACAGGATATACCCAGGGATGGTGATCGTGCTTCTTCAAACATGACCTGTTAGTCTGATTCTGTGACCATGACGATTTCGGACAAACACATAAAGGGCAAAAGGGCAATTAGGGAGTCAGTAGGGCCTCTCACAGATCAGCAACGTATCCTGTATATGGAGTTGAAGGAAATGGGAGAGATACTAAACGAGTATTTTGCATCAGTGGTTACAGTGGAGAAAGATTTGGAAGATATAGAAAGTATAAAAATAGATGGCCACATCTTGAATAATGTCCTTATTGCAGAAGAGGAGGTGTTGGATGTCTTCAAACAGGAAGAAGTGGATATATCGCAAGGAGCTGACCAGGTGTATCCTGGAATTCTGTGGGAAGCTAGGGAAGTGATTGCTGTGCCCCTTGCTGAGATATTTGTTTCATCGATATTCACGGGGGTACACAGCTGAATAACAGGAATTTGGCTAAAGTGGGGACACAATTTTTAAAAAGGTGGTAAGGAAAAGCGAGAGAACTTGGACCAGTGAGCCTGACGTTGGTGGTACGCAAGATGTTGGAGGGAATTCCGAAAGACAGGGTTTACATACATTTGAAAAGGCAAGGACGGATTGGGAATTGTCAGCATGGCTTTGTGAGTCAGAAAGCATGTCTCACGAAAATGATTGGGTTTACTGAAGAAGCAACAAAGAGCTTTGATTAGGGCCGAACGGGAGACTTGATGTCTATGGTCTTTTTTCAGGTGTACAATACGTTTCCCCATGTGAGGCTGGTTAGCAAAGTCGGATCTCAGTTAAGTCAACAAAAGTTAAGATCGCGAGGAACGAGATCCTGTTCCATTGAGAAGAATCGCTACTTAAAACTCCCACAAGCAACTAAAGGTTTAAAACAATTTTTCCCAAATTTACATTTCTTTCCAACAAAGGACAGACCGTAGTATAGACTAAAAGATAGAAATTCCATTCTGCATTTGTCGTCAAGTGACTCAACGAGATTCCTTCAGGACTATATCATTTTTACCCTCCGCAAAAGGAACTGCAAAGAAGTGTCCTGTGTCTGTCTTGCAGTGATCGAGTATGTGGGAATGTTCTAGTTTTTTTGGTGAGGGAGTGTTTCTGTGATTCTGTGATTTAGGTCACATTTTTTGTCAGCAATTCAGACGTTAGAGCTTGTTATTTCATCTTCACCTATTTCAGTAACTCCGAGTATAATGACACATTTGAAAATTTTACATGGTCTTCAATGAAAATGGTATCTTTGCCTTCATCTGATGTATAACTTGCATGTTTTCCTTCCTCACAGTTAACTTAATGACAATTTACATTCTGCTTTGCAAAGATTGTGGATTGTCTACATGTGTAAGACGCTACCTGTAGGCCATGGCAGTGGCGGATCTTCTGGTTATTATTCTCGACCTGATACTGAGACACATTCCCATTGTTTATCAGGAACAATTTTATTTCCTGCCGTACATCCCCGTGTGTAATATCCACGCCGTTCTGCTTTATGCAGCCACTGACTGTTCTGTCTGGTTCACCGTCACTTTCACCTTTGATCGATTCATGGCCATTTGTTGCCAGAAGCTGAAAAGTAAATACTGCAGTGAGAAAACGGCGGCTGTTGCTTTGGGGACAGTGACTGTGCTGAGCTGTTTAAAGAACATATTCTGGTATTTTATGCTCACAGGTGATTATGGGCTAGGAAACGCTCCCTGGTTTTGTGATGTAACAGTCGATATTCGTGACTCTCGGGTCTGGGTCACAATCAATTTCTTCCGTAACATTCTAACCCCAGCTGTTCCATTTCTCCTGATTCTGCTGCTCAATGTTTTCACGATCAGACACATTTTCGTGACCAGCAGAGCACGCAGGAGACTCCGCGCTCTCACCAGTGGGGATGGTCAGTGTGACACAGAAATGCAAAATCGTAAAAGATCCATCATTTTACTATTTGTGATCTGAGCAAATTTCGTTCTGTTATGGTCCACTTTAATGGTTTATTCTATATGGTATCGGATGGATGATATTGGTTATGGGTCTGTGTATCTCCATCCGTTTGTGGCAGAATTAGGCTTCATGCTGCAGCTCCTCAGTTGCTATACAAACACCGCAATTTATGCAGTGACCCAGACTAAATTCAGACAGCAGCTGAAGAATGTGTTGAAGTATCCGTTTAGCCAAATTTATCAAACAATCAAATTGACGAAGTAAACATTCCATTTGGGATGTTCTCTTTCCAATTCAATGTTTCTGAAATGAAGCAGCCTGTTGTTATGAAAACGAACTGATGGTGCTGCTGGTTTGTCTAACGTTATCCCACAAGTCGTTACACGGACACAATTCAATGTTTCTCGCAACTCAGGGATCACTGCGAAAAGACTACGACTGTGTCTATTACTTCAATCTGTAATTAAAAGAAATGTTCACTCAAGAGTGCCAAGCAACAGAGTGAAATATATTGTTGTGTGTCTCTGTGTTGTAAAAGCTGAGCTGGAGAGAGACTGACTCAGCTTCAAGTGCTGGTCCTCAGGGAAAGGAGAGGGCATTTGGGCTGAGCTCAGGAGTTGATTTTTTGTCACTCTGATGTTTCCTTCACCTCTGGGTCATTTATTCCTTCTGGGCCTCGACAGAATGCATATCACGCTCACACGTTTAATTTTGTCCTTTGTCTCATTATTCCCATTTTTGTCGCCTTCTGATCAAGTCTCATTGGTAGCATCGATCGGACAAAACTGCTGTGTAGTGGCGTAGGGAGGCCACCGGTGACGATATTGTAACACTTCAGGCATGGAAGGAGCGAGTGACTCTGACTCATCACATTTTAATCAATTCATTCAATGAGATATATTGCAACCAGTGATAGATAGACAGACACACAAACACACAGACACACACACACACACAAATAGACAGAGACACATATATGGGAACACAAAGCAACATTACCATTGTGTCAGTTCAAATATAAGAATGACAGAGAGAAAGGACATAACCCAATTTCAGTGGATTCAACACAAAATTAACCGACAGGTCACTGTACAGTTACACAGGCACAGAGACACACATTGAGACACACACTAATGCACACACTGATATTCACTAGCTCACACAGGCACAGAGCGGAAAGCACACAGATATTGTTCAACAGAGTTCGACACAGATAGTGACAGAGACAGAAATAGGTGTGCGTATACATATAAGATATGTATGCTTAAATATATATATATCTTTATTATATATGTGCACACCTATAGACAGAGACACAACACATATATCGATGTACTGACACAGAGAGAGAGTAAAGAAGAGAGAGATGGTCGAGAGAAGGACAAAGACAAAGACAGCGATACAACGTCTACATGTCTCTCTCCCGATTGCTCCCAATGTCATCCTCTGTTGGCCTCCCTACGTCATCGGCAGGGAATGGTGGAGAGTGAGAACTGTCAGGAGTTGGGTCTGAGAGAGAGCAGGTCGCAGCAGTCTACACGAAGGGTGTTGGGCTTTCCTGCTCCTTACATGCTGTCTGATCTGTTGTGCTTTTCCAGCTGCAACTCTATTGACTCTTGCGAGGGAGAGAGGAAGAGAGAGTTAGGAATGAAGAAAGAAAACTAGAGCCAGACTATGTATTGAGCGAATACGAGGAGTACCCAAGACTGAGGTTGGTGCAGGAGAAGGGTATGGACAGAGCGAGATAGAAATAAAGCCAGAGTGTGTGTGTGTGTGTGTGTGTGTGTGTGTGTGTGTGTGTGTGTGTGTGTGTGNNNGAGGTGTGTCAGAGAGGGGGGAGAGAGAGGGGGCTAGAGAGAGATGGGGCGAGAGAGAGGGGGCGCGAGAGAGAGAGGAGAGGAGAGAGTTCGAAAATATTAAATTAGAACTTCTGCAAACAACGTTTAGACATTGAGCCACGATATTCAATATGGAACATACTGCAGGTAACTTGACACATTGCAAGGTCTCCCAAGCCGCAGTGAGACTGCAGACAGTTTGTCCGTCTCCCTGATGCTGGTTTATGATTCAGCTTTGGTTGCTGGCGCAAAGATGTGCTATTTGTCAAGTTGAAAAAATTGCATATTACTGTGTTCTCTCCGCAGTCTATCCTTGTTTGTCTATCTCTTTCTGTTCTCTCCCCATCACTTGAACGTGTTTTCTCCCTCTCTCTCTGATTTGAGCTTGGACATTATAGCCTTTCTGCGATCTTTTTTAAAATACTTTAGCGTTTATGTTTCACTGTATTCTGTTCCATAAATCGGTGCACGGCTTCCCAACTGGCTGTGTTCCAACAATGCAGCAGGCCGTTGATCTAAAATGCTATCCGACAGGTTGTTGCTTCTTGTTCCAGAATATGCTGAAATCCTTTCAGATTGTTAGAAACAGAATTCAATAAAATTTAGACGAGACCACCAAAGCTGGAAACAAGACAATTTATTCTACGATCTTGCAAGAAAGGACCCCAATTGCAGAAAGCAATTGAAGTGATGATTATTCAAACTATTACACAGTTATACTTTGGAGATACGTGAGGTCACCTCTTCCGTTCTCTACATTACCCAATCATTCTGACTTTTTGGCCTCTGCCCATCTATGCGCCACGCCCATTGCCCCCTTCTTTCCAAGTTGGCAATTATCCCCCTTGCATGTGCTGTCATAGGGCTAAGCCCTTATCTCGATGTTCCCGTTGTAACTTCTTTCATTGTCCATAGGTACATTCCATTCTTGTACATTCATCTTAATAATGTATCTTTTTCGTGCTTTGCTTATATGTTTCAGTAATCTTAGCTTTTTTCTGAAACTGTTGTTTTAAACATTATGGTAAAATAATTATTTTCTTTAATAAATCTACATTAAAGTTAGTACTTAATTATCCATAATTATGCACTGAAAAGTAGAGATACTTTCCCCTAAATAGCTGCAGAGTTAATAGTTCTCTTGTTGTACCCCTTTTCTGTATGCTTTTTCTACATCTGCAAAAACAACACTTTACCCCATTTCTAACAACTCCCCCATTTCTTTTCTTAACCATTTGTTGATTTTGCAGCCTTATGTTCTGCCCTCTTTTCACCCTATGGTGCAGAGGTTCACTATCTTGCCATTTCTGTCTTTCTAAGTCTGTCTTTTTCAAACTCCAGGAGTAATCTGCTACTCTCCTTTTTTTTGCGCTTGTATTGTCCTCCCAAAGATATTAGCAGCTTAGTCATTATACATTTTAACACATTGAATCCTGTTAGTAAACCTATAATTATTAGTAATGCATATATGCCTAAATTAGCTAACCATTTTCCCCAACCGGTCAGTCTCCAATCACCCCATCCCCATCTTTCATCTTTTCGGATTTAATCCGCAATTTTTCTTATATTGTACTATTTCAGCCTTATCTTCCACTATGGAAGAGGTGTCTGGGATGAAGGTGCAGCATCCCTTACCAATCAGCGCACAAGTTCCCCCTTTTTCAGCCAAGAGATAGTCTAAAGCCATTCGATTCTGTAAAACTTTTAGTCTTGTTGCTATCATTTCTGTGGTTATGGCTGATATCTGGGATTGAGTTTCTCCCATTGCACCGGTGGAATGATTAATTAAATTTTCAAGGGCAGCCGCCAGTTTCTGTATTTCCACCCCTGCCCTTGTAGTGCTGTAGTTTGGGAGTAGTGTCCACAGCATACGGTCTCCTTCAGGGACCTCTCGGGTCTTACGCCTTATACCCCCCCCCCCACTCCTTTCTTAAGTTGGGCTCAGAGGTGAGGGACTATATAAGCAAGGTAACAGCAACCACTCTAGCCTTTCTTGTTTTAAGGCAATGCTTCATCAATTTCATTACATGCATTTATTTCCACACATTCGGTCATACGAATGTATTTTGCCCCAGGAATAAATGAATTGGCCTTCACACCACATACCCAATATGTCCCGTTCAATTCTTGGGGAGTGTTCGTGACAGTGGCTTGGTTGGTACAGACACAAGATGATTTTACTAATTGTAAGGGTGTGGCGTCATTCCGATTACAGAAACAGGTGGTATTCACTGCTCCTTTTGGTGGGGAAATTCTAAGGCTATCGATAACACCCTGGATTTTCAGAGCTGACCTTGGGAACCATCCCGCAAATTTATATTTGCTCCTTTCAGATTCCCACTTAGTATTATTGAAGCCCGAGTTAAATTGTTGCACATGGTACATTTCTCTTTTGGTGAGCCGTATTACCAAGGTGGGGATCCCAGATTCGCCATGGTGTGGGACCTCTGCACAGAGCCAACAGTTGGCAAGTCCCCCTTGTTTGGCATAATTTTGGAATAGTGTAGTGATGTGATTTGTCCCGCTTCTTTGAACAGTTAGTACTACCAACGTCATAATACTATACCTGTACCCACCCATTTCTAAACCGTGCCTATCACCATATTTTAATCTTTTAAGCGCCGGGGAGAGGTGAGCCCACGCAACCCTTACAATCAATACAACATATATATCATCATACATTAAAATAGTCTTTTATCTTAGTTCATTCCCTCTTTCTCAGCTTAACTTTCAGAGGGTTGTCTGTAGGATGATCGTGCCACTCCGCCAATGGGGCGTTCACAAGACCTTTGACGCGAGTGTGATGAGTCAACCCTTTCTCAGCAGTCTGGATAGCTGTCTCAGTAGTCAGGAGGGTTAGGAATTGTCCCCCCCAGCTCGGGTCGAGTTTGGTATCTTTCCAGGTCTTGATCAGGACTCAATCACCCGGTTGTCGAATTCAAGTGGAGGTATCTGGGTCAAAAGACCCTTCTTTCTAAGGACAGACAACGAAGAGCCGAGCGCCACAATATAGTTCTGGAAAACTTATCATTGAATTCTACAGTTGGTAATTCCCCTCTTCCACCCAAGAAAGTTAATCCAAACATCATCTTGTAAGGAGAGAGGCCTATATCATGTCCAGGAATAGTCCTAATGCGTAGCAATGCGATAGGTAAACATTTTGTCCATGGTAATCCAGTGTCGAGGACTAGCTTAGATAATTGCTTCTTTAAGATTTGATTCATTCGTTCCACCAGCCCAGAGTTGGGTGGGTGCCAAAGGGGAGTGGAATTCTTGCCATTACTTCTTGTAAGATCTTGGAAGTAAAATGGCTACTTTGGTCTGAATCTATACTTTCCACTATTCCATATCATGGGATGATATGTTAAAGGAGGGTTTTCACCACTCCTTTACAGGTGGCTAATGACATTGGGAAAGCTTCCACCCACCCAGTTAAGTGGTCTACTAAGACCAACAGGTACTTTGGTTTTCCCACTGGTCGTAGATCGGTTTAATCCACCTGTATACTTTGGAAGGGTCTCACTCCTGGGTTCCTTCCTCATTTGAGTCCTTCCCTTATTATTTTACATACTTAGAATCTGTGTAAATTCTCCCATCCCGATTCTATAAGTCTTTTAAAGCTTGATTTAATGCGTACAATTCACAGGTCTGGGCTGACCATGTGTTTGGCAGCCGGACTGCCTCCACTGTTTGGTTTTTGTTACCGTCCACTACTGCATACCCATTGTGTCTTTTTCCTTCCACTACTCTCGATGATCCATCTATAAACAATCTATCCCTGTCATGCAGCGGTAGACCTCTCAAGTCCTGTCTAATTTTGGTTTGATACTCTATGATATCTAAACAGTCATGTTCTAATTCTCGTTTGTCTAGAGCCTCTCCCTTGCATAAGAAGGTATCTGGGTTTAGACAGGTGTCTGTTGCTAACACCAGGTCATCTTTTTCCATCAGGATGGCCTCGTCAAACATCTCCCTGCCTTTTGGTTTAACACAGTTCTGACTTGATGGGGGTAGTAACTACTCTTAGGCTACCCCATCTGCTTTCATTGCACCTCCTAAATCTTTTAGTCCCTTTTCCCCCTTTGCAGTAATCAACGGGGCACATTGAAGATCTAAAATTGTAGGTATTAGGGAGTACATCACTGCTTCTTGTGGATTCAGGGTTGCTTCTTTAAGTAACTCATAGACCAGTCTATTTCCCCTTACTTCCGGTTCACTCCCCTTCTGATGTCCATTTATATGAACTATCAGTATTTCTCTGGGGAGTAACAGGGATTCCAGCACTTGTTTTATCAATTACTCATGTGTTAGTACTTTTCCTCTGCTAATTATCAGTCATCTTTCTTGTCAATTTTTTTCGAAGGTATGTGCACTCCAAACGCATATTTGGAGTCTGTGCATATTGTTCCTTATTTGTTTTCTAAGGTTCTGAGAGTTCTTTCCAGGGCATAGAGATCACAAGTTTGGGCTGACCAGCCGATAGGCAGTCTTTCAACCTCGCTAATGCTTCCCTCTATCCCGTCTACTACAGCATATCCATTATGCATTTTACTCTCAATCTTCTGGGAGGAGCCATCGATAATCAACCGAGCTCCTGCATGCAACGGTATGTCTCTTAAGTTCATTCGCACTTTAGTCTGATATTCAGTAATATCAAGGCAGCCATGTTCTGGATTGCCAAGGGCCATCCCCCTCTCTCCGCCACAGAAATGCAGCTGGATTCAAGCAACTGTCTGTGACTAACACAAGGTCATCCTGTTCTATTAAGATTGTCTCATATTTCAAGATCCAAGAATCTGTGAGCCATTGTCCTGCGCACTGGCTAAGTATGGTCCGTACCTGATGTGGGCTGCTGATTATTAAGGCTTCCCAAAAGAATGTTTCCGACTTTCCTCTACCAATAAGACTGTTGCTGCCACTGCCTGCACACACTCTGGTCTGTAATGTACCTTTCCATTCTTTAATTAACAATGAATTAATGCCATTCATATTGTAAATTCACCATGAATCAATATGACAGGTCACTGAGAATGTGTGAAGGAATCCTGCCGATTAATATCGATTCAGGCTAGCACAACTGAGTTATTGTAAACATTAATTATTAAATATATATATTATATAATTCAGGGTGGAACCACAACAAGTGACTAAAACATTTTAAAAACTGTAATCGCGCAGTTCTGTTTGTTTACCAGTCACTTGCGACTTTTCATTCTGTTTCTGTAATCGTTTTTTTTCGAGCACATGCATTTTTAAGAACCTCAGCAGATTCCATAGCACCATTTGCAGTTAATTCAATCCCCAATTTGGTGGCAATATCTCGTCATGAGCGCAAAACTGGCTCTTCATGCCTGTCATCACAAAAATGTCGCCATAATCCAATTAACTAATCGTTCCCACTCCCTTTGGCTTAAACTTTAAGGATAATCTTGTTGCCCCCGTATCGACTAGGAAAACTACGTCTTCTTTGTAAGGTCCCACGTTTAAATTCATCAAAGGTTCCTGGTGGGTCCCCGGGGGCAGGAACTCCTGACACCCCTATTTTTCATCAAGGTTCAAAAACAGCACTGTCTTTACTTCCTTTTTCGGATCTGGACACTGTCTCTTAAAGGGACCTGTCTTTCCACAGTAATAACATCCCTTCTGTGGGGATTTCTACTTTGATCCTTGTTCCTATCTACCAGACCCCGTAACATCTCCTTCTCCTCCCTTTATTTTCAACGTGCTGCCCGCCACCATCACGGTTTCCTTCACTTTTTAGTTTTGTCCTTTTCTTTATTACCCAATATTTTGTGTAGACCTTGATTTTTAAAGAAGTATTGCAATATTTCTTGCTCCCTGTAATCTCAAATTTCTGCTTGCCAAAATTTAAAGCCTGTTCCTAAATGTACATTTAGGAATCTTAATCGTGTGTGTATGTATGTATGTATGTATGTATGTATGGATGTGTGTGTGTGTGTGTATATGCATAATATATAATGAATTCATTTATTCAGTATTTAATATTCAAAATGCAAAATGCACAGTTCCCAACTCTGAAATCCACTACAATCACCCTATTCCACTCCCCTGATGCAAATCCAAAACTCGTCCTTCCAAGTAAACCTGACCAGTCATTGCTCAATTACAATGCGAAAGGTCGTGAAATAACCAGAGCTGCCTTAAAAGGATTTGTCTATTCAAGTTAAAGCTTCAGCTGTCCTCCATAAATCGGTTTTCTGTAAGGATAAAAGAGATTAGTTAGAAACTGATAGTAAGACAGTCATGACCGTTAAAAAGAATACTTTATTTCATAATCTTGCAAAATCCGTAACCTTAAAAGAAATCATATTAAACTTTCCATAATAGAAATCAGATTCAAAACAATCCCGCATCTCAAGCTCCAGGGAAAATTCAATCACCAACAAACAAATGTGTATTCACACAGAATCACAAAGGGTTAAACTTTCTGCGAGCTGTACAGCTCTCTCTCTCTCTCTCTCTCACACACACACACACATACACAAACAAACAACATGTCTCACAGACACTTTGAGTTTCCCGCAACAACACTGGGCGTCTGGCCACAGGTTCGTCACGAGGTGCACCCCCAGCAGTCCTCCAGACACTAGCTCTTCTGCCACGAAGCATAATCTGATTCCTCCTGACTGTCAGGATACATTCATTGACTTTTTATCATTTGTTTTTTATCCCTTCCTCGCGTCCGAGGATTGTACCTCCAATCTCTTAACATTTTTCCTAAATGACTGCCCATTGGGATGTGGTCCTCGGACATCCCTCTCATGTCCCCTTCTAAACTTAAATCACGATTTTTATTCCTCATTTCTATGATCGGCCGTTTCTTTATGTAATTTAGTTACCCTTAATGAGGTCTGGTGTCATCTTCTTCCACACCCACTTCAGGGTCCTGACCGTCGCGTGGGGGATTTCCCCTGTTAACAACCGGTCTAAGGCTAGGTGATCGAATCAGGCAGACATCTTATTCATCAGATTAATCTTCGCCAATTAATCATTTTAATTTGAGAGTTGCTAATTACACGTACTTCTCGTATGTACCGTACTTCTCGGACGTCCCCGACCACCAAGGCAATACTTAAAGGTCCCTTTTCTTAGCTTGGTCTATGCACAAGAGTTACCTGGTCGAATTCGCGCGCCCTTATCCCGCGGAAATACCCCGGATATATCCACCTGGCAACCGTGACAACTGCTACCAACCCTGGTTGATTGGGTTTACCTTACCCGGTCGCCCAGAACCCCGGTTCCCCGGATCCCTGGATATATCCAACTGGCACCGGATACGTGGACACATCCACCTGGCAGCAACTACCGCTACCTACCCCGGTCGCACAGATACGTGGACACATCCACCTGGCAGCAAATACCGCTGCTGGTCTCTGGTTGTATCCACCTGGCAGCAAGTACCGCTACTCGGGTTCAATTCCCGCCTCAGGTGACTGACTGTGTGGAGTTTGCACGTTCTCCCCGTGTCTGCGTGGGATTCCTCCGGGTGCTCCGGTTTCCTCCCACAATCCAAAGATGTGCAGGTCAGGTGAATTGGCCACGCTAAATTGCCTGTAGTGTTAGGTCAGGGGTAAATGTAGGGGTATGGGTGGATTGCGCTTCGGCAGGTCGGTGTGGACTTGTTGGGCCGAAAGGCCTGTTTCCACACTGTGATGTAATCTAATCTAAAAAAATCTAATCAACCACAGTCGACTGTAACCCCGGTTCCCCAGATCCTGGGATATATTAAACTGGCAGAAACTACCACTGTCAGACACCCGGATAAATCCACCTGGCAACAGTATTAGCGGATACCCACCCTGGCAGACTGGATTTGCCTATTCCAGTCACCAGCTCCCCGGTTCCACGGATCCCCAGATATATCTGAATGACAGCAAATACTGCTGCCCACCCCGGTCGCCTGGATAAGTCTTTTAAGACCTTTCTTATCCGGGTTCTTGTGAACACAAGAGTCACCCGGCAGAACCCGCCACGTCAGCCCGTCTTGTTTCCAGGGTCTCCCAGTCTGGATCACGCTCGCCCAAACCCGCCTCAGCAACAAGCAGAAACTCGAGATCGCGGAAATCAGCGAGATGCACCTTCTCCATTTCTCCAAGAATGCCGAGCGACTGGAGCTTGGGATCCCGGAACGAGCCCCCAAATCTGTTCGAAAAAAAATTCAATAAAATTTAGACGAGACCACCAAAGCTGGAAACAAGACAACCGACTCTACGATCTTGCATGAAAGGACCCCAATTGCAGAACGACCCCAATCTTACTTACTATTTGGCCTCTGTCCATCTATGCTCCACGCCCATTGCCCCCTTCTTTCCAAGTTGGCAATTTTCCCCTTTGCACGTGCTGTCATATGGTTAAAGTCTTATCTCGATGTTCCCTTTGTAACTTTCATTGTCCAGAGGTACATTCCATTCTCGTACATATATCTTCACAATGCATCTTTTTCGTGCTTCACTTATGTTTCAGGAATCTTAGCTTTTCGCTGAAACTGTCATTTTAAACATTATGGTAAAAGGAATTATTTTCTTTAATATATCTACATCAAAGTTAGTACTTAAGTATCCATAATTACGCACTGAAAAGTAGAGATACTCTTCCCTAAATACCTGCAGAGTTAATAGTTCTCTTGTTGTACCCCTTTTCTATATGCTTTTTCTATATCTGCAAAAACAACACTTTACCCCATTTCCAACAATATGTTCGGCTATATGTAATCAAAGGTGCATTATTGCAAATTTAACTTATAAAGTAAAGATGAAATTAGTTTCGATTTAATGTTATAGTTATGTGGGACGAAGTTAATGTGAACTTAGATTAAAATCATGTGTACATCAGCATAAAGTGATTAAGGAATAGAGAAAAAACATGAATACATGACAGTTCAGTTTTTCTTAAGAGGGAGATATTATGAAGGTGGAGAGCTACTGCACCATTAAGAAAAACATGAAAAGCTTTCAAGGAAATAACACATAGAGTTCTGAGCAAGTTAACAATGTAACATTTTTTTCCCAAAAAAGCTATCGGCACCTGGTTTGCGATGAGACAAAAAAAAATTTAATTTCAGCCATTAGATTAAATTATGCCCCAAGATCCCAAACTCCAGTCATGGTTGAATTTCGTATTTTGTTAAAGTTAAAACGATCCGATATTTTGGGCTGTAAAACCAGAAGTTTTTGAATAGTTATGACACAATTGTCAAGGTAACAACAGGCACAATCTTCCAGCAGAACAGCTCTCTGAAGGGTGCCTGGGTATAAAAGTTTTCACAGCAGAACATCGCAAAGAAGGCACAGAAAGATCGGCACAGGAAAATGCAAAGAAAACACTCGAGAGCAGACTGGTTTTGATAGGTGGGTTTTTTGTAGACCTTAATCGAGGTGTTGTTATTGGACTCGTATTGTAGAGTGGGAGGTAAAATATCAGTTTTAAAGGAAAGAATTGTAAATAATTGTTGGTTTTAATATGCCCTTTCGGACATAAGTAAGAAAGTTGTTAATCTTTACTGTAATTAGTCACCATTCGGGTAGTTTTTTTGCTGTCGAATTTTATCAGATGACAGCACGGGCTTATTTTTTTGTTTGTTTTTCTGGTTAAAATTAGCAGAGGGGTTTACACCGTGTTGTAACAGCGGGAGATAGATAAAAGAGATTTAGAGTGAACTGAAAAAAAATGTTCTACATATTTATTCTCAGTGAGACGTTTGCTAACGCCACCACTGACTCATTGTCTGTCAGTTTGCTCTCTGGCAAGGCCTCTGTGGGCTTGAGATCTGAATTGCAGGAAATGTGACCTATTCGAATGGAAGTCCGTGTCATATTAATGGGAAACAGCGTGGGCATGGTCAAGATTTGCAGGCTTGGTGGATCCCAACACGACATGTCCACTCCCTTCTTCAGTCTGTGTGGCTTGAGATTGAATGAAAGAATGTCTTCCCAATGACAGGGATCTCGTTCCTGTCTCTTCAGGATGATGAGAGAATGGTGAGGCCGTCAGCACTAGTTCTGCAATTGGGGAGGGAAAAAAAGGCGTCCACTGTACAAGGAAGTAGAAACTGTAGGGTCTGACTCAATCGACTCCCTCAAGGCACAAATTTAGGATTCAGTCAATGAGTGGTCAATTCGTTGTTTTGCTGCTTGTGGAATCGCGCACAGCGGGCAGTATTGGCGCGGAAGGCCGGCATGATCGGCCAATTGCAAGTAAAGGGGAGACAGTTGAAAGAGGGGCGCGTTATGAGTTGGTCAAGGACAGTTTCTGAGGAGTGGAGGTGAGGGGTGACCCCAGTGTTGAGGCCGAGCCCAGCTGCACTGCTGAAATTGGTCAACTTAGAATTTGCTGAAGGTTTCAATGGGTTTCTGTTATCACATTGCACCCTCTGCGATCTTTTTGTGCGAGGACAGCTTGCAGCACTTTACTTTACAGGAGTAAGTGGCCACACTTTCCAAATTTAAACGAGAAAGGGGCTCTGAATGTGAGCGTTGAAAGTGCAGGAACTTGCATTCTCTTTCAGTAGGAATTTTGGGCTGAGTAAATCTAGTGGGATCCTGACGTGAACAATGGGCTTCGTTTCAGTTCGATGCCCTTTCTTTGTGGGGGCGTTGTGTTACGGTGTGAGGGTTAGGCTCTGACCGGGAGTTAAGGGAAATCGTTTGTGCTCCTGAATGTGGCTGCCTGTGGATGTTGCTGTACATCCCTCTGGTGTGGCTTGATGCTATTTTTGCTGCCCCGTGTCTGAGTTTACTGACGGTCCAATCCTTGATGAAGTATATCATCCTTTGCAAGATTTATGAAACTTTGTAGTTCAGGTTGAGGTTTACTGTGTAGCTTTGCTCGCTGACCTGTAAGTTTGATGTCCAGACGTTTCCTTACTTAGCTCGGTCACATCATCAGTGGCGACCTCCAAATGAAGCGAAGCTGTTGCTTCCTGGTTTCTATTTATATGTTTGTCCTGCAGTGGGTTCCTGGGGTTTGAGGTGATGTCATTTCCTGTTTGTTTTCTGAGGGGTTGATATATTGTATCTACCAAAGCTACACCCTGTATTGTCCTTCTTTTTCCCACAGCTCAGACACTCACCCCATATCCTTTTCAACCACTCATCCTTCAAAATGTGATATGGTTTCACAAATATTTCCAGGACAGTTCGGGAAGATTTCAGCAGGTGTAAAAAAAAAAGCAGGAGAGAGCAATTCAATCAAAACATCGAGGAAGTAGAGAGACAGACATTGACTTTTCAGCAAGAGAAAGTTGAGCAGATTTAGAGGTGTATAGGGGCAGAAAGAGAGAGAGAGATAGAGGGAGAGAGGAGTGAAAGACGGAGAGGTGATTGTGCCAGTTACCGTTTTGTTATGAATATCTCGTGTAGAAACAGCATCAATTTCAGGCAGATTGTACACGGGGTCTATGCGCAATGAATGGGAAATGGCGGAGGTATTGGTGTTGATTTATTTCTTCTTCTCCTCTGCTGTGTCGGAGACCCAGCTGGAAAGGACAGGTTAAATATAGCGTGTGTGTATATGTGTGAGTGAGAGAGACAGAGAAAGAAAGAGAGATGAAGAGAGCGTGAGGGATGGATGGAGCGACCTAGACTCTGGGGAGAGACTCCTCTAAATTGAGTCACCGTGTGGTTTCTCAGAAAATAAACTAGTGTTCAGTCATAAAGCATTTGCTTCTTGATCTCAGTTGAAATCTGTACCGATTCTGTTGTTTTGAAATCAGTGGAAATTCCTGACAATTTGGGGACATTTTTGAAACAGCTTCCTGTTTCCAATTATCTGGGTTCAATAACAGGCGTAATGCTGGGGGAGATGTTCAGTGCCAAATTGTGGTAGTTCAGGTGGCAGTGGGATGTTGCTATACGAGAGACATGGGTGAAGTGTCAGACAATGGAAATTCAAGGCCAGCAATTGTGTATTGTTGTCCTGGAAGGGTAACGTGTCAGATTGTGGACGGCAGCGCGGACTGCAATCTTGCTGTGCTCTTTGTGCTGGATTTTTAAAATGTCAAATTTCCTATCTCTCTGACTTTCTATCTCTCGTAGCCCGAGGGAATTTTATTTGAGAACTGAAACTCCTGTGATGCAGAGACATAAAAAATCAAATTACTCTGCCATGAGGGTTCCACGTACAATAGCTGCAACCAGAGATAGGGGGAAACTAGAGAATTATGATAAACCAATCTGCATTCATTGACACACCCATAAGCTCACCAGTGCCGACATTCCGGGGGCTCACGCTGTCTCTAGTAATTGTGCCACAGGGGGATGAGGTCTGGTCTGCAGATGGGTGAGGCAAGAGAGGAAAACACGTTTTCTTGCACAGTCTGATCGCACAGATTCCACTGCGTCCCTCTCTCCCTGCCTCCATATTCTCAGCTGCGTGTCCATCAACGCCAGAAATCTCCATCTTCCCCAGAATCTTGACATTCTCGCCAGTTTTTTCAGGAACTGTTCCATCGTTCGGTCTTGCGCATCTCCGAGCTCCACAGTTCAGCTCTCTGCACACCTTTCTCTCTCACTATCCTAAGAGAACGTGACGTTCCTGCCTAAATGCAAGTCTATCCATAATCCCCCGGCCATCATTAGGGATCGATGTTATCTCAATTAAACTTCCTCGATTCCTGTCTGTCCTCCTTTATCTCCAACGCTCTCTATCTGTCCTTGCTCGCTGTCTCCCTATGTTTACTTTCCCTCTCTTCCCTCTCTGTAGTTTTCTTGTTTTCATTGGGACCCCTCTTTGCTCCTCTCTGTCTATCCTTCAGTTTCTTCCTGTGGTATTTTTGTTTCGTTAATTGCTCTCTCTGACATTACACCACATCCCCAAAGCCAACAGCCCCCAGTTTCTCATTCTTTCTTTGTCCAAGGATCTTTCGGTCTCTATTGTTCCTCGTTCACTCTGCCGAACTGTTTCACTCTCTCTCTTTCAATATTTTTCTCTGTATCTATCTGCCCGCCCTCTCCTCATTCCAGGTTTCACATTATCCCTGTTTCTTTCTCTCTTCCTCTCAGTCTCATTCTCCATCTCAGTCCCTCACTTCCTCTTTCCATCTGTAATACAGAGGCATCTTACTGTTCCCCACACCCTGAGTGTTATCCCCACCCTCGCACGTTCTAACTTGAAACGGGAGTGGTGTGTTAAATAAAATACATTTCTCTTTTGGGGACAGTTTGTCGTCCTGAGGAATGGGTACGTGCGATGCAGCAAGGCGGTCAGTGAAAAGACCTTTGAGTCTCTGGTCATACTCTCTGTGACGTCCAGATCCCTGAGTGAGTGCAGCAGCTCATGGAGGGGGCGAGGGTCTGGGAGGTATTGTACACCCAAGCGGATTTATAAACAGTGGTGGGAAGGCGTCAGGGATGAAATCGGAGTTGGGAGGTGGTGGCTGCACGGGGTGGAATTAGAAAGTAAGAGTTTGAAACAATTTATGACGGGCAACATGCTTGTGCGGTAAAATTCGAGGTGAATAACATTTAAAGGGGGCGCACAAGATTGTGGGGAGGAAACTATTTGAGGGGATATAAAATGGGAGCTCGAAAAATTGTAATGGCCGGTAAACTATTGGGACAATATTTACTGGAGAAATGCAATACCTGGGGGAACAATAGTTTCATGGGTGGGAGTGCAATATATAAGTTGGAGCAGTATTGCATTGGGGGCACAAGGTTTGGGGATGCTGTAAAGTAACGTGAGAATGCGTCATCGCTGGACTAGCCAACCGTGTTGTTTATATCGATTACCTGGTGATTTTTAGTCACAAATGGAAGAAACAATTACAACATCTATCAGACTTGTTTGATCAATTTCAGCCGGCCGGCTTGGTGATATACCTGGCGTAAAGTGAATTATCCTTAGCCCAAGTCAACTTCTTTGGCCATGCTGTTGGACACGGACAAATGGCCCCATATGCTGCAAAAAATAATTTTAACTGGGAATTTGCCCACACCAACAACAAAAACAGCTCATTACTAAAATTCCTGGGATTGAGTCGATTTTATCTAAAATATTTAACAAATTTTAGCAGTGTGGCTGCTCCACTCAGTGAATTGCTAAAGAGCCGCAAAAATGTTATGTGGACAGTGAGCTAGCAGAAGGCATTTGACACCCTGACATCTGTGTTAACCGCTGCTCCAGTATTTACCATGGCCGAAGTCCGCAAAGTCATTAAAGTCGGCTATTGATACAAGTGATGTGGGTGTGAGTGCTGTGCTCTTGCAAGAAGAAAGCGAGAAGATAGAAAGATCTATTGCGATTTCTTCAGGAAATTGAACATTCGTCAGCAGAAACACTAGACGGTTGAGAAAGACTTTCAGCTTGGTGTTGGGATTATAACATTTCAGTGTTTATGCTACTAGTAACTTTTCAAAGAAAGTCATATGCAGAGATCGTAAACGATAGAAATTTATGGAGAAATTTAAAGACAAAATTTCAGACGGCTTAGATTGAGCATGTAGGTAAAACCATTAAATTTGAAAATTATGCATGTGGCAGGACGAGAAAACGTGATTGTTGACGTATCGTTGAGACTCGAATGAGAAAAGGAAGCGTTCGGTAGCGGGAGTACAACAAACTGAAACGGAATGTAGTTGTGTATGTTTGCACGTTCACAGTCAGTGTAATTTATATGCGTGTTTTAGAGTACTAACCATTCTTAAGGGGTTTTAATATGAAACCAACCTTGGATGTTGATGGTTCAATTTTTATTGGGGGGACGGTGTTTGATGAAGTTCTTCTTCAGCAAGGTTATGTAGTCCTTGTTTTTTTTTACAGAGAAGTCGTAAATGACAGCAACCCTGAAAGTCAGTTGGTTGTAGGGTAGGCCTCATTTGATTTTTGCTGACACATACTACGTCATGAAGAAGGTTTTCAAGTTTAAAAAAATACACATGCCCAATGGAAGGGGAGGGGCCAGTTCTCGAAGCTCAGTTTTCCGGTTTTGTTTTATTTATTTCAGCTGTAGTTTGAAATGGCACATGGATCCGGAAGCAGGCTCTGGCTGGTACTCTCCCTCTGACTTCTATCCTGTAAGAACTTGTTTGATATTGCCTCTTGTGCCAAGGAGTGATTTTGGGATTGTTGTAAGTATCAGGAACAGCATCATTAAGTTGGGAGAGGTCTGTTGGGTTTTGGGATAGGGCAAGTTATTCCGTATTCTCTTTTTTTCTGTTCTGTGTGTTTCATTCAGTAATGTTGTAAAAAAATCTGTTTTGTTTAAAACTAAGTGGTCTGATCAGCTGGCTGTCTTCTGGAATGTCCACTTTGCACCTTCTTACAACAATTATCAAAGATATGGTCTGTTCTAATGTCTTCAAATGTTCTGAGGGGTTTGGCTTCATCCAGAGCACCTTCCAGTCACCAGAACTGCACGGGATGCTAGATTGCTGAGTTAGTTAAAGCGCAAATTATGAAGCCATTGACAAAAAAAAAATCCACACCTCTCAGAAGACAGGATTCGTCTTGGTAGTTGGAGGATGGCAAATGTGAAACTACAATACAAGTGTGAGAAAGGCTAATCTAGAAAATTACAAACCTGTCTGCTTGACAGCATTGGAGGGAAAACTGATGGAGGCCACAACACACAAAAACATAAATATTCATTGAGAGAAAAGCAAGTTCATATTAGACAGTTAACATGTCATAATTGACAAATTTAATCGAGTTCTTTGAGGACGAGATGCAGGCGCTAGATTCGAGTTGCTTTGAAGACATTGTGTACTTTGACATTCAGAATGTACGTGATAAGTTGGCAGCAACTTCGAAATAAGTGAGGTTGATCAGTTCTTGGCAACACGAATTAGAGATTGACGAAATGGTAGTAAATAGGCATTAGATGTGCATTTGTCAGATTGGAGACGAGATGAATTTTGGCAAAGGTGAGGATTGCAGGTGCTCGAAACCAGAGTTTTCATCAGAGTGGTGTTGGAAAAGCACACCAGGTCAGCCATCATCCGAGAAGAAGGAAAATCGAGGTTTGGGCAAAAAGCCTTCACCAGGCATAGCGGCAGACGCCAGCAGGGTGGAGAATTAAACGGGGAGGGGCTGGTAACAACGTAGCAAAGAGTACAATTGTTCAATGGGGGTGGGGATAGAGGTGATAGGTCTGAGGTAAGGGTGGAGTGATAGGTGGGAAGGGAGATTAGCAGGTAGGACCGTTCGGGTGGACAGTGCTAAGCCAGAACGTTTGAACTGAGGTAAGTTGGGGGGAGGCGAAATGAAGAAACTGGTGAAGTGTACACTGATGCACTGGGGTTGAAGTGTTCCAAGGCTGAAAATGAGGCGTTCTTCATCCAAGCGTCGGGTAATGAGTGGGTAGCGGTAGAGGAGTCCCAAGACCGGCATGTCCTCGCCGAGTGGGAGGGGAGGATGACATGTTTTGCAACAGGGCAGGCGGGTTGATTGGTGAGGATGTCCTGAAGAAATTCCCGGAAGAGCTCTGCGAGGAGGTGTGCAATCTCCCCAATGTAGAGGAGACTCCATCGGGGGCAACGGATACAATAAATGACATTGGTGGATGTACTGCTGAAACATGGATGAATGTGCAAGGCTCTTTTGGGGCATTGGATGGAGGTGAGGGAGGAGGTGTGGGCGCAGGTATTGCTATTCCTGCGGTGGCAGGGGAGGGTGACAGGACGGGAGGGTGGATTGTTGGGGCAGCGTGGACCCGACCAGGTAGTCATGGAGTGAAAGGTTTTTGCGGAAAGCGGAAAGGGGAGGGGAGGGAAATATTCCTCCGATGGTGGGGTCTGTTTGAAGGTGCCGGAAATGTCGGGGGCATGTTACGGTTAATGCGACGTTTGTTCGGGTGGAAAGTGAGGACCAGGTGGGTTCTGTTCTTGTTATGGTTAGAGGGGTGGGGTTTGACGGCAGACGTGCGAGATGTGGATGAGATGCGTTGGATGGGCATCTTCAACCACGTGGAAAGGGAATTTGTGATCTCGAAAGAAGGAGGCCACCTGCTGTGTTCTGTGGAGGAACTGGTCCTCCTGGAAGCAGATAGAGCGGCGGCGGAGGAATTCGGAATATGGGATGGTAGTTTTACAGGAGGGACGGTGGGAAGAGATGTTATCCAGGTAGCTTTTGTAGTCAGTTTGTTTGTGAAATAATGTCAGAGTCAATTCATTCGTCATTAATGAAGATGGCGAGGTCCAGGAAGGAGATGGAAGTGTCAGAGATGGACCAGGTGAATTGAAGGTCGGGGTTGAATGCACTGGGAAAGTTGATGAACTGTTCAAACTCCTCGCAGGTGCGTGAGGTTGATGAACTGTTCAAACTCCTCGCAGGTGCGTGAGGTGACGCCGATGCAGTCATCAATTTAGCAGCGGAAGAGGTGGGGAGTGGTGCTGTTGTAACTACAAAAGATGGACTGTCCTACATAACCGACAAAGACCCTGGCATATCTGGGGCCCATACTAGTGCCCATGGCTACCCCTTTGGTTTGGATGAAGTGAGAGGATTCGAATGTGAAAAAGTTAAGGGTGTGGACCAGTTCAGCCAAACGAATGAGAGTGTCAGTGGAAGGGTACTATTGGGGATGTCTGGAGAGGAAGAAACGGAGTGCTTGAAGGGTCTGGTCGTGGCGAATGGAGGTGTAGAGGGACCCGTTCCACCACAGAACACATCATGTGGCCTCCTTCTTGAGAAATCGCAATTTTCCTTGCCACGTGGTTGAAGATGACCTCCAACGCATCTCATCTACATCCCGCACGTCTGTCCTCAAACCCCAGCCCTCCAACTGTAACAAGTACAGAACTCCGCGTTCCTCAATTTCCATCCTGCCAACCTTCGCATTAACCACGTCATCCAACGACATATCTGCCACCTCCGAACATACCCTACCACCAGAGATATATTTCCTGCCCACCTCTTTACGCTTTCCACAAATACCGTTCCCTCAATGACTACCTGGTCATGTTCACACCCCCTCAACAACCCACCCTCCTGTCCTGGCAACATCCCCTGCCACCGCAGGAATTGCAAAACCTGTGCCTACACCTCCTCCCTCAAATACATCCAAGGCCCCAAAGGAGCCTTCCACGTCCAACTGCAAATCCACCAATGTCAATTATTGTGACTGTTGCTTCCGCCACAGTCTCCACCACATTGGGGAGACTGGACACCACCTCGCAGAGTGCTTCAGAGAACATCACCGGAACACCCGCACCACACTACCCCAATGCCCCGTGGCCCAACATTTCAACTGCCCCTCCCACTCTGCTGAGGACATGCAGGTCCTGGGCCTCATCCACCACTGCTACCTCACCAACCGATGCCTGGAGAAAGAACGCCTCATCTTATGCCTCGGACCACTTCAACACGAGGGCATCAATGTGGACTTCACCAATTTCCTCAATTCCCCTTCCCCAACCTTACATCAGTTTTAACCTTCCAGCTCGGCAATGTCCTCATGACCTATCCTACCTGCCAATCTCCCTCCCCACCTACCGCTCCACCCTCCCTTCTGACCAATCACCACTTCCCAATGCCACATTCAACTACTGTTCTCTTTGCTACTTCCCCCACCTTCCTCTCTGACATATTACCTCCGTCCCCATGCCTATTTACGTGTTGTACACTTTGCTACCTTCTCTCTAGCACCACACACCCCACTTATCCCTCCACAATGGAGGCTCCCTGCCTCAATTCCTGATGGAGGCCTTTTCCTGAAACATTGATGTTCCTGTGCCTCGGATGCTGCCTGACCTGTTGTGCTTTTCCAGCACCACACTGATGTAAACTCTAGTTTCCAGCATCTGCAATTCACACTTTTGCATAGCCATCTATATGGCGAATCCAGTAAGATTTATTCTATAGAAATCCTCAGAATGTTGATATCAAAGGGTAACGGTAATCCTCGACCTCTTGACTCAATGTTTCGGATTGCACGTGCACTATTTCTGGACGTGCTTGAGATTTGCATTGAATTACTTGACATCTATATTAGTAACAACACCTTTACTGATCAGCGTCGATCATTCTGGCCACCTATCCCATTCCCGAATATTGTACATGTTTTCCTTGAATTCTTAACCTTTGGCAATAGCAGGATTTTCAATTCAATACAGTCACGGTTGCAGTATCTTGATAAACCCAATTTTATTCAATGAACACTGGAGGATGCCAGCCAGATTGTTAGGAATCAAATAATGGTGAGTTTTCTGGATGTATTGGCACTATCACCGATCTTTCCCTTTCCTCCATTTTACACAGAAACCTAGGCGACGGGAGCAGTAGAGGTGATTCGGCTCTCCGAGCCTGCTCCGCCATTCATCACGACCATGGCTGATCAACCACCTCAGTGACCGTATCCTCTTTGTCACCCTTAAATCTTGCCGTCCACTGTTCCAATTGTAATGTCCAACCAACACTTGAATAAATTCAATGCTTTGGCAACAACTATTTCGTGACTTAATGAATTACATATACTCATATTTTTCTGGATGACAAAAAATTTGCTCAACTTCGTCCGAAATGGTTCTGTCTGAATCCTCAAAGTATGACCCCTGGTTCTGGACACGCACATCACTGGGAACATCACCCTGCATCTCCCCTGTCTCGTCCTGTGGAAATACATTAGACTTCATGATATTTCCTACACATTCCACATTCCACTGAACTCCAGCGAATAAAACCACTAACCTCGTCAATCTCTGTGTATGCATCTGCCTCATATGCCCCAGAATCAGCCTTGCAAAATTTCATGACATTCCTTCGAAAGCGAGAGTATCTTCTTCAGAAACGGTTGAAAAACACCTTCAAACAATATTCTGGATGTTGTCTCGCCAATATCCAACTGCAACAACATAAGCCGGCTCCAGGACACAAAATCTCTAGCTAAAGGCCAACATACTCTTTACCTTCTGTACCATCTGCTGCACCTGCATGCTGACATTCAACGATTTCTGCACGGCAACCCTGTCCCCCTGCACATTCCCCAATTGCAATCTACAGCCGTTCAGATCATAGTATGCGTTTTTCTTTTTGTTTTTGCTTCCAAAGTGTATAACCTCACATTATACAATTAATACTGCATCTGCTAAGTATTTACACAATTGCCCTACTTATCCCGATTTTACTGAATGACCTCTTCATCCTCATTACTATTTACCTTCTCACCACAGTAGTATCATCAGCAAACATTTTGTTCCCATATTCAAAACAACCCATTAATTCTTCCACTTTATTTCCTCTCAGTCAACCTATTTTCTATCTATGTCAATACACTTACTCCAATCGCATGTTCTTTAATCTTGTAGAATAATCTCTTATGAGAGACACTGTCAAACGATTTCCTCAAATCCAAATACACCACAACGAATGGCTCACCCTGGTGAACTTGACTCGAACAAAAACAAATAAATTACAGAACAGGAGAAGGCCCTGATCACCTCAAAGCCTGCGCCGGTTTACGTATTCTATCTCAATCTGTGCCGGATTTGCAAAGGATTTGTCTACCTCTGTTCCCTGCCCAGTCATGTACCTCTCTAAATGTATCTTAGATGACGTTGTAGTGCCCGCCTCTAACACCTCCGCTGGCAACGCGTTTCAGTCAGCCAACGCCCTCTGCATAAAACATTTTTCATGCATACTTTTCAACTTTCTGCTTGAACTCGTGACCCCTTGTAACTGAGCTCCCCCAGTCTGGGAAAATGCTTATTGATGTCCAGTCTGTCGGTACCTCTCCTGATGTTGCCGACATCAATTGTCTCCCCTTTCAACCTCCATTTTTCTAAAGAAAATAATTCTAACCTCGTCAACGTCTCTTCATAGTTAGCGCCCTCCATACGCAGCAACATCCTAATGAAGCTATCTGCGTCCTTTCCAAAGCATCCACATCATTTTGGTGTTGGGGCGACAAGAACTTTCTGCAATACCCTAAATGTGGCCAGATTGAACTTCTATATAACTGTAACACGACCTGCTAACTCTTGTACTCATGCGTCGTCTGATGAATGAAAAAATGTTGAATGCTTTCATGACGTCTCCGTCTTGTAACCGTTGTGGTACAATGGACGTTAACACCCAGATCACTCTGTGCACTAATTTGTGCAAGGACATTTCCATCCACGATATAGTTCACTCTTTGTCTGGGTCTTCCAAAATGTGTCACTTCACATTTGTCTGCATTGAAATCCTTCTGCGTTTTCTCAGTTAACCCTGCAAACTGCTTATATTTGGCGGAATTATCTGACAATCCACTTCACTATCTGCTATTCCACCAATCTTTCTGTTACCTGCAAACTTGCTATTCAGACCACCTCTACCTTCAACCAGATCATTTATGTATATCAAAAGCAACAGTTGTCCCAACACGCATCCCTGTGGAAACCCACTGGTCAATATTCTCAATTTTGAGAAATTCCTGTCCACTCATCCTTGCTGTCTCCTGCTTCCAAGCCAGTTCTCTACTGATCTTGCTTATGCTCCCCGGACCCCACGTGAATTCACATTCTCCATCAGCCTAGCATTTGGAAACTTTCCAAACGCCTTACTGAAGTCCAGGTATAACATATGTGCAGCCCTTCCCTCGTCAATCAATTTTCCCCAAATGAATTCAATTAGTTTGGTAAGTCATGAACTTCCTTGCACAAAATCTTCTTGCCGAAGAATGACAAACCCGTACTCTTTCAAAGGTAAATTAAACTGATCCTTCGATATCATTTCCTGGAGCTTCCCTCCGACTGACGTCAGGTTCACCGGTCTCTAATTACCCTGGATTATTCTTGCTATGCTTCTGAAACTAGCGGATAATATTAGCAATTCACCAGTACTCTGGCAACCCACCCGTGTTCAAGAATGGTGTAAAGATATCTGTTAAATCCACTGCTTTCTCCTCTCTCTTTCCACACTAACCTGTGCTGGATCCCATTTATACCTGAGGTATTGTCCACCTAATGCCTTTCAGAATACCCAACACTTCCTCCCCATTTATGCTAATTTGACCACGAGTAACCAAACATCTTTCAATAACCTCAACAACCATTATGTCGGTGTCCTTGGTAAATACCGATGCCAAGTACTGCTTACGCATCTCTATGACTCCACACATAACTTCACTCCTTTGTCCTTGAGTGAATCAAACATTTCTCGAGTTACCCTCTTGATCCTTAAGCACAAATAAAATGGTTTGGATTTTCCCTAACCTTGTTTGATAAAGATTTTTCCTGACCTACTTTGGCCGGCTTAATTCATTGTTTCAGATTGATCTCACTTTCACGATATTCTTCCAAACGTAGTTTGCTCTCAGTCGCCTAGATCTTACTTGTGCTTCATTTCCCTTCTTAATAAGTCTCAAAATGACATTTGTCAACTGTTACATATTCATAGAATTCCAACAGATTTGGCAAGCATGATTGCCCATTGATGCATCCACGCTTTCAGGGGCCAGTTCTTGAAGTTAGCTGGGATTTAAGTTTTCAGCATCTGGGGATTTAGCCTCCTTCAATTCACTTTAATGTTACCAACACGATAATTGTACCAGTATTGATCTCACTCAGTTCTTCCCTCTCACGTAATCTTGCATTCACCGATATTCCCGTTACCTGATCTGTGTCATATTTTGTGTATTTGCATATTTGTTTGCTTATTTGACTGTTCTTTGGAAAGTCACGGCAATGTTTCTAAGAAAAAAGTCTATTATTTTCATTCTATGAGTAGTATCCAATTCAAAACAAAAAAGCCTTCTCCTATGTCAGGTTTGGTAAAAGAAACGTCCTGAAGACATTAGAAAATATAATGCTTTTTTAAAATTGACAATCAGGCGTATTCTACATTTTTATAATTCCTTCATGCGACATCAGTGTCACTGGTGGATGAGCATTTCAAATTATTCCCAATTACGCTCGAGAAGGTGGTAGTAAGTATTTTTGAACCGTTGCAGCCTCTGTGCTGTTGATAAATTCATAATTTTGCCAGGGAGGGACTTCCAGGATTTTGAACAGGCGATGATAATTGCACGATAAAATATTTCCAAGTCAGAATAGTGTGCAACTTGGAGGTTATATTTTTGGTCCTCGTGTCACCGTATATATGATGCCAATGTCCTTCTATATGGTGTCATTCAAGTGAGCCGATTTTTTTCTGAACTGGTTCAACGTGCTTTGACTATCGTTGGAACTGAACTCATCTGGGCAGATGTGTTGTATCCAATCGCACTATTGAGTTAAGGTGGGAAGTCGTGCGAGTCTGGAGGTGATTCGCATGTTTTATTGTACCTAGCCTCTGCTTCACTCTTATAGCTATTATTTTTATGTGATGAATTCACTTTACTTTCTGGTCAATGGTAATTTCCTGAAAATTGATCGGTACATATGGTGCTGCACAGTTTAATCCTTGTGTAATTTATGTTTGACGATTTTGGAATATCCAATTAACACTATGTCTGTGCAATCCGTTTCACAATTACCATGTTGCTCGGTCGATAGCAGACAATGTATACACATCCCTGTCGGACCACCTCACAATGGTGAGTTTTCTGAACAAACAAACATCATAGATTCAAAGGACGTTGTGAAATCACCCATTTAGGCCGCCGAATACATACAGACCCTCGGAAGAGCATCCTAGCCATATACAAACGCTACTTTATGTCTCCTTGCATTTCCCATGATTCATCCACCTACCCGGCATGTCACTGGCCACTATCGGAAATTAAACCTGGCCAATCCACATTATCTGCATTTCTTTAGCCAATAATAGGAAACCGGAGAACATGAAGAAGAATATGACAACTGCAATCGTACAGTTTCCCTTGGGTGGCATTGAACCTGGATCACTAGCACGCTGAAGCAGCAGTCTGAAACACTGTTCTACTCTCAACACGAGTAGCTCTTTTTCACTCCTATCACACATTTGCATATGCCAGTCAATGAGCCCTGCGGATAATTCAATCAATACTTCTGATATAAACAGCCACGTGCTTTCACTCTGTTTGCAATCGCTAATGACAAGAAACAAAATATTCTCTTCTTATTGATCATTGCCAAAATTGGTGACATTCCCTGGACTGCAGAATGAACAATTTTCATCTCTCTTCTCGTGAATCTCAGATGGATTCTTTTTAAATTCATTGACACTTTCATGGGAAGTGGGTGTCGCGAGTGTTCCAGATATTATTGCCTCCCATAACAGCGACAAATCATGTGCTGTGTGTCTATCGATCATGCTGTTCAGAGAAAATAATTGAGTTAAAATTAGCAATAGTGATTGAATGACTATACACACTGAACCTAGTTCTTGGCTTGGAAATAATTTTGCATATACGACTGTAACCATTGTTCAAGTTAACAATGGTCATGGGTGCGTAAAAATCTATCTCAGAATTGTTGTTCAAATTTGGCATTGCATCTTGTGCATAATGTGCACTGCTGACTTTCAGCGTTTACTTTGGAGAGATTGCTTGTTTATGAATGTGCCAATCAAGTGAGCTCATTTGTTCTGGATGGCCCCAAAGTTCTTTTCAATATTCTTGGATCTGCATCTTTAACGCAACACTTCTGACTTGTTACTTGAAGGTGGAACGCAGGATTTGAAATGTCCGGTGCCGAGTCAGTCGCTACAGGATTCCCCGTCTCCGACCTGCTGTTGTTGTCATTTTACACCTAACAAAACAGCTAACAATCCGCATACATGAACATCAACTAGCCACGAAACGACACGACCAGCTATCCTTAGTAGACACACACGCAGACAGCAAGCAACATGAATTCGATTGGGACAACACTACTATCATAGGGCAAGCCAGACAGAGAACAGCCAGGGACTTCCTGGAGGCATGGCATTCATCCACAAACTCCATCAACAAACACATCGACCTGGACCCAAAATACCAACCGCTACAGCGGACAGCTGAAACTGACAGCCGGAAGCGGCAGGGACAGACCACTATAAAACCAGAGGAAACATCAAAGAAGCGCTTCGCAGGAGGCTCCCAAGCACTGATGATGTCGCCAAGCCAGGGGACGAAACGTTTGCAACAAAAACTTCCAGCTCGGCGAACAGAATCACAACAACGAGCACCCGAGCTACAAATCTTCGCACAAACTTTGAATATTTATTTCATACCGCTCTTTAACACTTACAAACCGAATGATATGATTATTTAGTTACATACCTTTCCAATTAAGCTGGTCACATCAATCTATGGAACTCTAAGTGCAAGGCTGTCGTCAATCCCCTGCACCTGGTGAGACTCATAATGCTTTCCAACCTCTCTGACCTCCCGACTTGGAGTTTTCAAGATGGACACAATAGTCAAGTTCACACTGCCCCAGACATTTGCCAGTAGAAACCATGTTTATTTTCCAGCCAATCCTAACGTTATCCTTGTGTGTACAACAATGGATTCAGTCATACCACATTCCATTATCGACGAGTTTGTGTATAAGTGGTTTATGACTCCTGCAATGATATGGGGAATTTATTTAATGTTTGAGGTTGATCTGCCCTCATCATCTTGTTTGAAACGTTTAGTGGAATGGCTGTCGTGACATTTTGTATACAGGTTAACTATAAATAAACGGTTAGACATTAACCATCGCAGGGTTTTATTTAAAATCTATAATTAACAATTGATGTGACATTCACGAATTAAACGTGTTGTGGATTGTTCTGATCTGTACCTTCAGCATTAGTAACTGCAGTTGCATAACGTATCATAATTGTGCTACTTTGGATCTACTATTTGGAGCCACAATAGTTGCACTTCTTAAGAGCACAGTAATCAAATGTTTTCTGAGGCGTTTCCAGGCTTTGGCACACGATGAATGGGAGGCCATTTTATGACGCACAGTCATGGGCATCCCGAAAAATCCCTTCCTTTGGGAAAGTTCTGACAATCAAAAGTCCTAAAAATGAACTTTGGTGTCAATTCTTTATTCGGTATTTCTTGCCACATCGTACTGGCAAGTCGTGTGGTTTGAGGAATCCCCTTCAATGAAACGAAATTGATATTTTGGACTTAGTCCTTTTTGCATTTTTAGTTGTTCCTTTATCAGGTTCCATACTTTGCTGTTAAATCTATATCGTTGATGTGACATTCAAGTCATCACCCTCAATGATACGACCAATAGTCCCTGAACTTCTACGAACGTATGACATACTGTCCTGATCCAGTGTCGTATAGTAACGTGTATTCCACAGTTCCATACTTACTCCCACCACATTTCTTTCTGAATTTCTCACCTCTGTCTTCTCTAAGAACTTCGGTTTCTTTGTAGCTCATGGTGCAATTGTACCACTTATCTTCTGTCCTGAAATATTCACTTAAATGCAGAATAGGGACCGTGTCCACTTCTTTAATATCCATACATTTATCACTAAGCGTATCACATGATGTAACGACTTCCCAGTTTCCTTGTTGGATGTGTATGATCGGAACTTGGCCAATTGTAATTAACATGCAGACAGCGAAGAAAAGTCAGGAAATGGAATAGAATAATTTAAGCTTCCGTGTCCATATGCCATTTCGTTCGAAGGTATGCAATACTCTCCTCTTCCACCGCTATCCTGAGTGATTAAAGTATTTGGTGACTTGGGCGATTTCCAGCACGCTCCTTTCAGTACGGCCAAATTCACATATATCGAGGTTTCCAAGTTAGATTTGGTATAGATGTGTGATAGTCCTTCGACTTTGTTTTCATTACAAAAGAAATGACGCCATCGAGTGATGTAATTCAGTATACATTTATGTATTCAGAGTTAGTATTGGGGAAAGTAATTTCTTTGGAAAACACATCATTCACAGTGTGATAATGAGCGTATTAGACTGTCGCTGGATTTATTACAGGCATCATGAGAACCGACCTTCCACTTGTGACGTTAAAAGCCTGACTGGAAGCATGGTCTGACTACTGGATAGAGCGACCTTCTTTAGTACCTCTAATGAGCAATCATCGTATGACCTCTACAAATGAATCAATTATGCTAATTAAGTAAAAAAGACGCAATCACGTAACTCCCGACTCGTTATTTGATTCAAGTTGTGCATTTTCTTGCGGATCATCCGCAATCCATAGGCATGGCATGGTTGATTTTGTTGAGGATTTCAAGACTCTTCTTGTTCTCTCTCAATTAATTGATTAATTGTAGATGAAAGGACTTCAATGATGGCTACTCCATCTAACTGCATCTTCGTTGTCTTCCTCTGTAGCCGTACTTATTGCATTTGAATTTCATCATAGAACATAGAACATAGAACATAGAACATAGAACAATACAGCACTAAACAGGCCCTTCGGCCCACGATGTTGTGCCGAACTTCTAACCTAGATTAAGTACCCATCCATGTACCTAACCAAATGCCGCTTAAAGGTCGCCAATGATTCCGACTCGACCACTCCCACGGGCAGCGCATTCCATGCCCCCACCACTCTCTGGGTAATGAACCCACCCCTGACATCTCCCCTATACCTTCCACCCTTCACCTTAAATTTATGTCCCCTTGGAACACTCTGTTGTACCCGGGGAAAAAGTTTCTGACTGTCTACTCTATCTATTCCTCTGATCATCTTATAAACCTCTATCAAGTCACCCCTCATCCTTCGCCGTTCCAACGAGAAAAGGCCGAGAACTCTCAACCTATCCTCGGACGACTTCCTCTCCATTCCAGGCAACATCCTGGTAAATCTTCTCTGCAAAGCAGAGAAATGACATCCAGTGAGAGTGAGTAGACTGTTGTTGGGATGAGGTGAAGGAGCCTCTTGGCAAAACCACATCGTCTCCAACCTCATCCGTGTTGGCAGATGTCGTTGGTGATGGTGGGGAGGGCTAATGGAGGGGGGGGTGAAGAGGAGGAACTCAAGCGGCTGCTGCCTGCACCTGTCTTCAAAGGGACCACTTTCAAGAAGAGGTGGTGAGCTTTGCACCCAAGAGAGCATCACGAGGAGAGATCAGGGGCTTGTCCACACTTCCACCCACTTCCCCCTTGGCTCAAAGCTGAAGGCACTTGCTGAGATGCAAGTCCCTCAGTGCTGCCAGACTTCAAAATTCCTTTGGAGCTGCTTCTTGGGAGCTTTTTCTGACAGTCAAGTTCCCACCTCAAATCATCCGGTTCGCCAGTTTTCTATCCAATTGGCCAAATTTCCCTCTATCCCATGCCTCCTGACTTTCCGCATAGGCCTACCATGGGGAACCTTATCAAATGCCTTACTAAAATCCATGTACACTACATCCACTGCTCTTCCCTCATCCACATGCTTGGTCACCTCCTCGAAGAATTCAATAAGACTTGTAAGGCAAGACCTACCATTCACAAATCCGTGCTGGCTGTCCCTAATCAAGCAATGTCTTTCCAGATACTCATAAATCCTATCCCTCAGTACCCTTTCCATTACTTTGCCTACCACAGAAGTAAGACTAACAGGCCTGTAATTCCCGGGGTAATCCCTATTCCCTTTTTTGAACAGACATCATCCGACAGTTTTAGTTCTCTGATAATCTGCTTCAGCCTGCATACCTTTATTCTCCCCCAGCATATCTACTGAATAAACGATGGAATATCGGGTATTAATTCGCGTGACAATGTCTTTCAATGTCTCCCTCTACCTCCTGTAAGCCTGGCATTGTATGAATTTCGTGCTTGCGGTGGTTATCAGCAGATTTTGGAAATACTGCATTATTTAACAAATTTCATTTTCTATTTTTAAGCAATATTCCAACACCTGGATGTCTGCAATATTGATCAGCACAGGTACAATCCCAATGTTACATTATCATTTAATGTCTCTCTGTCATTTATCAACACTACTCCATTTATTGTTCTATCTGCTAGTATTGGTTACTTTCACTCCCTCGTTGTTGTAGGAGTGGGAGCAGGAAATAAGTTCCTGTGAACGGGAGGCAAATACATATCATGATGTAGGGGACACCCACGTCTGTACAACACGCACTCACTCATAATATATCACTGGTCGTCCATGGGGGGAGGAGCACAAGCAGACCGAAGTTGCACTCACCTGTAACTTTCACTTCCGTTCTGAACACACACACACACATATTGCATCTGGTTGTTCTACATTGCACAGAAACACCATGTCTTCACCCGATAATATCATTGCTGACAAAAAAACTTTCTTTCCATTTCTCGGACTGGATTTGCGGGTTCTCAGGTAAGCATCAGGCATGTCATACAGAACCGTGAAGTTAATAAATTCACAGATTTCATTCAGGCTGATCAGTTGTTTTGCTCCATTCGCTGATTCGTCACGTTTCTCACAAGTCTGGATATTCAGGCCATTCTTCATAACCACTGTAAATCGTTTATCGTGATTCCTGCTGATATGGAAAATAAACACGAGGAACTCAGGGGTTATCTGCTTGCTGATTTCCTTCCCTCATGGAAAATACGGTATAGTGAGAATATATCCAGAGAAGTAATGAATTATAATTATATTCTGATCGTATTATTCACATTTAACAACCAGAGATCCCATAATGCAACTTCCAATTTGTTATTGCAATCCTGATATGCTTCGACATACCAGGCAGATTGATATGTAATTTATTTGTGCAAGTGTCATGATTAAACTACCTACAGTGTGGAAACAGGCCCTTGGGGCCAACAAGTCCACAACGACCCTCCGAAGAGCAACCCACCCAGACCCATTCCCCTACACCTAAGAATACAGGCAATTTAGCACAACCAATTCAACTGACCTGCACATTATTGGACAATGGGGAGGAAACCGGAGAACCCGGAGGAATCCCACGCAGTCACGGGGGAGGGGAATGTGCAAATTCCACACAGTCAGTTGCCTGAGGCGGGAATTGAACCCAGGTCTCTGGCATTGTGAGGCAGCAGTGCGAACCACTGTGCCACCGTGACGCCCTATTTTTGATGACATCTTTTAATCACAGCAGATGACATCTTTTGTCATATATATTTTAAGCTGGAAACAAAATTTCCATTTACCTTTAAATTCCATATATTTGCATTTGCATATGGCACTTCCCATTGTTATGTAGCATGTTTCTACCCATCTGCCGAAACTATCATTCCATCCGGGGTGAGGGTAATTTCGATCACGTCTCCCACTTGGCATTAAGGTTGCTTAACTTCTGCAGTTCATTTGTGCACGAATTGGCATATAGTTAGTTGCGCCCACGACCCTCTGGTGAAGGAGTATAAAGCAATCACATATCGTTGGATCATGTACTTTTGTGTTGCTAACATGGTCCCTCCTACTATTATACGCTGAGATATTTTCATGGTTTTAACAGTCATTGATTCAAATGGTGTTAGCTCAGTTGTTCTTCTGTGTAGGCCTTGATTTCATTGAAATGCATGAGATTACGTCGAGTTATCCTCCTCCTGTACTTGCTAATGTCTTGGCTAATTTGTCTTTAAGTTTTCTTTTCCTCCTCTTTAGCAAAGCTGAACTCTGGGATACTGTGGAATATTATAACATCCTCGAATATTCCAAAGTATGACAAGTTCTTTTCATGATGCTTCCCGTGGACATGTCCCCTGATCTATATCAATCGGATACGGCACTTCCCAACTTGTAATTATTCTGTCCGCGTAGGCCCTGCAATGCCTCTAGCGGTAGAACTGCCATTTTGCAAATTCATCAATAATATTGAAACAATATTTCTTTCCCTGACTACAAGGAAGATATTCTGCAAAATCTATCCAAGATTTTCTCAAATTCATCCAAATCATAGAGGCTCTTCCTGGGTTCTGCTGTGGACATTGTTGACACTACTAATCCACGCATTGCCCGATCACTGGCCAATGTTTGCATTCTATTGCCCTGATTATTAATCCTTTCGTGCAAATTCCCTTTCTGGTTTGTTTAACTCCGTTTTGTTGCCATTACATTGTCTCCTCTGCAGTAATCTCAGTTTGTAAATTTTGAAAATTCATCTCTCCTACTCCAACCACTGATACCTCAATGACTATTGCGGTCGCTGTCTCTGCCGTTTCTTTAGCTGCTGCGTCGCTTCTAATGATCCCTCATACTGGTTCAGTTTCCACTTTCTGGTTTCGACTTTGCAAACCCTGGTAACTGAAAGTTGACATTCACAGTGTATTGTGAACATTGAATACCATTCAAAGTCGAAAGAAAAAAATAGATTCATAACCGACATCATTGTAATGTCATTGGTTCAGGAGTTCATACTCAGTTTTAACAATTTACTTGGAAAACAGGAGAGGCAGGACAAGACGGAGCATCTTAATACTTTAAAATTCTTGATATCAGTAAGTGCTTTAATTTTTTTCACAGAAACACATATCGGTATAAAACCACAACAGACGTTCTTAGAGCCCGTGTTTGGAATTTGACAGAGACTTCTGCTATTTCAATATTTCAAACGTCAACAGGATTTTCATCTCAGTTGTTTCTCTCTGGCTGCAGACGAAGTATTTAAGCATAACACTTTAAAAATGCTAATATTCTCCAATTTCAGTGATGTTCTTCAGCAGAGCCGTTTACAAAGTAACTGCGATGGGACTGATTTCATATTTCCAAAATTCTTCCGATGCTCACCTCATTTAATTAAATTCATTACTGAAACAAACAATGATTTCAACAGATGTTTGACTTGCTCTCCGCATCTCCTCTGCACCACAGTATTATTGCATGTATTTGTGCCGCAGCTTAGGAACTGGAGCTTGAAACCTATTTCTTGTGCGAAATTACATAGAAACATCGAGTTTAGTTCCAAACCCGACATACGGTTCCAAATAGCATACAGCATATAGACAAACCATAACAGAATGACATTGCCTGAGATAACGAACAGCAAAATAATGGACCTTCTTCTTTGCGTGCTGTTCTTACCACTGAAACATACCTACAGTGAAAGCATTGAACATCACAATAAGCAAACAATGGGACCCCCGAGAGTTAGTATAGAATGTTGGAAATCGATTGATGCTCAAATACGTGAACTCCAATTACTTCCAGAAATCCAACAAAACCATGTACCGTTGTCAAAGAAGAAACGATCCATTCACATAAAATGCCATAAAATACGTTTCAAGCAATTTCACACAACCGCAGCACCTAGAACCAAGGTCGCTGTTTTCTCAGTGCAATAATTCGTTTTCAGTATCTGCGAAAAAATAGCGATAAGTCAATCAAATGTTTGAACCAAACAGCACAGTCTGTCACTGCATAAAGTAGGACAACATGTAAATTACACACTCGGATGGAACGAAAAACGTAAAATGATCTGGATACCGAATTGGAATTTGCCTCAATATCAAGTCAAGGATAAGGAAAAGTTGATCTACTTCAGCCATCGTCACGACGTAGCGAGTGACACACTTGGAAAGACCACAAATTCTGCAAGTGAGGATCCCGATCATCGTTACATTAACTATAGCCAAACAAGCAAGCAATTAATTTAAACATCAGATTGGAAGCATGCTGGTTGTCTAAGAAACTTTATTCCTTTTGGTCAGGTCTAGAAATTAATTCCTTTGCTTTGTAGATGGACTAAACTGGTCTAAGAATCACAGTTGTCCATTACAAAAAGGGGCTTGGAAATGAATGATATCATATACGAACTACAAATGTATATTTAAAAATACGTGTCACATCCTTTGCTAATTAGACATTAGTAGGTGAAACTCACATAGTTACAGTTTTTTAAGTGTTACAAAGGAAAGTAATCATTTAAGAAAGGATATGACAAAAGGCTTTATGAAAAAAGGGTATTGGTCTCAATAATGTTTCACCAGCGTAGTCAAAGGAGCTAATTTTATTGATTTCGATTAGACTCATGATACTATCATGATAGTGACTCTTGTTTTGAAAATCAAATCAACAACGTTTTCCATTCGCTGAACACCATGAGGAAGCATTGAGTTCATTCGGAGGAACACATCCTATTTGGTGCATTAAAAACCATCTTGAATAACGGTGAAAACCACACCCCCTCAGCACATTTCAAGAAGGTAACCTGGTCCCTAACTTTTCCTGTCGTTTTAGGCAGGTGTGAATGGATATTTCATGGGTCATGAAGCTGGCTAAATCTCATGGTTGCTTAAACAGAACCAAATTTAATGTACATGACTAAAAGGGAGCCGATTATACAATAATGTGACGTATTTGAAACGCAATCGACTCTATCAGAACTCAATGAGGCTGTTGCAAGTACTTGAAACATTCCCTAAACACTCTTTTGGCAAAGAAAATCCCGCAAATTAAACACAGTTACTTGCAGGTGAGATGTGTGAGAGAGAAAATACGATAAAAGAATTGCTTTTTTGGGTCCTCAGCAGCTTCTCCAGTTTACCAACTAAAGCTTGATAAACTTACACAAACCCAAACCAAGTCAACCGCTATACGTTGGGAACTGGGCACTCGCCTCTCATTGTTCACTTTTTTTTGTATTTAAGAAAGAACTCTACAAGCCTTCTGAAGTAGATCTTCCCAGACATACCGGAACCTTTTCTGTTACAATCACTTTTAAAATAAAAAGGACCTTGTTAAAAGAGCAGCATCGACATAAAACCAGAAGTGCTGTGGATGCTATAAATTAGAAACAAAAACAGAAGTTGATGGAAAAGCACCAGGTGTGGCAGCATCTGTGAAAATAAGTCCAAAGTTAACAATTTGGGCGTGTGACCCCTCTTCATAAGCTTACATTAGCTCAGTGTCTTGACGTTCATGCTAACATTCATTCAAATAATATGAGACTGCAAGAGGTTACAAGACTATCCACAGACAAATAATGATGGAATTGTTATGGGTATGTTCGCTCAGCTGGGAAGTTGGTGCCAGGTCAGTGAACATACCCACAGTAACTGCAGCCGGAACCGGTGCAACAAGTGTCTTTAGGCAAATCTTAGACAAATAACACTATTTTGGTCACGTGATTTGCGAGGTCTGTGGTGAGACAGAAATGGTTAAATGATGATACTGCATTGACTCATTCCACTCAATAAATTGTTGATATCTTTTCAAAAAAAACCATTTGTTTTACGGGCCAGACCAAATATCTCAAAACTCTCACCGGAAGATAGGTAAGACAGTGATTTTACTGATTTAAAGGGAAGAGTAAGGTGACGCACTCTAGATGCAAATCGATTTGTGAAACGGGCGGCACTGATGCCTCACAGCGCCAGAGACCCGGGTTCAATTCCCGCCTCAGGGAACTGACTGTGTGGAGTTTATACATTCTCCTCGTGTCTGCGTGGTGTTCCTCCGGGTGCTCCGATTTCCTCCCACAATACTAAGATGTGCAGGTTAGGTGAATTGGCCATGCTAAATTGCCCGTAGTATTATGTGAAGGGGTATATTTAGGGAAATGGGTCTGGGTGGATTGCTCTTTGGCGGGTCTGTATGGACTTGTAGGGCCAAAGGACCTGTTTCCACACTGTAAGTAATCGAAACGACAATGTTTCAAGCAAAACAAGCTTAATTCCTACACTATAGTTAATGTGCAGCCAGCATAAAATACATTTAAAAAGACATACTGCAACTCTGCCGAAATACTTTAAATCGTATATTATTTAATATAACCTATTAGCAGCACCACATAAATAGCCATGGCAAAGGCAATTGACAAGAAAAACTCGAAAATGTGTAACCAGCAGTGAGGTGAGAACACAGGCTTCTGCTGCAACAGGCAAAGCCAACCCTAAATTAAAATGTGCCAGTTTCACAACTGAACGCAATTCAGAGCGATTCGGTACACAATTGTGAAATCAACCGCTTCGACCCAAGAATCTTTATACTTCCGCTTCATTGTCGGTATCAGAAAAATCACAAAACCACTGGTTTTCTGATTGCTTGACAAAGGCCGTGGGCGCAACCATGTCTTGGACTTTTATGAAAACACTGCTTCTTATGTCATATAGACTTATGATGATATTGATTTAAAATGGTTGAGATGATACGTTTCGTTACAAAACCTGGAGCATTTGACTGTTAAGGGGTTCTTGGATTTATATATTACCTAACCGAAACTAGCAAACCCATTCTAAAAGATCAAAGACTTAATCGACGTTTGTTTAATATATTATAGCCGCATTCCACTGTAAAATTTTGCTGTACATTCTGCGTCTTGTGATCACAACCATGTTATCAAAAGGCAACGCTTCGAAAGCCATTTCCTCCAAATAATCCTCTTGGATTGTAACTGGGGTTTCTTGATTATGAACTTCGTATATTCTTAATCTCGCTAATATTTGTTACTGTCGAAATATTTAGTCTCTGAACTCTGAATCAACAATTTCTCCTGAATTAGTGTCTGCTTTCCTCTCACCTCATGCACAAATGCTGACCCAAATTTAATGAACTGAGCTGTGCATTGTCAGCATTACCAATTGAAACACAAATTTAAAATTGAATTGTTTAAAAACAATCCACTCGATAATCTTGGTCTTAAGCCATCAGCATGGTGATTCAGGATTGATGCTAACATTTTAATGCTTTCTGCGATTTTGAAAGTGTGTTCTAGATTTCAATTGTTTTAGTCCTAACATATCCATGCACCCTTGAATAATTGATGGAAAGTCTTGATCCTATTCTATTTCCGTCAGTAGTCCGTACAGAATAGAAAAATTACAAACTCTTTCACAATCATTTTAGTCGTGATAATGTGCAGTGGAATAATCTCTGGACTTCCAGTGCAAACATTCATTAGAATCAGCAAATGCTGGGTGTCACGTTTTCTTTTTGGGAGGGATCCGAAAAATCATTTGAAAGTTTGCTCAACTTGGCCACTGGTTATTAAGTGACAACATTGGAAATATTCACCTCGTGCCTTAATTTGTAAAAAGTTGAGAGGTTAAGAACGATCCCAGAATTCACTATTTACAGTAAAGATTAACAGTTTTATTCTTTAAATCCGACAGAGAATATGACAAACAACAACTATTTTCAACTACTTTCTCTTCAATTTATCTTTTAACTCTAAATCTACAATACTGGTCCTGTAAAAAGAAAAGACCTGATTAAGACGCACAATAAAATATAATCACATTTCAAAATCTACGTCTCTCAAAACTATAACTTCTTCCGCTTCTCCTCCTGTTATTTCCAAGCAATCTTTTAGCACAGAGGCGAAGTCTTTATAGTGGTGTGATTCAAATTTCATACCCAGCCCGTACCTCGGCTGTGCACTCTCCTGCAACTCCCCAGCTATTCTTTGGATTTCCTTTACTACTTCCATTAATGCCACTGGCTTAGCTTTTTTTTTTACCAAATCTTCTCCCGCAGTGCCTTTCATTATCGATGTGCACAGCGACTTTATGTGTCCCACTTTACCCACTGGAAGCATCTGAGGCCTTTCAATTCCGACTACCCTCTTGGGTTTGTTTTTAACCTGTGGTAAACAATTACAAGTTTCTGTACTCTTTGATTCGTCATGTAGCATCTCCACTTTTCCCAACTTACATCCCTCACGGGTAGAAATTTTGTCAGAAGCTTGTCATAATCACCAACATCTGCAAACTCTGCTGCCTTTCACATATCCCAAATTTGCTGTTTCTCCATGTGAATTCTTGTCATCTCTGGAATTTTTTTTAAAATCTCCTCCAGTAGAATAATCTTATAGTCCTGATCCATCTTTAAAGCCAACACCCATCTATCAAAACGATTATATTTAATCCCTTCGAACTCAAGATAAGTCTGACCTGGTTCCTTCTTTGTGGTTGTGAACAATTATATATATGCTTCTGGTATCACTACATTAACAGTAAAATAGCACGTTTGCTGTCTTCGTAATTTCTTGATACCACATCTCACAGTTCAGCAAGTACCGACCAGCCCTATCGACCAGTTTGGTCTGAACGAGCATTACCCCATCAATCCTAGTCCATTCCAGCTGCCGAGGCAATTAATTAAACGAAATAAAGGGTTATTTTTCAACAACATGTGACAGAGATTTGACATACTTGCATAAATCACGTCTTCTCTTTAAACTCCATCCTGTTAACTTGTTTTGCTGATGAAGTCGGAACACTCCGAGTTCAAATTATCCCTTTTGCTCAGCGACGAACCTTCTCTGTCGTTCTCTATCGATTGCTTTCCATCTCTTTCTCTTTCCCTTTCTTCTCTGTGTCTTTGCTCAGCTGAGATCATTCTCTCTCTCTTTTTTCCTATCTGTCTCTTCTTCTCTCTTTCTCCTTCACCTCTTTCTTTCACTTACGTCTCTCTCTTTCTTTTTCTGTCTTCCTTTGTTTATCTTCTAACTCATTTTCTTCAATTGAAATGAAAGTTTTTTTTTCTAACTCTACTACACTGGCCTGTTTCTCTGGCACACCTATGTGTGTGACTGACCCCCTTACACCTTCAGATTTGCGTTTGAACTTAGTTAATCCCAAAGCTAAGTTCTTTGCCAATTCCAAAAAAGGAATGGTATTTTTCTTTCCTTCTAAAGTTTATTGGCACATTTGAGAATCATCTTCAGACCTCAGAAGCAATTTACAATCATAAGAGCAATGAATCTCAATTTAATTTTACCAACCACAAACACAAAATTTAAACAAATTGTCTCAGCTACGTTTTGTTTAAAAATCTAGGACAATAACTGTAAGTGTGAAAATCTGCTGGGTTTTTGTCTATTTAAGCTTGTCGAATTCTCAAACTGGATCTATCTAACGTGATCAAATCACGGACGAAAGCCACCAAACTGTTACGATACAGGGTAAACCCTTCTGCTAACTTGAACAAGCCACACAGAAAGTGTTTATCTCGTGCCTTCATCTGATAAATTTTGAGAGAAAGAACTATCGCAGAAGTCACTGTTTAAACCAGTAATTAAAAAATTATTATTTACGTCCAACAGATCACATTAAAACCAACAACTATTTTCAATTCCTTTCTCTTAAAACTTTATTTTACCTCCCAGTCTACATTACTGGGCTGATGAAAATAAACCGAACGATATTTTTTTAAAAAATCACAAGACAAAACCAGTCAGCTTTGCCGATCTACTTTGTAGTTTTTCCTCTTTAGATTTTTTCTTCGTTCAGCATTGATGCTGTGCAGCACAAAGATAGGTTAGTGAAGAAAGCGGTTGGTATGCTTTCCTGTGTTTGTCATAGTATTGAGTACAGCAGTCGGGAGGTCATGTTGCGGCTGTCCGGGACTTTGGTTAGGCCTCTGTTGGAATAGTGCGTCCAATTCAGGTTTACTTCCTATTGGAAAAATGTTGTGAAACTTGAAAGGGTTCAGAAGAGATGCAAAATGACGTTGCCAGGTTTGGAGTATTTCAAATATTGGGAGAGGTTGAATAGGCTCGGGCGGTTTTCCCCAGAGCGTTGAAGGCTGAGGGGTGATCTTATGGAGGTTTATAAAGTGAGGAGGGGCATGGATAGGGTTTGGAGGGACATGGGAAAAGTGGTGACAGGTGGGACGAGATTGAGTTGGGATATCTGGTCGCAGGGAGGAGTTGGACGGAGAGGTCTGTTTCCGTGATGTTCATCTCTGTGACTCTATGACTTTGTGCCAGCTTCCAGTCTCTCTTAAAGGTACAGTACATCTATATACTTTTATAAAATAAGGTAGGAGTTGTAGGAAAATCTCAGTAGGCCTGGCAGCATCTGTGTAAAGGAAGCAAATTTAATGTTTCTGAGGAGAGATCGGTGAATGTGAAATGTCAAATTTGATTTCTCTTCAGAGTTATAGAGAGACATGTTCAGCATTTCCAGTAAATTAAGTTTTTTTAAAATCTAATTCAGATAATTTTATCTAATTCGGTTTCCACGAGTATTACCCTAGGTTTTTCAATGGACTGACTTGTTCGACATATCTGGCACATTTCGTCCTGTCCAAAAAGAAATGATTTGCTCTATTTGTTTGTGTTTTCCATACTTCTAATTCACTTGTTATTCTCAACTCTTGCCCGACATGTAACACTTGATTTCCATACCCACTTGTCATGCAACTTAGTCAACCTCTGCAATCTTATTTAATCCTTTGAACATTTGATTGCCTCAATTACCAAATTAAAACGTTACGTTTCCGTTTTTAACAGTATGCAATGCATTGAAATTCTTCTTCTGTTTATGATTTTTGATATAACTGCTTTTTCTTCATTCTTCAGGTTTAAATCAGTTGGTCTTTCTGAACTAATACTGTCCACGTTGTCCTCCATTTATTTTGAGTGTCTATTCCAAGCATTTGTCCGACGTTTCCGACAATTTGACGTGAAAAACATGGTATAGGCAAATGCATTACAATTTGCACGTTGTGATGTTGAAAAATGCATGCTACTGACAGCATTTGGATTATTAATGAAACACAAGTTATGATGTGAAATCATGTAAAAAAAATGCTTGGCAAACATGTTCTGTTATTGGGAGTTGAAAAAGCATTAGTCAAATTAAAAGAGTATTCAGATATCGTTTCACTTCACGAGTGAATGAGATGATAGAAGTTGTGACTTAAGTTTAAATGTTTAAGTTATATAGCGCAAATGTCACCATGGTGCGTTTTTTGTTAACTTCAAAACCGAATATTTCCTAGCACAATTGTTCTTTTACGAATTTTATGAAAACAACGACAGCTGCATGAAGTGGTTAATGTTATGAGGTTTCCCTTAGTAAATACAGAAGTGCAGATGGTCACCGGTCTCACAGTAAAATCAAGCAAGATTAAGTTTTCAATCCGAGCAAACGAACCTGATTGAACTAAAGAAACACTGCATGTGACGACTTAAAATAATAATGCAGAGAAACATGTAGTACACAAATAGTAGTGCAAAAGGAACACTTACAATGAACAGCAATAATGCCAAGCAAGGGATAGTAATCCTCTTGAACTTTGAAAAGGAAACCTCTTATCTGCGTATTCAATAAAAAGCGACGTTGCACGTAATTTATCTCACTTTCCATCAGTAATAATTTGATCCCGATCAGTAAAGGAGATATACATGTTTATCACGAAAGACTGACAGCGTGAAACTATTCCAACGCAATATTAATCGAAAATGCAACCACTCTCGTGAATCAATAAATACTCTTGAGCCTTATTTAAATCAGTTCGATGAACTGATAGATTTAGTGTATCTAATCTGAAAACAACATTACTTAATGATCACGTTCATTGAACCAAATGAACAAAATCAACTTGGTTTAAAAGTTATATCAAAAATCATTGCATACAGATATGAGGTTTGTCAGTGTTAATTGATCAAAAAGAAAAAAAGACAATATTTGCATGTCATTAAATGTGCTGAGGTGACATGAATAAACATTAGAGTGATGCAGATTGAAGATGCACAGCGAAAGCTTTTTGGAGTCTTTTGTGCACAGTTTGAAAATTTTCACACCATCAGTGAACAAGCGCAGTATTGAGATGTGAAGCAGAACGGCTGAGCATTATGAAGTGAGTAACAAATTCGAATTGTTTTTGTGTCCCAAAATACCAAAGAAGAATCCATGAATTCTGAATCTTTCTTAATGTTTCTTTCATTCAAAATCCCATTTCACATGAAAATGTTCAGTTAAGTAAAGATAAAACCAGTTAATACTTAATCGATGTTAATGTCTCACCAGGTACATTTAAGGGCAATCTCTGCAATTGATCACCATATTGATGAATTTACATTGCAGTCCCAAGGTTGAACTACCACCAAGTCACAGTATTGGAACCATCTAACCAACGTCTGCAGTGCCAAATATCGTGGCATAACTACCAAAGAAACACTCCCCACCTTTAGCAACTAAATTTACAGGTATCTTATTGCAAATGTGTCCATATAATCTTCGTTGCAAAAATCTTCAGGCATAATGCTGCAGTCCAAGTAATCATCCCGATTTGCTGCTGGAGTGGAAAAGGTCAGAAGTTGGACAACACCAAGTTTTCTTCCAAAGATTTATTTGAAATCACAAGCTTTCTACGTGCTGCCCCTTTATTGGGTCAAGTGAGAGAGAAGTACTCAGCGACAGAATTTCATATCAGAAAGATCAAATTATCATCTTTATTGGGTGACTGGTGTGTCAACAGGCCGAAAGAAATGTAACTAGAGGTGATCAAAAATTTGAGGCGGATTGAGGAAATTTTCAAGAACAGAATAATAAGTGAAAGAATGGCTGATTAATTGAGTCAGATAGATAATTACAAAAAATATTTTTAAAAGATGATGATGGAGAGTAACCAAATGACTAGAATTGCCAGGGGTCAAACAAAAGTAACAAGCAATCCAAAATTGATTCAGCATGAGAGATGATAACCAGTCATAAAATTTAAACATCAAAACAGGACAGTAAGAATGACATTTCAGATAAAGAAAATTGTGTTGGTTTCGCATGTTGCATGCTATGAACCCAGGATTATAACTGAGGCCCTCTAAGTAAGCACAGAACTTGACTGGCATTTTCTCGCACAGCGTTTGTACGTTCTTGTGAATTTTGACAACTGCCTTGGAGGACGCTTAAATGAAGATTCGAGGCAGAATGTCCATTCCCACTGAAGTGATCACCGACTGGGATGGACTATTTTTGTCTGATAATTGTGAAACAGTGTCCATTCATCTAATGTCGTAGTGGCTTTCATGGTCTCATCTTGGATGCCATGGATCATCTTTTTTTGCCATGTATGATGGTAGATTTCATTGGCTGTGCCAGAAAAATATCTGCCATTGACGTGTTGTGTCTTATTCCCACGTGTGATAGTAGTATTCATGCCAATGATTTCACTTGCGTTGCAGAGGTTGCAGTGACAGTACGTACTGTTGTTGTAAGTGCTGTCCGGAACACTGGGTACTTCATTATGAGCAATGGCCTGTTTAAGGCTTGGCACTTGTTACAGGGCGAGAAGTGACGGTGTCAGGATGATTTTGGCGAGATATTTACAGCCATCGATGATATGTTGAAGGCTGCGAAGAACATGGTGTTGCACCTTTACTTTGGGGACGTACTGGATGGTGACATGTATTCTCTCGCCCCTATCCTCTATCTTACATTTTGAGATTTTATTGCAGTTTCGTTGTGTTGCACCTCGATACTAGTGACCAATGACTTCAGCATCGTGTCATTTTCTTATGAGGCAATCATTCGGTATCTATTGCATTCCTCCTTGTCTAAGCATACAGTATGCATCGGCTGGGCTTGCCCATAGGGGATGATTACTTTCATTTGTTTAGGGTGAAAGCTACGACCTCATGTCATCTCACATCTGGGAGAAAGTGAGGACTGCAGATGCTGGAGATCAGAACTGAAAAATGCGTTGCTGGAAAAGCGCAGCCGATGTGGCCACCTCTACTTAGGGGAGAAAGGCCGCCTACTTGTGGAGCGCTTCATACAAACCCTCTGGGACACCCGCACCAACCAATCCAACCGCCCCATGATGGAACACTTTAAATCCCACTCCCACTCCGCCAAGGACATGCAGTTCCTTGCCCTCCTCCATCGCCAGAGAATGGCAACACGACGCCGCATCTTCCGGCTAGGAACCCTCCAAACACAAAGATTGAATGCAGATCTCTCCAGTTTCCTCATTTCCCCTCCCCCCACCTTTTTTCAGTCCCAGTCCTCGGACTCATCACCGCCTTCTTGACCTGCAATCTTCATCCTGACCTCTCCGCCCCAACCCCTCTCCGGCCTATCACCCTCACCTTAACCTCCTTCCACCTATCGCATTCCCAACGCCCCTCCCCCAAATCCCTCCTCCCTACCTTTTATCTTAGCTTTCTTGGAATGCCCTCCTCATTCCTGAAGAAGGGCTTATGTCCGAAATGTCGATTCTCCTGCTCCTTTGATGCTGCCTTACCTGCGGTGCTTTTCCAGGAACACTTTTTTCAGCTCATCTCACATCTGGCCTTGTACACTCTAGTGCAACACTGGCGCCCCCGCATTATGGACTTTATTAACACCGCAAACTGTCAGCTCAAAATGGAGAGGATCTCTAAAAATATTGCGCGTGTAGACACAGATATGAAGTTTGTGCAAAGATGCAAAAAAAAGATAATATCTCGAATGGACTACAGATGACGAACCTGCACTGCTGAGTAAATTGAGAGATACTGCCGTCGTACCTCTCCAAAACTCCTCAATCATCTCCTAAACCAGCTGTATATTATTTCTATATTCTATACCAGTCTATATTCTCAGATTGCACTCAGGATACAACGGACCAGTTATAAGACACTGCCAGGTGGATGAGGCAGTGGATGTACACCACCTCTGTGCACAACAAAAACAAGAAACTTCACAAAATTTTCGTCACCACCAGAACCAGAGGTGAAACTAGTAGCATCACAGGAAAATCCATCGTTGCATTGTCTGCCCACATCCGTCAAGTAGACAGTATCCAATTTTGCAGCTGAGTGCTTAATTCCTGCCTCACTACCAAAGTTACACACCATTGGTCTCCAGGTCGAGGAAATCATCAAGCACATAAGTCTTCAGGAATTTTTCTACAAATATAAAATGTTATTAGTGAGACCAATAGGATTGTCATCAGCAGGAATAGAGTCATCTCACTTCAAAATGATTGGTGAAAGTGAGATTTGCGGATGCTCAAGATCAGAATCAAGGGTGTGGTGCTGCAAAAGCTCAATACGTCAGGCATCTTCCGAGTAGCGGAAGAATCGACATTTTGGACATAAACCCTCTTTTATGAATGATTCCTGAGAAGAGGTTATTTCCGAAATGTCCATTGCCCTGCCGCTCGCATGCAACGTGATCTGTGGTGCTTTTCCAGCACAGCAGTCTTGGCTGTGTGATAAGGAAAAATACATTGTGAAAGATAATTTGGTATATGTCACTGAAGTAACAAGGATACGATTTTATATATTATGCGTTTATTGAGGCTGCAAAACAATAACACATTGCATTTTTATCCAATAACATCACAGTATCAATACGTTCTGTTTACATGTGAGTAATGTGATATTCGAAACGCAGGACATGGAGAAGATATAATGACTTTCTTGCCTTTAGAAAAAACCTGTTTTTTTTTCCTTTCAACTGATTCTCAGAAGCACTACCTTGCCATTTTGCTGCACTTATTGTGGTGTATCGCTGTTCTTTACTATTTCCCAGTGATCCATTAATTAGGCCTTGTGTTGGTCATGCTATCTTTTTAACAAGTCGCCTTGTTTTCCACTCCCAACGCATTTGATGACTAAGTTACATTCTTCAATCAATTGAAATTGAAGACTTATTTCATAATTTGTTGCATGACTATACATCTTTTCTGAACCCATTCAAGTCTCACAACATCCTCCCTATAGAAGCAAGACCAGAACTGCACATAGTATTCCAAACGTGGCCTAACCATTGTCATTTACAGCCGTAACATGACCTCACAACTCGTATACTCAATAATCTGCCAATAAGGAGAAAGTGAGGTCTGCGGATGCTGGAGATCAGAGATGGAAATGTGTTGCTGGAAAAGCGCAGCAGGTCAGGCAGCATCTAGGGAACAGGAGAATCGACGTTTCGGGCATTAGCCCTTCTTCAGGAATGAAGAATTCCTGAAGAAGGGCTAATGCCCGAAACGTCGATTCTCCTGCAATCTGCCAATAAGGGAAAGCATATCAAATGCCTTTCTCACTATCCAATCTACCTGTGACTCCATATTAGAGGAACTATCAACCTGAACCACAATGTATCGTTGTTCAGCAACATTCCACCAGGACCTTATCATGTACTGAATAGGTTATGCCCTGATTAGACTTTCCAAAATGCAGCCGCTCACTTTGATCTAAATTGAACTCCATCTGCCAGTCCTCGGCTCTTTGGCCAATCTGATCAAGATCCGTTGTGTTCTGAGGTAATCTTCTATGCTGGCTGGTTACACCTCCAATGTGTGTGCCATCTGCAAACGCACTAGCTATACACCTTATACTTACATCCACATCATTTATATAAATGACGAAATGTAGTGGACCCAGCACTGATCCTAGCGGAACACCACTGATAACATGCTTTCAGTCTGGAAATCAACCCCCCATCGACACCTTCTACCTTTTACCTTCGAGCCAGTTCTGTATCTAAATGGTTAGTTCTCCCTATATTTCGTGTGACCGAACCTTGTTAAGCAGTCTACCATGAGGAACATTGTTGGAAATCTTACTGAAATATATACAGTTCATGTACAGCGCTCTTGCCTCTTCAAACGTCTATGTTACATCTTCAAACAATTCAGTCAAGTTAGTGAGTCATGGTTTCCTATGCACAAAAACACGTTGACTATTTCTAATCAGTGCTTGCCTTTCCAAATGCATGTAAATCCTTTCCTTCAGGGTTCTTTCGAACACGGTGCCCACCAAAAATGTCAGACTCAACTGTGCATTGTTACCTCCTTTTTCCTTACCACCTTTGCTAAATCGTGGTGCCACATCAGCCCATCTTACCGGTAGTTATCCGTCGTACGAATATCTCAACAAGGGACCACAATAATCACTTCCCTAAATTTCCACAGAATTCTGGGGCTCACGTGATCAGGTCCTCGGGAAATATCCTTTATGGATGTTAACGGTTCCAGCACCTTGTCCTGTGTAATACGGGCATTTTTCCTTCCAAGATATCACTACTTATGTTGACTATAAACCACAGGAAATACAAATTGGGTCATTCAGCCCATCGAGTCTGCTCCACAATTCGACCATGGGTGATAATTTCTCAATCCCATTCTTCTACATTCCCCTGTAATTATTGGGCCCCTTGATAATCAAGAACCTATCTAACTCAGTGTTAGATATACACAATAGCATGGCCTTTACAGCCGTCTCTCGCAATGAATTCGATAGATTCAAAACTACTTGCCTGAGGGCGATTGTCCTTATCTCCGTTCTAAATGGTTTTAATTTTAATGTAAGGTTTTGCCCTCTGTTCCTAGTCTCTCCTGCCAATGGAAACATGTTAGCAACATCTCCTGGGTCCAGTACATGAGCATTCTGTATGTTTAAATTAGATGCCCCCATCCTTCTGAACTCACGGAGTATAGGTAGAAAATCGTTATATGCTAAGCTTTTCTCATTTCTGGGCCATGTTTGTGACCCAGCTCTGGATGGAGCATGCTGCATGTAGTTGCAGCATCTGGGTTTGCAACATGAACAAGAAATGGAGGAGAAGCTGCTGAGAGGTGAAGCTCTGACACAACGGAGTGATATGTGTGGGGAAATGGATCTGCAGTATCAAAAATAGATTTTCAAAGAAGAGCTTCCCAAGCTCCATTTATCCCGGGAGCAGAGTCTGAAGGGTTCCTACGTGAATAAGAAAACGGTCACACAGCAGTGATGGTTGATGTATATGGTGCATGAGGTGAATGCAATGTTTTAAACCTCAGCAGGGAGCTGCCGGGTGTATCCTTGTTTTCCCAGGATAACGTGATTAGGGATAGTGTATATGGCTCTGCGGGATCTCCACGTCAATTGGGAGGGTGTAGGAACTGAAGGACCTCTCATTCCATTCATGTTACCGTGTCCCCATACACAGTACATGATTTGGTGAATATGCACTGACCTGGCAGCAATCACAGCCTCTTCATTCAGAAACAGCAGCCATTCCCATCGTTTTCTTATCTTCACATAGAAAGAAAGGATGGCCTCTTGAATAAAGGTCGCCCACTTAATACATGATGGAAAACACCCGCCCCCTCACTACTCCCCACCTCCGAACATGCACATCAAAATATCCCATGTGTACTGAGAACAGTGTGGCCAATAGGAATATCTAACTGCAGACCATCAAGGCGGTGGAGCAACAGTTCCCATGTCTGAACGGATCAGAGTGTACTCTTCAGTACACACTTTATCACTAACTCCTGTAATTCTTTTCAATTGCAGTAACATACTGACTTCTAAATTTCCTGAAATAACTTACAGTTATGCATGACACTAAATTCCAAAATATTGTACATAGACCTTATCAGTCTGTATCCATTTGTAGACTCTCTAAGTTCTCTTGATAATTTAATTTACTCTTTATTTTGGTATCATCGCTAAATTGAGTGACAGTGCATTTGTTCCAATTCTCCACGTCACTGATATAGATTGTAAGTGGTTGATGTCACTGGACAAGGTGTCTCCCCTGGTTACGTTGCATCAAACTGTTGAAGACTGATTATGGAACGAGTGCTTCCCATTCCTGTGGAGCACATTCGAAGGGCTGACTAAGAACGAGGAGTATCAATTTACAATTCATCCTCTCGAGCCTGTTCTGGCTTCAGATGCACTCTCCTGTCCGATATCCATCACCCTTCATTTACGCAATGTCCCATTCATCTGTGGTAGTGAATTCCATATCAACATTGTCAATCCACTTTAGCATCATACAGACTTCAATGTGACCTTTTCTTAGTTTTTCATATTCCAATGAATACAGGCCTGAACTGTTCAATCTCTTTTCATAGGACAAACACTTCATCTTAGGATCTTGCTTGTGAACCTCGTTTGAACTGTCTCCAATACAACTCTTTCAGCCAGGGCTCCAAAACTGTGCACAATACTTAAATTCCAGTCTCACCAATACCTTGTATAGTTGCAGTAACAATTCCCTACCTTGATACTCGATCCTTGTAGAAACAAATACGGAAATTGTTCGTGCCTGCCTCATTACCTACTGTACCTGCATGTGATATGCACGAGAACACCCAGATCTCTCTGCATCTAAGCACGCTGATGTTTCTCTCCATTTAAATAATAAACTACTTTTCCATTCCTCTGGCCAAAACGAATAACACCATAATTATTCGTGTGATGTTTTACTGCGAAATGTTGGCCCAGTCACCAAAACTATTTATCATCATTTGTAAATTTCTTCTGAGTTAATTGCAACGTAATTTCTGCTCTGTTTTACTGTGATCTGGAAATCTGGCCCTAGTATGTTCTATCGACTTACCGTAGTAATACTATTAATTGCAAATAGTTGGGGCCTGGACTCTGAACACTATGGCAAACCAAAAGTTACCAAACACAGTATCCATCACACTACATTTCGTTGCTTCACCAAAACTACATCGAAGCCAATAAGTTATTCCGAGCTTCATTTCATCTTATTTTGTCGATTTGTCTTTTTTGCTGCATCTTTTCAATGCCTTCTGGAAGTCTACAAATGTTCACAGATCTCCAGGATCCCCATTTTCTACATTACTTGGTACATGTGTAAAACACTGTAGCAAACAATGCAAACTTAATTTATCCATCCTGTAACCATGCAGAATCTGATTTAATGTGGTCTGATTTGACAATCTCCTGTTATTAATTCCATAATAACAGATCCTAAAAATTTGCCTTCAATTCCTTGAGTTTGCTCATGAGTTTTTATTCGCTGGTGATGACGAATATTTGAAGTTTTTTTTTTCCTTTCTATAACCTCAATGCCCTCTCTTCATTCCTGTGTAACGGGTGGAAAAGATCTGAAAAAGATCTGTTTCGATTGATGTCTAAGAAGCATGAATGGCTGAATGGCCTCATTCCATCCCTGGTTTGCACACTCGTAAGGCTGAATGTTCTGCTATTCCTACATTATATTCGCAATGGTCTGAATGTCCTGCAGCTGTTAATGAGTAAGTGGCTCATGTTCTCCTTATCTTCCTCCCGTTGCTGTTTAACAGGTTGGGCACCTATGGAATCCTCTTGTTGCTGTGTAACAGTTTGGTGGGTTGAATAGACTCTTCATATTCCTCCCTAACAGGCACAAGGTACTGAACTGTCACTGCCTGCATCCCTGAAATTGGTCTGAGGTCGTAACCGGCCTTCTCCTGTTCTTGAAAAATAGGCACATGACTAAATTTCTTCTTTCTTTACATTTTCCATGCTATAGGCTTGATGAGCTGAATGGCCTCCTCTTATTCTAGGACACATTCTTCAGTCACTTTGTAGCCTCTTCCAGTTCCTGTGGTACGCATTGAGGAAGCTGATGGACTGATCCTCATGCTGTGTAACAGAACACTGGTGTTGCATGGCCTACTCCGGGGTTCGAAGGGGGTGTTTAGCCTCTTCCTGTAACCGTATAACAGGCTCCAGGGATTAGTAGCCATATCCTGTTTTGGTTTAACAGTGTCAAAGACCGAAAGAGGTGAATTGGATTCCTCTATTTCCAGTGCAACTGGCTTCTGTTGCTGATTCTTTCCAGTCTTCGAGGAAAAAAATATGACTATCTTTCATTCTTGTAATCTCCAATGGGCATTCAATCATCCTGATCATCATTTCCTTAAACGTTAATACCGTCATTGCAGTTGTCAGTTGAGGGAACCTTCTCTGAGCTGCTTGCAATGTACAAATATTCTTTCTTGAGTGAGAGGACTGAATCTAAACAGACAACTCCTGATGTTATCTCACTAAGATCCTCTACAGCAGCAGAAACTATTTGAAGTCAATGAGGACTGCAGATGCTGGAGATCAGAGTCAAGAATTGCGACATTGGAAAAGCCTAGCAGGGCAGACATCCCAGAAGCAGGAGAGTCGCCATTTCGAACATAAGACCTTCTTTGTCAGCCCACTCTAAGGTTCCCATGCAGAGAGACAATCTCAGCTGTCTGGAAGAATACACAGTATTGTTGAAAGATCGTTGTCCTCACTCCCAGCATAACTGGAGCATTGGTGAGAATGTCAGAAAGGGTGGGAGGTTTGTCATAGCACTTTGTGTGGATTTAGTCTGTTGAGAAGAGCAAAATGAAAGTCTGAGAGGAGGTATAGACGGTTTGAGTGATAGGCTGATCAGGGATAGTGGAGAGAAGTTGTACATTGAGCCGGAGGAGATAGAGGTGTTCCGTAATGAATACATTGTTTCAGTATTCACTCGTAAGAGGGAACTTATCGTTTGTGACGACAGCCTGAAACAGCGAGATATGGTCGAACAGTTTGATGTTAAAGAGGAGTGTATGCTGGAGATTTTCCAAAACAATGTCGATCAATACGTCCCCTGGGACAGACAGGATGTCGTCGAGAGTGGTTACTGGAAAGACAGAGAAACTCGGGCAGCATCTGAGGAGCACGTGAATCGAGGTTTCGGGCATAAGCCCTTCATGAGGAATCACGAGCGGAATATACCCAGAAATCGGGCAGTTTTGGAAAGTGAGGGAAGAGATTGCTGTGCCTTTTGTGATGATCTTTGCGTCATCACTGTACACTTGCGCAGTACCAGATGATTGAAACTGGAAAATGTTATTCCCTCGTTCTGGAAGCGGAAGAGGGATAACATATAAAACTTACATCACTGTCCGTCTGACGTCAGTGGTGATCAAATTATCGGAGAGAATTCAGAGAGACAGTGTGTATGATTACTTCTATAACCATAAGTTGATTACAGCTAGTAAGCATGGCTTTCTAAGGGGCAGGTCATGCCTTACAAGCCTTCTTGAATTCTTTGAGAATGCGGCAAAAAACATTGATGAAGGCAGAGCAATGGATGTGGAGCATTGCGATTTCAGCATGATGTTTGATAAGCTTGCCTATCATACGCTCGTTCCAAAATTTAGGCGTCTTGGGCTACAGTAAAATGTGTGTCTCTGTGTATAGAACTGGCTGGTCGTTAGAAGACAGGGAATTGTAATAGATGGGATGCATTCAGCCCAGAGCTTGGTGATCAGTGATGTTCTGTCGAGATCTGTTCTGAGACCTCTGCTTTTTTGTGATGATCAGAAATTACTTTTATGCGGTAATGGAAGAGTAGGTTAATAGGTTTACTGATGACACGGAGGTGGGTGGAGGGCTGTTGTAGGTTCTGGCAGAATGCAGAGCAGGGCTGAGATGTAGCAGAAGGAGAACAATTTGGAAAAGTATGAATTGATTAATTTTTGAAGTTCGAATTTGAAAGCAGATTACTCGGTTGAAGGCAGGATTCTTGTAAGTGTGAAGGAACAGAGGGAACTTGGATTGCACGTCCATAGATACGTCAAAGTCACCACACAAGTTGATAGATTGTGAAGAAAGCTCACAGTATGTTGTCTTTCAATAACAGGAAGATTGATGTAGAAAACCGCTTGGCTATGCTGCACGTCTGTAAGGCACTGGTTAGACTGCACTTGGAATTTTGTGCTCAGTTCTGGTTGCTTCATTATAGGAAAGATGTGGACGCTTTCGACATAGTGCAGAGGAGATTTACAAAGATGCGGCCTGGACTGGAGGGAATGTTTTACGAAAAAAAGGTTGAGGGAGCTAGGGCTTTTCTCCTGGGAGTAAAGAAGAATGAGTGGTGAATTGACAGAGGTATACAAGATGATCACAGGCATCAACAGAGTGGATAGTCAGATACTTTAATCTCACGGTGGAAATGGCAATCACAATGGCGCATAATATTAAGTCTCCTTAAGTTGTGCCTCCTTGTTGCTGGTATAAAGATCACGAAAGAGGAAAAGAGAGAGAAAAAAAACAAAGGATTTCCTTCCAAGAAATGACGGTCAAAGGAAAAGCTAATGGACAGCTGCAGACCAGCGTGTGCAGGAAAGCCACATATATTGAACACATTGGAAGAGGGGTTCAGGGGGAGATATCAGAGGTAGTGCTTTTTGCACAGAGAACGGTGGGTGCGTGGAATGCACTGCCAGCAGTGGTAATAGACAAAGGCACATTTGAAATTTAAGACACTCTTGGATAGGCACATGGATGATAGTAAAATGAAGGGCATAAATGTTATGTGATCTTCGATTTGGATACAAAGTCGGCACAGTATCGAGGGTTGAAGGGTCTCTACTGGGCTGTATTGTTCTATGATCTATGTTCGAGAACACTTGAGGAGAAAAAAAGATGTGACGAGATGTCGAAAAAGATGTTAATATCGAAATAGACCTCACCAGATGTGTTGCCTGAATCCAATCAATTTCGTAAGAACAATTCAGAAATAGCAAGTAAAAGCAAACGTTGATGGGAGTTATACATCAAAGTCAAATCTGGAATGCAAATGTTGGACATGTTACAAAACAGGAAATGACAAATTCAAGTTTGTGGATACTGCGGTAATAATGGATGAAATGTATTTTCACCCAAGATGTATTTACACAAGTGAATGCTAATGCTGCGAAAAATTATTTTATGAGCGTGTATGAAATGGTTTGCTATAACAGTATGTTGATTGCTAACGAGAGGTAAGGCTGTTTTGAAATTGTTGTTGTGTGGTCAGAGGAGCCAAATGAATAGCTTGTTGAAAGGGAGAATTTTGAGTCATGTTCATAATACATTGAATTTCAGATGATGTCTGAGTGCTAAACGGTTTTTGTTTTCCTTTTGAAATTACTGTTATAATGTTTTAAGTTTTCCAGCTGAGCTGGTAGATTTGTTTTTAGACGTTTCGTCAACATGCTAATTAACATTATCAGTGAGTCTCCGGTGAAGTACTGATGTTCTGTTTCTCATGCTATTTATGTGTCTTGATCTGTTGTGGTGGCTGATATCACATCTGATTCTTTTTCTGAGATGTTGGTAAGTGAGGCCAAAATCGAAGTGTTTGTCAATGGAGTTCTGGCTTGAATGTTAGGCCTCAAGGAATTCCCATGCGTGTCTTTGTTTCACCTCTCCCAGGATGGATGCATTGTCCCTATGGGATATCACGCCGATGAAATTACCAATATCAGAGCTCTTGGCAAAATCAGTTAGGTAGAGGTTTAAACGAACACCCCTCCCCACGATCGAGCCCAAGCTTTGGGTCCTATAAGTGGATGTCAGATTTGTCATCACGAAACGCAACGAATTCGAAGAAACCCACAAACAGATAAACATTACGTTTACTGTATAAAATTCACAAACGAGGGAGGAAAAATACAACGTTCTCAACTTTCTAGATGTAATGGTAGAAGGAAAAGCCAATGGAGAGCTCCAGACCAGCATGTACAGGAAAGCCATGCACATTGAATTGATGCTCAAATGTAGGAGTAATCTTCCCAACACACACAAACGGATCTGTTTTATGATATTATTTCAACGAACCACCATGCACTGCCGCACACAGGAACTAAAAGAAACCGAGGGAAAAACACTCACGTAACGAATTTAGGGACAATTGGTACCCTATAAATACAGTCAGCCGATTACTGCACATCAGACCAAAACAAGACTGCACTACATGCCTTTCAAACTCCAGCCACTCTGACACAAATTAAATGCATCTCCGAGTTGACGACGAGACTACTCTAGCCCCTCAGCATCATGTTCGATTACAAACCAACCACCACACTGAAACAGGTCCTGATGAATTTAAATGAACCCATAACAACTAGCAGCAGAAAGAACATCAGGTAGAAAATTCCCTGCGAGGACTGCAGCAAGCAGTAATTTCGACAGCCGCCACCAGGATTCATGAGCACCAACCAGCCACCAAAGAACATGACCAACAATCAGTAGTAACCAGACACACAGACGATGAGGGATGCCAGTTTGTTTCGGCCAATAAATCCAACCTGCGACAGGCGAAACAAAAACACACACGGGAAGTCCTAGAGGACTAGCATTCACATTGGAGTTCCATTGACAAACATATGGATTTGGATCCCATTTACGGACGTTTCAGAACCAGGATCAGAAATGATATCACCGTGTGGGCGGCACGGTGGCACAGTGGTTAGCACTGTTGCCTCACAGTACCAGAGACCCGGGTTCAATTCCCGCCTCAGGCGACTGACTGTGTGGAGTTTGCACATTCTCCCCGTGTCTGCGTGGGTTTCCTCCGGGTGGTCCAGTTTCCTCCCACAGTCCAAAGATGTGCAGGTCAGGTGAATTGGCCATGCTAAATTGCCCGTAGTGTTAGGTATGGGGGTAAATATAGGGGTATGGGTGGGTTGCGCTTCGGCGGATCGGTGTGGACTTGTTGGGCCGAAGGGCCTGTTTCCATACTGTGATGTAATGTAATGTAAAAAAAAAATGTCATGTAATGTAACAACACACTAACACACATAAACAACAATCGGGACAGAACACCAGTGTTTCATCGGCGGCTTGCACATGATGTTACCTAGCATGGTGACGAACCATCTGAGAACAAATCTACCAACTCAATGAAGAAACCTTACAGCTTCAAGCACAACCATAGCTACAAACCTTCTCGAAAATCACTATTACGATTATAAACATGAGTCATGCAAGCCATTAAAGTAAGTGCGCAGGTTGGCTTTAGTGAATTTGAGAAGTGCATGAAAAAGATTCAATGGAAGACAGGCAACAGCTTTATTTACAGCCATATATCCCCCAAGGTCCAAACAGCAGGGAAATATGACAAAATGGTAGTTCATAAACGAAGTTTAAGGTTGCATTATATCAGAGGACGTGTCTCAGAAAAATTCGGAATATTGAAGCAAACCCTAGATTCAGAGATATTTAGACTTCGGCAAAGGAGGAGAAAGAAACTTTCAAAACAGGAATGTAAACTAACAAGTATAACAACGTTTGCAAAATGTATCGATCAATATTTGAAAGGAAAATAAAATCAAAGTCAAAAATGTCCAGTGAATGTTTGGACAGGATAATTTATTGTAGAGAACATGAAAATTGCAGGTCAACGATGCAGTTGCTGTGTGGTTGTCTGCACGGAAGAAGATCCAGAAAATCTGCAAGAAATGCCTCGTGACCATGGGATTTATATAACTAATAAAAAATATTCATATCTGCAATGTGCTAGTTTTTTGAAAACAGCTTTATACTGAGCATTCATATACCTGCTGAACTACACGTTATTCATGCCACAATTTTAGACATATAGACAATATTGATTGCATTGGGTTTCATTCTATTAATTTGCTATATATTCCACAAAGGCAGGAATCCATTCTGGAAAACTGGTTATTAACGTAACCAAATGGTTCAGGAAGGAAAAAAGAGGGAGGTATGTGAACTACAGAAGAGATAACTTTTCATCCCAGAAGGGAATCTGTTGGTATCAATTATAATCAATATGGCAATGTAAATTTCAAAAGTAACAGCAAAATTGGAGAGAATTATAATGTATTTATGAAAGGAAAGTTATAATTGAAAACATTTTTTGGAATTGTTTGAAGATGTTTCTTGTTGATGTAAGTAATTGAGAACAAGTGGTTGTGGTGCAGCTGGATATTTAGGAGGACGTTACTTTAATAACTCACACAGTGCGTTAGTGGACAACATAAAACCTAAGGATATGTGGGAGGAATATATGCCAAAGGAACTGGAGAGGTGTGGTTGACCTTCATTTAAAGGGGATAAGAATATAGAAGTAAACATGTCCTGCAACAGTTGCATGGAGTGTTGGTGAGACAATACTTGTCGCGGTGTGCCCAGTTTTGGTGTTGCATTGTAATAAAGAATATACTGATCTCAGAGGAAGTGCAGTAGATATTCTCCAGAATAATTCCTCAGATGGCAAGATTGTCTGAGCTCGATCTGTGTCTTGAGTGTTTCAAAGGATAAGAGGTGATCATAGTAAACATTAGAATACTCACAGAGAGGGGAATGACTAACACAGGGGCATAAATATTTTTTTCCAGGCAAGTTGGGGAGAATATCAAGATATTACACAAGTCCATCAAGTAGAACATAATAATCAGGGAACAATGAGGGTACTTTACAAACCAATGGCGCAATCTGTGTATGACGCTGGAGAACATTGCTTGATTGAGTATAAGAGCTGCACATCTGTTTCATTTGGGAGAAGGAGGACGCACGCACAGAAATTGAGAAGATGGACTGTGAAGCTCTTGAGCAGATTGATATAAGATGTGAGTGGGGATTGATGCTTATGACTGGTGTAACATTCGACAAATCACCAAAACTGGATGAGTTGCATTTCAGGCTGCAGTTGGAAACAAAAGAGGAAAGGCCCTGACCCAAATGTTTTAAATAGCATCTTGGCATAGAAGACGTGGTGGAGAGCTGGAGAATAGCTAATGTTGTCTGTTTTACTGGAAGGATGGTGGAGACCGACAGGAAACTACAGATCGGTTAGTATGTGATTCGTATTATGGAAATTCTTAGGAAAAACAGGGAAGCGGAAAAATGATTTTGGTCTCGAGAATCATGATGTGATCAGAAACAGTCAGCATGAGTATATCAGAAGGAAATTATGCAAAACGAATTTGAGTTTATTTTTGGCAGTCATTTATATGGTGTTTCAGCAAGGCCTATTTCCACCTGGAAATCTGATAAATAAAGCAAAAGCTCGTGGTATTAAGAGTAGCTCTACAAGTTACAACGAAAATTGTCTTACTGGGAGGAGATAGACAGTGGTAGTACACGGATGTTATGCTAACTGGAGACAAGTTCGGTGGGGCGCAGGGAAGTGTGATAAATAAGTTTGTGTTTTACACAAAGATTAGCTGGGTGGTTGCCAGCGATATAGATGGTTTGGCCAGATGGGCAGATCAATGCCAGACGAAATTTAATTCTAATAAATATGAGGTGATGCACTTTGGAAGACGGAACCAGGCATGGGAGCACTGAATGAATAGAAGCACACGAGGATGCTCAGATTGTGCTTGTCGTAGATACGATGAAGGTGACGAGATGGGTTAAAGGGCCAGGTTTCAGTGTTGATAGCTTTTACCTGTCCGGCAGCAGTGGTAAACAGAGCGAACGTTGTCTTGGGACCAGAAGGTTGTTGGGAAGGTAAGGACTCAGTCTAAATAAGTACCTTCGAAGACCGCGGCCTTTTTCTTGTCCAGGAGCCGCTGGAAACAGGGCAGAGGCGCCGTTTCGACCAGGAGGTGCCTGGAAGGTCAGGAATTCGTATATATTTAGGCAGCGGATAAACCCGAGATACTACACGTGTAGTTTCACCCTCCCACCTGCCTCCTCTAACGAGAAGTAAAGGACTTCTGTAAGTTACGTTTATCTTTTATGTTTTTAAGTGCAATGTTTGGTATTACTAAGTTGAGAAAAGCTAAAGATTACAATGACAGTTGATCTCAGACACGTGGCACGTGTCTGTTGCTTGATGTGGAAGCTCAGGGAAGTGGCTGACGTTCTTGACATTTACACTTGTATGAAATGTTTCCAGTTGGAGCTCTTGTTTGACCGTATGAAGGCTCTGGAGCTTCGGATGGACTTACTGTGGAGCATCGGCAATACCTAGGAGGTCGTGTACAGTATGTTTAGTGAATTAGTCACACTGCAGATTGGAATCGCTGAGGGAGACAGTGAATGGTGATCAAACGGCAGAGAAAGAGAAGGAAGGCAGAGCAGGTTTCGCCTGCGGTCATTCCCCTCCAAAACAGAAATACATTTTTGGATACTTTTGGGGAGATGGCTCATCAGGGGAGCGCTGGTTTTACCGGGATCATAGCAACATAGCGGGCTCTCTGTTCAGAAGGGCAGGAAAAATCTTCTCCGGCCATAGTCGTTGGGGACTCTACAGTAAGGGGAATTTCTCGGCGGTTCTGTGACTGAAAACGAGACTGGCTGAAGGTATGTTGCCTCCCAGGTGCTCGGAGAGGGATGTCACCAATCGGCTGCAGAGCATTCTGAAAGGAGAGGGTGAATATCCGGTTGTCGTGGTTCATGCAAGCACCAATGTTACAATAAAAAAAACAAGATAATGTCCTGAAAGCAGACTTCTGGGAGGTAGGAGAGAAGTTAACCAAGGTAGCGATCTCAGGATTTTTACCAGTGCCCCGCGCTAGCCAGAGTAGAAATGAAAGAATCGGCAGAATGGACACGTGGCTTGCGTTCACATTAAGATAAGATTCTCTACAGTGTGGAAGCAGGCCCTTTGGTCCAAGCAGTCCACACCAACCCTCCGAAGAGTAACCCATCCATATCCATTTCCCTCTAAATAATGCACCTAACAATTTAGTATGAACAATTCAATTGATATGTACATGTTAGGACTGTTGGAGCAAACCGGAGCAAATCCACGCAGGCACGGGGAGAATGTGCAAACCCCACACACACAGTCGTTCGAGGTTAGATTCGATCCTGGGACCCTGGTGCTGTGAGGCAGTAGTGCTAACAACTGAGCCACAGTGCCACCCTTTTTAGGACATTAGGACCGGTTATGGGAAAGGTGGGATTATTACAATTTGGATGGGCTGCCCCTGAACTAGACTGGAACTAATGTCCTTGGGGGAGTTTTTTCCGACTGCTGTTGTGGAGTGTTTAATCAATTGTGCCATGGGCATGGCAACCAGAAGAGAATACTAGTAGACAGTGAGGTGGAAACTAGAGACTATAAGGAACATGATTATGAAGTTAGCATTACCAATGTGAAGAGTAGGCAGAAAGCAGATGAATGCAAAATAACTGGTGGTCTGAAGTTTATATACTTTAATGCAAGGATATAGAGGGTAAGGCAGACAAACTTAGGGCTTAGATTGGTTCTTGGGTGTATGGGGTTATTGCGATCACAGATACTTAGGTGATGGAAGGGCACGATTGGCAACTAAATGTTCCAGGATATAGATGCTTCAGAGAGGACAGGGAGGGAAGTAAAAGGTGGGGGGAGTTGCATTGTTGGTCAGGGATGACATCACAGCTGTGCTAAAGGAAGACACGACGGAGGGCTTAATCAGTGAGGCATTATGAGTGGAGCTGAGAAATAAGAAGGATGCAGTTACATTGTTAACAGAATGCTGCATGACTCCCAACAGTGAGCGTGAGGTAGAAAGACAAAGGTGAACAGAGGCAACAGGTGGGTGGCGATAGGAGATTTTAATTTCCACAAAACTGACTGGGATAGGCTTAGTGTCAGAAATCTGGACGGGGCAGAATTTGAAAGCAGCATCCAGGAAAGTTTTCTAGAGCAACATGTCAATACTCCAATTAGGGAAGGGGCCATATTGGACCAGGTATTGGGGAATGAGCCAGGCCAGGTGGTTGAAATTGCAGCGCCACATTTATTTGGTAATAGCGACCACAATTCTGTAAGTTTTAGGATACTCGTAGACAAATATGACAGTGGTCCTAAATGAAGAGTACTAAACTGGGTGATGGCCAATTGTATCAAAATACAGCAGGAGCTGTGAAATGTGGATTGAGGACAGCCACTTGAAAGGAAGTCCTCATTTCATATGTGGGAGGCTTTCAAAATAGTTTGAGGATAGTGCAGCTCAGGAATGTCTCTTTGAAAGCAAGGGGTAAGAAAGACAAGATTCTTGAACCGTGAATGACTGGAGAAATTGTATGATTAGCCAAGAGGAAAAGGGAAGATCCAGGAAGCTAAGAATAGAACAGGCCTTGGAGACATATCGGGAGAGTCAGACAAATCTTAAACGAGGAAACAAGCGGGCTTACACGAGTCATGAAATAGCTTAAGCAAGCAGAATTTAGGAGAATCCCAAGTTACGTTATTCTTACGTAAGAAGCAGGAGCATAACTAGAGAAAAGGTTGATCCACTAAAGGATAAGAAAGGTATGTTGTGTATCGATTCTGAGAAAATGTGTGCGATTCTCAATGAATACTTTGCATCAATGTTCACTGAGGAGTGGGGCACGATGAATGCTGGGATTAGAGATAGAAGTTTGTTTACTCTGGTTTACGTTGACGTAAGGAGGGAGGATGTGCTGGGCAGGCTAAAGGAATTCAGGTGGACAAATCACCAGGTCCGGTTGGGATCAATCCCAGGTTGCTGAGGGAGGTGAGTGAGTAAATAGCTGTGGCTCTGACTGATATCTTTGTGACATCCTTAAACATCGGTGAAGTGCTTAAGGACTGGAGAGTTGATAGTTCACGAAAGATAGTAGGGATATTCCAGGTAACTACAGGTCAGTGGTGGGAAAGTTTCGGGAGATGTTCCTGAGGGATAGGATCTATTTATATTTGGAAGAGAATAGGCTTCTCACTGATAGGCAACGTTGCCTTGTGCAGGGGAGATCGTGCCTTACCAATTTAGTAGAGTTCTTGGAGGTAGTGACCAAATTGATAGATGTAGGAAGGGCTGTAGATGTCATGCACATAGACTTTATTAAGACATTTGATAAGGTTCCACATAGTAAACTAATGGAGAAAGTGAAGTCGAATGATGTGCAGTGTGGTCTAGCTAGATGGATAATGAACTGGTAGAGCAACTGGAGATAGAGAGTAGTAGTTGAAAGAAATTTCTCGAAATGGAGAAAGGTTACCAGTCGTGTTCAACAGGGATCAGTGCTGGGGCCACTGTTCTTTGTGTTATACATAAATGATCTGGAAGATGGTATTGGTGGTCTGATCAGTAAGTTTGCGGATGACACGAATATTGGTGGAGAAGCAGAATGCATAGGAGACTGTCAAAGAATGCAGGAGAATATCGATAGTCTGGAGAGTTGGGAGGAGAAGTGGCAGATGGAGTTCAATCTGGGCAAAGGTGAGGAGATGCATTTTGGAAGGTCTAAGTCTAGAGTTAACTACACTGTAAACAGAACACCTTTGGGAAAAGTTGATGAGTGGAGCGATCTGGGAGTTGAGGCCCATTGCACACTGAAGGTGGCTGCATAGGTGCACAGAGTTGTCAAGAAGGCATATGGCATGCTTTCCCTCATCGGGCGGCCTTTTGAGTTGAAGAGCTAGCAGGTCAAGTTAAAATTGTACAATACTTTGGTTCATTCGCATTTAGAATATTGTGTACAGCTCTGGTCGCCATATTACCAACGGGATGTGGACACATTGGAGATGGTGCAGAAAAAGTTTACAAGAATGTTGCTTGGTATGGAAGGTTCTACCTATGAAAAGAGATTGAGTAGGTTAGGATCGTTTTATTTAGAATAAAGAACATTGACGGGGGACCTGATTGAGATCTACAAAATCAAAAAGCTTATAGACAGAGTGGACGGAGAAAAGCTTTTTTTAACCAGAGTGAGGGACTCACTAAAGAGAGGTCACGCTTTCAAGTTGAGAGGCGGGATGTCTAAGGGGGATACACGCGGAATGTTTTGTATACAAAGGTGGTAAATGCTTGGAATGCGTTGCCAGCCGAAGTAGTAGATGCAGGCACGGTGCGTCTGAACAGATGCATGACTAGGTGTGGAACAGAGGGATACAGATCCTTATGAATTGGGCAATACGTTTAGACAGTGGAATTGGATCAGCACAGGTTTGGAGGGCAGAACGATCTGTTCTTGGGCTATAAGCTGTCTGTGCTCTTCTTGTTCTTTGTTATCCTGAATCTACAACTGACATTGGATGACACGTCGCTGGAATACCGTGTGCAGTTCAAGGCGCAATATTAAAAGAAGGATGAGCCACTGTACTGAAGGATTTGCACAGGAGATTAACCAAGATGTAGTCTTGGATGAAATGTTACAGCAATGAAGAGAGATTGGATAATCACGGGCTGTTTGCTTCGGAACAGAAAAGGTTGAGGGAGAGATAAGATTACGAGGGGCGTGAATGAGTTGAACAGACAGCATCTTTTCATTTTAGTCGAAGGCCAAAAAATGAAGCACACTTTTAAACGGAAAGGTTTGCGGTTTGGAGAGGAGTTGAGGATTGATTTCCATCCAGGGTGTTAGGATCTGGGTTGCATTTTCTGACAGAATATTTGTGTTGGGAATCCTCAGAACAGTTAAAATGATGTATGTGGTGAGCATTTTAACTGTCATAGCATTCACAGCGACGGGTCTGGTGTGGGAAAGTAGGACGAATGGAGATCATGCTGAATTTCAGATGGGAAAGATTCTCTGGTCCTGTGATTGAATTGTTGTGGAAGGCCATTCAGCATCTTTGCAACAGGAATTAATGGGTTTCCATAGAGTGTGTTAACAAACGTTCTGAGTGAAATGTGATAGCTTCTAAAAATATGCCAATGAAAACTTTCCAGAAATTAAGTGTAAAATCCTTACTTTCTGAAACCACAAAATGGAAAATAAAGAATCGGGAAATGTGAATGTGATAAGGCCACAACCTCAGTTCTACCTTCACAGTAGAAAACAAAGCAAATAAAAATAAAACTTTCCAACAATAGGAGAAAATCTGTTTCTGCTGAGAAAAAGGGAATAGAATGAAATTTGCAAATAAATAGAAATTATTGGGACTGAATGTAATTGGTGGAGATGGAATCATCATAGATTTATGAATTGGGAATCATATTTGAGAAACTGACTGGCAATTAAATTCTGGAGAAGCAACAGATTCAATGTCATTGATTTGCAGAAAGATTTTTGATAAAGTCCCAAGCCTCGTTTGCAAAACAAAAGCTCATGAAATTGGGGATAATTTCTGAACATTGCTTTAGTTTGAGGTAGGTGGCAGCAGACAGTAAATAGGAATAAACAGGTTTGTTCTAGAGTGAAAGGCTGGAGAATATTTGCTTGAGTCCCAACTAATCATAATGTACATCAACAGTTTGGTTGAGGAAACCAAATGCCGTATTTCTAAAAATGCCAACAGATTGTGAATGGGTGAGGAAGATGTAAGAATGCTCTAAGATGATTCAATCAAATGCAGTGAACGTGGCAGGTGACTGAATACGGATCGATGTGATATTGTGCACACTGTTGGGAAAAAATGAACGGCAGACTATCCTTATAAAATGGATTGGTTGAAAGATGTTGATGTATAAAGGGAGTTTTTTTTGTTCCTTTCTTCTAAGCGGCCCTCCGAGATCCATGCACGGCCATAGCAATTGAAGACAGAAGTCAATATAAAGAGCGGTATTGTCATATGATCAGTGCACATAAATCCACTAAATGGTTATCTGTAACCTTGAAAAAAATCTATATTTCCTCGGACACCAGTCACTGAAATCAATATTGCAGGAGTAGCAAGCAATTTGGAAGATTAATGATGTGTTAACCTTCATTTCAAGGAGATTTGAGTACAGGATTAAGGATACCTTACTGCAGCTGCACAAGGCCTTAGTACCTCATCTCGAACACTGTGCAGTATTGTTCGCAGTTTCTGTCTCGTGACATAATAAATGACAAAGTCGACTTTTAGGCAATGAATGGAAGGATGAAGAGACTGATCTTTCAGATGTCAATTTTGTTGTGGGAGCAGAGTTTGTGTCGGCTGCTACGGTATTCCATGGGGTTTAGGAACATGCGTGGAGAGCTCAGTGAAATATATGAACCTCTGACAGGGTGAGACAAATTAGAAGGAGGGATGATAATTTCCCTGGCTGGGACGTCAAAAGCAAGAGGTCACAATATTAGGTGCAGGCCGACCAACCTGCATTAAAATGACAATAAGTTCCTGCACTCAGAGACTGGGAACCTGGGGAATTCTCTTCCATATAGGGCTGCGGATGACAAGGCACTGTATAAAAATAAGAATTGTTAACCACCAAAGGGACAGAAGAGGAGTCTGGCGTGGAGATCAGCCATCATTACAATTGAATGTGGGAGGAAAATGTATGGACGGAAGGGACAATTACAGTTCCAAACTTTATATTTTGTCAATGATTAATCACATTTAGGGAAATGTACACTGTGGGGAGAAAGAGCACTGAAGAAATGTTCGGAGCATTTGCAATAAAGTTAATAAACAGATAGGTGCAAACGGGTACATATAAATAGGATTACGGAGACACGGCTGCAGGGTGACCAAAATGGATGATTGAATTGTCCAGGGTATTCAATATTTAGGAATGAAAAAAAAAATGTGATGATGTAGTGTTGTTGGTTAAAGAGGAAATTAAAACTATAGTGAGAAAGGATATTAGCTCTTGACGACGTGCAGTCTATTTTGTTAATCGTTTGTGGGACTTGAGGGACGTTGGCTGACCAACATTGATAGCCATCCTTATTTGCGCTTGAGAAGCTGTTGGTGCGCTGCCTCCTTCAATCGCTGCAGTACACTTACTGTGGATTGACCCACAATGCTGTTTGGGTGGGAATTCCAGGATTTTGACCCAATGACTGTAAAGCAACGGCAGTATACTTCCAAGTCAGATTGATGAGTGGCTTGGAGCGAAAATGCAGATGGTCGTGCTCACACGTATCTGCTGCCCTTGTTTTTCTCTGTAGATGTGGTCGTGGCTTTGGAAAGCGTTGTCTAAGAAACTTTGGCGAATTTCTGCAGTGTATCTTGTAGATAGTAAACACTGCTGCAACTGAGTACCGGTGGTGTTGGATGTACATGTGGTGTTAATGAAGCGGGTTGCTTTGTCCTGGATGGTGTCAAGCTTGTTGAGTGTTGTTGGAGGTGCGCCCATCCAGGCAATTGCGGAGTATTCCATCAAACTCTTGTCTTGTGCCTTGATGATGGATAGACTTTGGGCTTTCTCGAGCTGAGTTACTCGCCTTAATATCCCGAATCTGTGACCTGCTCTTGTAGCCAATGTGTTTATTTCATGAATCCATTTGAAATCCTTGTTAATGGTAACCACGAAGATGTTGTTAGTGCGGGATTCAGTGATGGTAATACTGGAATGTCACGGGGCGGTGGTTGGAGTGCTTCTTATTGGTGATGGTCATTGTCTATCATTTGTGTGACACGAATGCTTGCTGCCATTAGTTGGCCCAAGCCTGTATATCGTCCAGATCTTGTAGGGAGAAATTGACGTCTGCCAATGCTGGAGATCAGAGTTGACAGTGTGGTGCTGGAAAAGCACAGCAGGTTAGCAGCATCTGAGGAGCAGGAGAATTGAATTGTCATGAGTAAGCCCTTCAACAGGAATGAAGCTAATTCCGGATGAAGGGTTTATGACCAAAACGTTGATTCTCTTGCTCCTCTGATTCTGCCTAATCTTCTGTGCACCACACTCTCAGATATTGCTGCATTTGAGCACGGATTGCATCAGTATCTGAGGAGTCGCGAATGGTGCTGCACAGTGTGCAATCATTGGCGAACGTCATGTTTTTGACTTTATGACAGAGGGAAGGCCGTGATGAATCAGCTGGAGTCTCTTGCAAAGTTGGCCTGGAGCTGAGATGGCTGTCTATCCCCACCACAACCATCTTCCTTTGTGTCTAGTCTGACTATAACCACTGGATTCTGCAGGGTGCTCAATTTTAATAAAGGAAACTATGAAAATATGAGGCTCAGTTCGCGTTGATTGATTGGGGAGAGTTACCTAAAGATGTGACAGTGGACAGGCAATGTCAAATATTCTAGGAAACAAATAGGGGAGCGACAAAAACTGTTTGCACCTGTTTCGCACAAAAGCAAACTCTGCAAGAGTGCTATTCCATCGAATACAGAGGAAATTAGGAGAGCATCTGAACGAAGGAAGAAACATGCAGATTGTCCAAGGAAAATAATCGATGTGAGGCTTGGGAGCACTTCAGAATTTCGCAAAGAAGGACCAATGGAGTGGCCAAGAGGAAAAATACATTAACTTGCAGGGAACATAACGGGTGACACTACGAGAGTCTTTTGGTACGTGATAAGAAAGAGATTGGTGAAGAAAAATATAGGTCAACTGTGGAGAGTAATAGGTGAATGTATAATACGGGACAAAGAAATGGCTGAGCAAATTAATACATACTTTAGTTCTGTCTTGAAAAAAGAGGACACAAATCAGATACCAAAAATTTTGGAAAATACAAGATTTAGTGAGAGGGAAGAAGTAATCTCAGAGTACTTAAGGAAGTGATTCAAGAATTACTGAATGCATTGGTGAACATTTTCCAATTTTTATAGTATCTGAACAAGACCCTGCAGATTGATGGGAGCTAGTGTCACTCCAATATTCAAAATATGGAAGGTGACAGTAGCCACGGGATAATAGACGAGTATGCCTCTCATCAGTAATGGGGAAAATTCTCCAATTCATCATTAATGCCTTTATAGGTGAGCAGTTCGAAAGCAGTGGCAAGATCACTGTGGATTTATGCCGGGGAAATCACACTTGACAAATCTGCCAGAATTCTATGAAGCTGCAACTAGTAGAATTTATAAGGTGGATCTAGTCAGTGTGGTAGATATGTATATTCAGAGACTTGTACAACAGATTAACTATCATGGCATTGGTAAACTTATTTTGGGATGGAGAGGAAACCGGTTAGCAGAGGTGAAAAAAGTGTAGGAAAAAATGATTGGCTTTCATATTGAAAGGCAATAATTCGTGGAATTCAACAAGGACTGTTGCTGGAATCCTAGTCCTTACAATATATGTTGATAATTTTGATGAACGAACAAAAAGTAACATCTCAAAATTTACAGATGATACCAAGTTGGGTGGGAAGGTGAACTGTGAGGAGGATAAGGAGATCCTTCAGCATGATCGAACCAGTTTGTTTGAGTGAGCAAGTCAATGTCAGGTGCAGTATAATTTGAAATAAATTCGAGAGTTTTCACTGTGGAGCAGAAACAAGAAAGCAGATTCCGACCTGAATGACCGTAAATTGGGAGTGGGGAGCTTGCAGCAGGAGCTGAGTGTCCTTGTACATCGGTTGCTGAAGGTAAACATGCAGGGGCAGCAGGCGGTAAAGATGGCGAAAAGTATGTTGGCCTTCATTGTGAGAGGTTTCGAGTGCAGGATCAAAGGAATGGGCAGTTACAGTTATACCAGGCCTTGCTGAAGCCATGTGTTGATTACTGATTGCAGTTTAATTGTCTTTCTCGAAGGAAGGATGCTCTATCTCTGGAAGGAAAGAGTTGAAGGCTTTACTAGGCTGATTCCTGCGGCAGCAGGACTGGTGTATCAGGAGAAATTGATTCGGTTAGGATTGCTTTCGCTGGAGTACACACTAAGGGTGAAACTCATTGAGACTTATAAAGTTCGAACAGAAGTAGAGAGAATAGATGCAGGGAGTATGTTCCCGATGGTGGGTGCGTCCAGAAACAAGGCTCACAATCTGAGTATTCTGGGTTGACCACCTGAGGCAGACATGAGGAAGTCTCTGCGGAGTCCACAGGATTGTGTTTCCCGTCCCCTTTTCGAAACCGAGGCTCGTGCTGGTTGTTCTGTTTGGTTTCATCCTTTAAGACTTCGGAGCAGTTTTGTGAAATTGAATCTCTTGTTTGGCCGTTTCAGAGACCAGTGAAGAACATAGAACATAGAGCAATACAGCGCTGAACAGGCGCTTCAGCGCTCCATGTTGCGCCGACCTGTAAACTAAATCCATCACCCTTCACTATCCCATTATCACCCATGTTCTTATCCAAGGATTGTTTAAATCGTATAAGGTGGTTGAGTTCACTACATTAGCAGGCAGGACATTCCACGCCCTTACCACTCTCTGAGTAAAGAACCTGCTTCTGACATCTGTCTTAAATCTATCACCCTTCAATTTATAGCTATGCTCCCTCGTGTAGCTGACGTCATCATCCTAGAAAAAAAGACTTTCACTGTCTACCCTACATTTTCCTCTGATCATCCTGTATATCTCCATCAAATCCCCTCTTAACACTCTTCCCAATGAGAACAGACCTAAGTCTCTCAGCCCTTCCAAAAAAGTCCTTCCCTCCAGACCAAACAATATCTTGGTAAATCTCATCTGCAGCTTTTCCAATGCTTCCGTATCCTTTCTGTAATGGGGCGACCAGAAATGTACACTGTATTCCAAATGTGTCCGGACTGTAGTTGTATCATGACATTACGTTTCCGAAACGCAATCCCTCTACCACTAAAACCTAACACAGCGAATGCCTTCTTTCCCACAATATCAAACTTTCAGGGTGGCAACTTTCAGGGATCTATGTACATGGACTCCAAAATCTCATTGCACATGCACAATACGAAAGATCTTTCCAATGACCCAGCATGCTACCTTCCTGTTATTCTTGCCAAAATGCATCACCTCACATTTATCTGCATTGAATTCCATTTGCCACCTCTCAGCCCAATTCTGTCGTTTATCTAAGTCTACGTGCATCCTGCAGCATTTTTCCACACTGTCCACTCCTCCAATAGCTTTAGTATATTGCACAAACTTACGAAGCCATCCACCGACGCTTACGTCCAAGTCATTGAGAAAAAATGACCAACAACAGTGGTCCCAACAACAGTGGTCCTTGTAGCACACCACTAGTAACCGAACTTCAGGCTGAATATTTTCCATCAACCAACACGCACTGTCTCTTGTAGAAAGATGATTTCTAGTCCAAACTATGAAATCACACTCCAACCCATGCCTCTCCTACGACTCCAACAGCCTTTCACATGGAACCGTATCAAAGCTTTACTGAAGCCAATGAACACTACGTCACCTGTCCTACCCTCGTCCACATGCATGGTCGCCTTCTCAAAAATCTCAAACAGGTTTGTGAGACATAACCTGTCCTTGCCGAAACCATGTCGACTATCTACAATCAAATTGTTGTTTGCTCGATGGTATAAGTTCTATCTCTTATTATCCTTTCCAAATCGGTTCATATGACAGACGTAAGGCTCACTGGTCTATAATTACCTGGGTCATTTCTACTGCCCTTCTTGAACAAGGGCACAACGTTTGCAATCCTCCAATCTTGTGGTACTAAACCTGTAGACAATGACGACTCAAATATCAAAGCCAAACACCCCAATACCTCCACTCTAGGTTCCCAAAGAAACCGCGGATAAATCCCAGGGTATTTGTCTACATGCACACATTCTAGAATTGATAGCACCTCTTCTTTACTAACCTCAATAATTTCTAGTCTCACATCTCGTATCTCATTATTTTCCTCTCCAATATTTTCCCTTTCCTGAGTGAAAACAGACGGGAAATATTCGTTTAGCATCTATCCGATCTCCACAGGATCCGCAAACAAATTCCTATTACTGTCTTCGACTAGTCCTATTCCTACCCTAGTCATCCTTTTATTCTTTACATACCTGTGGAAGGTTTTAAGGTTCTCCCTCTCTCACATGTCTGGAGTCACTTTTAGGCCAGACCAGGAAAGCACGGGAGATTCCCTTCCTGAAAGTACACTGGGGAAGGAAATTGCTGTTTACAATCGACATTTGCTTCAGTGTCACTGTTACTCTCACCAGGATTTCCATCTCAGTATTATTTTTTTTTCGTTTTAACTTTTACTGGCTGCCAGAGTATTAGCCTGATCTGGACTAGTATTCCAGCGACATTTCCACATGGGGGCAGATCGGAAACAACACTGAACAGGTTATTTCTGTGCTGTTTGAAAGCTCTCTAAAAAAAGAACTCCCACCAAATTACTATCGTGATGGGACTGAGGGTGCAGCAAACGGTCAAATTGTACTTTTATCCTCTTAGCGGACTGGACTTAGATGAGGATTTTTCCAGATTGTCAAGGAAATTTCAGAGAGATGTCAGATTTGGAGCTAGAATGAAATAGGTTCCCCAGAGATACAGCTTTTTGCGCAATACCAATCTTCACTCCTATTACAGGAATGGCGTCAGGGCCCATTGCCATTGTGTGATCTGTTGTGGTCAGCTGTTTTTTTCACGTCACGTGCAGTGAATCGAATTGCTTGAAGACTGGCATCTATGAGTCTGTTGGCATCATGGCGAGGATGAGGTTGATCATCGACTCAACACTTTTGCCTGAGGATGACGCAGAAACCAAATGCTATCTTTCACGCTGAATTGCAAGGATGTTGCGCTTTTCACTTTGGGAATATTTCTGGTACCCTATCCTTCATTGAATTGTTTAATGATCAAATTGAATTTTTGACCAGATGTGGTGGGACTGCACAGCTTCGATCTGGTCTGTTGGTCTTGTGATCATTTCGTCCTCTCCATAAGATGTTGGTGCTGCTGTAATTTGGAATGTAAGCAGATACGTGCATTAGGTTCAAGGTGTTGTCATCAGTTTTAGGTACACATGAATCTGACCCTGACATGTTCACCCTCACTCGTCACTGAACTACAGATTGGCTTGATGGTAATAGTAGATAGAGGGATTATCCCCGGCAGAAAGTCACAGCTTGTCACAAAAAACTCTCTACTGCCACCCTCTGTCTCCTGCTGTGAAATCAATTTTGTATCTAATTAGCTAGCTCTCCCTGATCACCTGTGATCTAACCTTATTAACCAGGCTACCATGTTAGGTCTGTCTAAGTGCTACGTAGACAATTTATGCTGCATTACCTTCATGTGTCTTAGTCACTTCTTGAAAAATTTCTATTACGTTTTACCATACACAAATCCATGCTGACTCTTCCTAATCAGTCCTTGCCTTTCCAAATCTATGTAAATCCGGTCACTCAGAATCTCCTCTAAACACTTAGCCTCCCCTGACATCAAACTTACCGGTCTGTAGTTCCCTGGCGTTTCTGAGCACCCTTTTTAATAATAATTGCACAACATGAGATGTCTTTCAGTCCTCCAGTACCTCACCTGTGTTTGTTAATTATGCAAGTAAAAATTGAAAAACTGCAGATGTTGTAATTCAGAAACATATACAGAATTTGCTGGAAAAGCTCAGCAGGTCTTGGAAGCATAATGCAGAGAAATCAATAGTTAATGTTTAGGTCCAGTGATCTTTCCTCATACTGAGGAATGATGCACATATCTCATCAAGATACCGCCCCCTCCCCATTTCTTCCATAGTTCCCAACAATGACCTGTGATGCACTTCAAGACGTTCTGTGCATTTATTTACGGTTATGCATTTTAAGACCTCCAGTAATGCCTCTTCTGCAATGTGGTCTCTTTCCAAAACATCACTGCATTGATTAAGTTCCCCGAGTTCTGCACAGTAAACATTGATGTGATACATTCATGTGGGATGTTATCCATTCATCAGGAACAGGCTGTGAGGCAGCGGAGTAGGGTGAGTTGGAGACCTTGTGAGGAGTGTGAACTCAGCATAGCCAGGCACTTATAGGCTGGGTTGTTAAACAGGTAACTGTGTTTCTGTGTTTTTTCTACTTTTATCGGAAAGATTGTAATGTGTACACTTGAACTTTGTTTTCTTTATTTTGTTTTTTTTTTCTAATTGGTACCAACATTTTGTACCAGAGAGGGTTGGGTTTAAATTTGTACTTGCAATTGTGTCAATTGTGGGAAATTGTAAACTTTTCGATATCCTCGTGTGAGTACATGTGACAATAAACCTAATAAATCTAACTTACCTACTGTCGTTCCACACATACATGGCTGTTTGATTTTAAAGAGGTGTTATTCTATTCCAAGTATTTCATTTGCCGTTCATATGCTTGAAGAACGTATTTGGAATTTCCTTAACTCTATTTTACAAATGAATCTCATGACGCCTTTTTACACCTTCTGATATCCCTGGTAAATATTCTCCCACACCTCATTTCAATGGTTCAGTGATCAAGTGGATCTAGTGCAGGGATCCAGGACAATGACTGGGGGATGTAGTAGAATGATCACTGGGATCATGCCCAGTGAGGGAAGGGATCCAGTTTGAATGGTGTAGTGATCAAGTGGATCCAATGAAGGGATACAGTACAATGACTGGGGATCTAGAGCAATGATCGCTGGGATCATGTCCAGTGAGGGAGGGATCCACTTAGACCGGTGCAATCATCAAGTGGATCTAATGCAGGTTCCCAGTACACTGACTGGGGGACCTAGTACAATTTTCGCTTGAATCATGTCCAGCGAGTGAAGGGATCCAGTTTTAATGGAGCAGTGATCAAGTGGATCTTGTGCAGGATCCAGTACGACGACTGGAGGGATCTAGTCCAATTATCGCTGGGATCATGTCCCGTGAGGGAAGGTATATAGTTTGAATGGTGCAGTGGTCAAGTCGATCCAATGCCGGGGTCCAGTTCAATGACTGGGTACCTGGTTCAATGATCGCTGGGATCAAGCCCGGTGAGGGAAGGGATCCAGTTTGAATTGTGCAGAGATCAAGTGGATCTAGTGCAGAGATCCAGTACGTTATCTGGAGGTATCTAGTCCAATTTTCACTGGGATGTTGTTCAGCGAGGGAATGTATCCAGTTGGACTGGTGCAGTGATCAAGTGGATCGAGTGCAGGGATCCAGTACATTATCTGGAGGGATATAGTCCAATTTTCGTTGGGATCATGTCCAGTGAGGGGAGTGATCCAGTTTGAATGGTGCAGTGATCAAGTACATCCAATGCAGGGATCCAGTTCAATGACTGGGTACCTGGTTCAATGATCGCTGGGATCAAGCCCAGTGAGGGAAGGGATCCAGTTTGAATTGTGCAGTGATCAAGTGGATTTTGCTCAAGGATCCAGTACAATGACTGGGGATCTAGTTCAATAATCGCTGGGATCAGGTCCAGTGAGGAAGGGATCCAGTTTGAACGGTGCAGTGAACAAGAGGGCCTCGTGCAGGGATCCTCCACGATGACTGGAGGGATCTAGTCCAATTATCGCTAGGATCATGTCTAGCGGGGAAAGGTATACAGTTTGAATGATGCAGTGATCAAGTAGATCTAGTGCAGGGATCCAGTATAATGACTGGGGATCTAGCTCAATGATCGCTGGGATCATGCCCAGTGAGGGAAGGCATCCAGTTTGAATGGTGCAGTGATCAAGTGGACCCAGTGCAGGGATCCAGTACAATGACTGGGGATCTAATCCAATTATCGCTGAGATCATGTCCAGAGAGAGGAGGGATCCAGTTTGAATGGTGCAGTGATCAAGTGGATCCAGTGCAGGGATCCTGTTCAATGACTGGGGACATAGTTCAATGATGACTGGGATCAAGTCCAGTGAGGGCAGGTGTCTAGTACGATGACTGGAGGGATCTAGACCCATTTTCGCTTGGATCATGGCCAGTGAGGGAGGGATCTAGTTCGACAGGTGCAGTGATCAAGTGAATCTAGCGCAGTATGATGACTGGGGGGATCTAGTCCAATTTTCGTTGGGATCATGCCCTGCGTGGGAAGGGATCCAGTTGGACTGGTGCGTAGATCAATGGATCTAGCGCAGGGTTCCAGTACAATGTGCCGAGAATCCAGTTCAATGATCATATGGATCATGTCCAGTGAGTGAAGGGATCCAGTTTGAATGGTGCAGTGATCAAGTGGGCACAGTGCAGGGATCCAGTACAATGACTGGGGATCTCGTTCAATGATCGCTGGGATCATGTCCAGTGCGGGAGGGATCCAGTTAGACCAGTGCAGTGAGCAAGTAGATCTCGTGCAGGGATCCAGTATGATGACTGGAGGGATCTAGTCCAATTTTCGCTGGGATCATGCCCTGCCAGGGAAGGGATCCAGTTGGACTGGTGCATTGATCAAGTGGATCTAGCACAGGGATCCATTACAATGACTGTGGATCTAGTTCAATGATCATGGGGATCATGTTCAGTGAGCGAAGGGATCCAGTTTGAATGGTGCAGTAATCAAGTGCATCTTGAACAGTGATCCAGTACAATTACTGGGGATCTAGTTCAATGATCGTTGGGGTCATGTCCAGTGAGGGAGGGATCCAGTTAGACCGTTGCAGTGATCAAGTGGATCGCGTGCAGCGATCCAGTAAACTGATTGGAGGGATCTCGTCCAATTTTTGCTGGGATCACGTCCTGCGAGGGAAGGGATTCAGTTGGACTGGTGCAGCGATCAAGTGGATCTAGTGTAGGGATCCAGTACAATGACTGGGGGATCTAGTTCAATGATCACTGCGATCATGTCCAGCGAGTGAAGGGATCCAGTTTGAATGGTGCAGTGATCACGTGGATCTAGCGCGATGTTCGGAGTGATCTAGTTCAAAGATTGCTGGGAACAAGTCAAGTGAGGGAAGGGATCCACTCGGACTGGTGGAGTGATCAAGTGGATCTAGTGCAGTGATCCAGTACAATGACTGGGGGATCTAGATCAATGATCGCTGTGATCATGTCCAGTGTAGGAAGGGATCCAGTTTGAATGGTGCAGTTATCAAGTGGATAACTTGCAGGGATCCAGTAGAATGACTGAGGAATCTAATCCAATTATGGCTGGGATCATGTCCAGTGAGAGGAGGAATGCAGTTTGATTGGTGCAGTGATCAAGTGGATCCAGTGCATGGATTCAGTTCAATGACTGGGGACCGAGTTCAATGATCACTGGGATCAAGTCCAGTGAGGGCAGGGATCGAGTAGGATGACTGGAGGGATCTAGTCCAATTTTCGCATGAATCATGTCCAGTTAGGGAGGGATCCAGTTCGACTGGTGCAGTGATCAAATGAATCTAGCGCAGGGATCCAGTAAAATGATTGGGGATCTATTTAAATGATCGCTGGCATCATGCCCAGTGAGTGAAGGGATCCAGATTGAATGGTGCAGTGATCAAGTGGGTCTGGTGCAGGGATCCAGTACGATGGCTGGAGGGATCTAGTCCAATTATCGCTGGGATCATCTAGTGGGGGAATGGATCCAGTTTGAAGGTGCAATGACCAAGTGGATCCAGTGCAAGGATCTATTATAATGACTGGGGATCTAGCTCAATGATTGCTGCGATCATGTCCAGCTAGGGAAGGGATCCAGTTGCACTGGTGCAGTGATCAAGTGGATCTAGTGCAGGGAACCAGTATATTGATTGTGGATCAAGTTCAATGATCGTTGGGATCATGTCCAGCGAGTGAAGGGATCCCGTTTGAATGTTGCAGTGTTCAAGTGGATCGAGTGCAGGGATCCAGTACAATGACGGGAGGATCTAGTTGAATGATCTCTTGGATCATGTCCAGCGAGTTAAGGGATCCAGTTTGAATGGTGCAGTGATCAAATGGATCCAGTGCTGGGATCCAGTACAATGACTGGAGTGATCTAGATCAAAGATTGCTGGGATCATATCCAGCGAGTGAAGGGTGAATGGTGCCGTGATCAAGTGGATTTTGCACATGGATCCAGTACAATGACGGGGGGATCTAGCGGTGGGAGTTGAAACTTGCAGGTGTTGTTTGAAACAGACAAATTATAATTTCGGTGATCCCTTTGGCCATGAGCTGATTCCTGACACCATGCCCTGACCATTATTAACTTTAACTACTCGCTGCTCCAGAATGTACTTCACTGGCTTAACCCATCTGCTATTTTAACCTTGAGCTGTGAAATACAGACTTAACGATGGCAACAATCTGCTGCTGACGCTCTCGGGTTGAAACCTGCAGAAACAAATCTGATTCGAATTCAGACCAAAATCCCATCCGTCTGACATTCCTGTGCACGCTGTTCTGTATCACTGTTGTCTCTGACAATGCCTTTATTTTAATGTTCTTAAGCACTTTAACTCATCTGTGCATGAAACTTCCCTCAATTTCTCTGTGTCCATTATCCAAACACACACACACACACACACACACACACACACACACACCTTATACTGGTCAAATGGAGATAGAAACCTTCACCTGCTGTGTCTATTTGATACGTGTATCGTTCCCAAATGATAGTAAAAGTTAGCAATACTCCTCATGCTGGGCAGATAATCTAGTTTACTGAGCAATACACTAGCATAGTCTGCACAGCTCCCCATGTTGGTCTACCATCTTGCCGCAGCTTAAGATGATTGAAGTATTCTGTGAAGCCGATTCAGAATTCGATGAAACATAGTATTTCAGGTGATCTGAAAATACCTTTATTTAATGTTCACATTCTTGTAATTTTACTCTCTAAGGGTTCAATCCTACAGTTAGTCCCACTACCCAGTCTTTTTCTATATATTTTCATAACATATTCTCAGTTAATTAACTGTTTGTTTCTGTCTTTAATGTGGATCTCTCTGTCCCTCTGTATCTTTCCCTGGTCTTGTTTTTTGGCTCCCTCGTGTATTGAGTGCTGGCATTGTGAAGCTCAGAAACAGTGAAATTGTGTATGTCAGGATTCTGTTCACTTCCCAGTGTGTCCCATGTGGTGTTCCATGGCCGGGGGAGGGTGGTGTTTGTCGGGCTGTTGTTCACTTCCCGGTGTGATCCATGTGGTGTTCCATGTTCGGGGGAGTGTGTGTCGGACTGTTGTTCAATTCCCAGTGTGTCCCATATGGTGCTCCATGTTCGGGAGTGGGTGGGTGTGTTGGGCTTTTGTTCCCTTCCCGGTGTGTCGTATGTGGTGCTCCATGTTCCGGGGGGGGGGGGGTCAAGTTGTCGGGCTGTTGTTCACTTCCCGGTGTGTGTCATGTGCTGCTCCATGTTGGATAGGGGTTTTCAGCAGCTTTGACTCAAATCTTTTAAACTTGATCTGTGCCTAGCCACTGAACGTCTGGCTTCTGTGTTTGTCCATTTGAGCTGACCGTGTGGTCAGAAACACGAGGAAGCCCCTTGAGTATTATTGTGAAGGACCAGGTACCTAACATCTCTGACAATGCTGTCACTTAGAAAAGATTATTTGCTCCTTTCTTTTAAAAAGAGATCTTAAAGGCCGAACTACGTAAACCCAACGGCTGAAGTAAATCACTTAGGAGGCTTTTAGTTTGTTTTATAAATAGTGATAACAATGGTCAGTTCGCACAGAACAGACTTTCCAGGTTTTCTGAGCTTTAACAATCACCAGGTGCCTGGGGTGGTAGAAGGGTTGGATGCTCCAGTAAATGACCCCGAACTGCTATTCTCTCTGAAATCTGTCTTGATGCTGTTCCCTCCTGGATTGGAGAACTGCATGCATAACTGACTGGCCTTAGATGTGTCTTTTTGCCAAGGGACGAGCTTACGGCATGCTCGTACATTGGAACAGTTCATTAGTGGAAGGTACTATGTCTATTACTATGTTAAGATTTCCAGTAGTTAAGTTATTCTACGCATCTTTTCTTTTTGCATGTATATTTATTAGAGTGATTAAATAATTGTGTTTTGCTTTAAGTTGAGTTGTTTGACCAGCTGCATCACACCTGGAAAAGTCATTTCACATCCACCTTTACTATAAGACAAAGTTGGCATCCAGGCTGCCATCTTAAAGCATTTAAGGCAGTATGGTCTTGTCCACAGCAAAGTGGGGACTCTTGTCCGTTTCGAATACGATAAGTCCAAATTGGGTTCAGGTTCAGAATCCCTACAGTGTGGAAACAGGCCATTTGGCCAAACAATTCCACACCAATCCACCGAAGAGTAACCCACCAAGACCCATTCCCTTATCCTATCCTTCCATACTTAGCCCTGACTAATGTACCTAACATAAAAATCCCTGAACAGTATGGACAATTTAACATGTTCAATTCACTTAACCTGCACATTTTTAGGTTGTGGGAGGAAACCTGAGCACCCAGAGGAAACCCACGTGGGGAGGTGAGCATGTGCACAGACAGATTGTTGGGCTCCAAGGCAGCGTTTGGTAGTTGTTTGTACCTTTTGTTCCGAGTGTTGAATTCGGTTAGTCTGAACAGTGCTTAGTGCAGCAATGGTTCTTTCTGCCTCTAAGAGTTCTCTGGGTATGGAAAAAGTGAAGTTGGAGATTTTACAAAAGGTGAGCAAGGCATAGTTTTTAGAATTGGCAGACAAGCTGGAGTTGGGTTTGTGTTTGTCTGTGAGGAAATGCGATAATTACAGCTATAGATTGGCATTTGAATTTTGGTGGAACCCATCAGAACCTTTGGAAATGGCTGGAATTTAATTGCAGATGAGGCAGTTTGAACACAAAAAGGAATTGAAACAATTTGAAATTTGATTTTAAGTAAAATTAAAAGGAAAGGATAAGGACAAGAAATACAGAAAAATAAAGAAGAAAAGCAGGAAGAGAGAGAGTTTCAACTTCAAATGTTAGCAAGTAGGAAAGTCGACTTATCCGGGTGGAGATGAAGTTAGACGGTAGGCTGAATGAGGACGATAGTGAGGATGAGCAACTCTATCGTAGCCAAAGGTCTGATGGGGATCTGTTTAAATACATCCAGGCATTGTCTAAATTTGATGAGAAGAATGCAGAAGCCTTTTTAATTTGATTTGAGAAAATGGCTAAACGGATGCAGTGGCCACTGATCAAGTGGATTTAGTTGAGCCAAACAAGGCTGGTAGGTATAAGGAGTCAGGTATTTGCATCCCTATAGGAAGAGGTATCTGGCCAGTATGAGGGGGGTGAAGAAAGCCATTTGAAGTGCATATGAGCTTGTGCTGGAAGCCTACAGACAGTGTTTCAGGAATCTAAAAAGGCATGCCTGGTAAAATGTACATTGAGTTTGAAAGAATCAAACAAAGTAATTTTGAAAGGTGCATAAGGGTATTAAAAACAAAGCAACCTATTACACTCTTAGAGAGATTCTTACTTTGGAGGAGTTCAAACATTCACTTCCTGTAGTCGTGAGAACTCGTGTGCAAGAGCAGAGAGGTAAAATGGCGTGATTAGAAGCTGAAATGGCTAATGATTCGCAATTGGTCCATAAATCAAAGTTTGGCTTCTGTGAGGGATGGAGAAGAATGTGCGAGATCTTAAAATATATACCTAGGAGAGTAAGGTTTATTGGCCTAGGCCAGGAGTAGCAGGTAAAGGAGTTTCAGCATTGAGAGGTACAGAAGCATGAAAATGTGTTGCTGGAAAAGCGCAGCAGGTCAG
>NC_057716.1:112280449-112303730 GCF_004010195.1 Chiloscyllium plagiosum
CGGAGGAAACCCACGCAGACACGGGGAGAACGTGCAAACTCCACACAGTCAGTCGCCTGAGGCGGGAAGTGAACCCGGGTCTCAGGCGCTGTGAGGCAGCAGTGCTAACCACTGTGCCACCGTGCCGCCCACTTTTTCTTTTAAAGTTCCCCACTACAACTACCCTGTTACTTTCGTTCCTATCCAGAATCATCTTTGCAATCTTTTCCTCCATATCTCTAGAACATTTTGGTGGTGACCTCTACTTTCCTGACTATAATTTCAGCCCATTCTAGTTCAGCAGATTCAGTAGAATCCACACCAAATATCCTTTCTGCTACCATAGTACTGTCTTTGACGAATAACGTCATATCTCCCCCTCTGTAACGACTTTCCTGTTCTTACTGAAAATCGAAACTGAGATGCCAGGAACAACCATTCCTTTCAGTGCTCCATTCATGTCACTGAAATGGCTACAACATTGAAGTCCCAGTTATCAACCCATGACACCTGCTTTAGCTCAGATGCTCCAGGCGGTGAAGTAGACACACTTCAAATAAGTTGTCGAGACTTGGATGAAGAAAGACAGAGGCATTCTGTGGCCGGAGTAAACTGACTGAAATAAAATGGAGTTGAGAATGTTTGCATACTTAGTGTTAATTAAAGAAATGTGTATTGTAGTCTACTGCAACATTAAGAATAAGGACTTTAAAATAAGGACTTTCCATATTGATTGCTCTTTTTTTTCAAAGGGGGAGTTGTGACGATGCTATCACTTTGTAAAGGTTATGTTCTCCTGGGTTGTTTTTGAAGAGAGGTCTTAAAGGCAGAGGTTCCGAACTGCCCACAGAAAACCGGCTGGAGTAAATAACTGAGGAGGCTTTTACGTTTTATTAAAACGGTGGGAACAATGGAAGGGCAGCGGCCTGCTCTCGCAGACCAGGTTTGCTCGTTCTGTTTTTAGCTGCAGCATTCAGAAGCTGTTCGGAATCCCAGAAGGGCTGGAAGCTTCAATACACGACCCCTAGCTCCTAATCTCTCTGACATCTCTTCTAATATTGTATCTTTCTGGATTCGAAAACTGCATGTAATAATCTGTATTTGAGTTTATCTTTGTGCCAAGCGTTGTGTACCAGGAAGGTACGACATCTATTGTTTGTATACGTGTTCCAACATATAAACTTTCGCACATTGCTCTTTTCTTTGATTGTATTTTAACTAAAGCGTTTGAAGAGATTATATTTTGCTTCACAATTCATACCTACGGTTACAATAAGGCAAAGTTTGGGTAACTTTCTTAAAATATTTTATGGGGGTCTCTTCTGATGCATAACTCTCGTAGCTCAGGGGCTTCTGACACTCTCCTGTTATTGAAACGTTAGTGGAGGGGCTGGGGATGGTTTTCTGGAGGTTGTGCTGGAGGTTGTGCTGAGAGCTGCCTCACACATTCAGGGACACCTGAGGATTTGATGATCCGACTCTGGATGGAACATGGGGACTGTAGTTACAACATTTGGGTCTGCAACATGAACACTAAATGGAGCAGAGGCTGCAGAAAGGGGATGCTCTGAAACCATGAAGTGTGTGTATATGGGGAAATGGATCTGCTGTTTCCACCCCGGGTTTTCCAAGACCAGCTTCGCAAGCTACAATTAACCCAGGAGCAGAGTATGAGAGGATGCTGATTGAACAAGGAGCTGGTCACACAGCAGTGTCACCACCTAAACCATGGCTCACAGCTTCACACTAGGGGAGGACGGTGCTACCAGTCTTTATTTCAGTCAACATCTATGATCTGGAACTTTCCAGGCAGGACTGGGTGGCATACCCATCATTTCCCAGTATGTCGACATCAATGTCATCATTCAGAATCGGAGGATATGTATGGTGGATGAGCTGAATACAATGTTTCCTCTGTCAGCAGCGAACTGCCGAGTGTATCTTTGTTTTCCCAGTAAAGCGGGATTCCCAATTATGTACATGGCTCTGCGGGTCTCCATGTCATTGAGGTTATGGAAGGCAACTGAAGGACATCTCACTCCATTAATGTTACAGTGCACCCATGCACAGTACATAATGTTGGTGAATACCCGCCGTCCTTGCAGCAGCCACAGCCTCTTCATTCAGAAGCAGTCAGACCATCTCTTCATCATTGGTCTCCATGTAGAATGAAATGATTTTATCTTAAAGGCCGTCCCCTTGCTACACGTTTCAAAACACTGTCCCCACTGCCAATCAACAACATCAAAATATCCGGTATGTACTGAGAGCAATTGTGCCACTGGGAATATCACGGAGCAGACCATCAGGGAGATGGAGCAAAACCTCGAATGTCTGAACTGGTCTGAGTGAACTCCCCAATACACAGTATTACTAAGCTCTGTAATATTTCTCCATTTCAGTAACATACTCCCTTACATTCTTCCTGTAAATGTAATGACGGATCATATCATGTTATATTCCAACTGCCTTTCTTGATAATTTAATGTCTTGCTTATCACAGAGTCATCACCAAATGTAGTTATATTACATATGTTCCTTACTCCTGATCATTGATAAAGATTACAAATAGTTGAGGACCAAGCACTGGTCATTGTGTGATTGCACTGGTGACGTTCTGTCAAACTGATTCAGACTGATTTATCCGGAGTGCCTGCTTCCTGTCTGATAACCAGTCCTCCCCCATTCCTGTTTAACACATTCAAAGGGCTAAATAAGAACAAGGATCTTCGGTCAGTAATTCAGCCGCTCCAGTCTGCTCCATCACTGAATACAATCATGGCTGATGGCATCGCGGCCTCTGTCCCACTTTTCTGCCGATCTCCATTCTGAAACTCTGGTCTGTTGTTGTAGATTGCTGCACATGAAAAAATATCCACTCCACATCTGCACTGTCAATTACTTTTAGCATTTCACAGACGTCAATGAGATCTCCTTTCATTATTATAAATATGAGACTATAGACCTGAACTGCTCAAACTCTCTTCATAAGACAAACCCCTCATCTCTGGAATCAATCTAATGAACCTCTTCTGAATTACCTACAATGCAAATGCATCATTCCGCAAGTCAGGGCACCCAAACTGAACTCCAGTTGCAGCGTCAATAATGTCTTGCACAGCTTCAGCAACACCCCCACCTTTCTACTCCATCCTTTTACAAATAAAAACTGAAACTACGCTTGCCTTCCCCATTACTTGCTGTACCTGCATGCAGGTTCTCTGGGAAATGCACATGAACACTTTGACCGCTCTGCACCTGAGCACTTTGACGTTTCTCTCCATTTAGATAATAATTTGCCTTTCTATTTCACTGGCCAAACTGAATAATCTCATAGTTATCCACTTTAATTTTCATTACCAAATGTTAGCCCATTCACCCAATCTATCCAGATTCACTATTAAACCTCTTACATCTTCATTCCGAAGTAATTTCCCACCGATGTTAGTGTCATCTGAAGAATTGATTATAGTATTTTCTATCCTATCAACCGAGTAATAATGTTGATGACAAATAGTTAAGGCATGAGTACTGAAATGTGTGGCACCCCAGAAGGTACATGTATCAAAGAAAAATGACACATTTATTCCATCTGACTGCATTTTGTTGGTTCACCAATCCTCCATGCAAGCTAATAAATTACTCCTAAATCCGTGCTTTCTGATCTTACTGCTTACTCTTTGGAGAAGCGATATATTGAATCCCTTCTGGAAGACCAGATATTGTCCATCTCTAGGATGCCCGCTATCCACCCTGTTTGTAACACCTTTAAATAACTCAAGCAAACCATTCAAATACAATTTAGCCTTCGGAAAGCTATGTTGACTCTGACGGAGTGGGGTTTAACTTTGCAAATGTTCTGAACAATGGATTCTAAAAATTTGCCTTAAATTGCTATAGTGTATTGTTAAACGTTACTCTCTAATGCATACCATTATTAAAAGTTCTTCCCTTTCGAAAACCTTTACGTTTTCTTTGAATGCCTGTTTAACAGGCATAAGGCTTTTAGAGAACAGCTCCAATTGCTGTGTAAGAGGCATGTGTGGATGAATGGACTCGTCAACCTGCTGGTGTACAAAGTCGATGGACTGACGTCTTTCTGGTGTTCCCAAGTTGTCGTCTCCTAGGCCAGAATGACCTCCTCCCGATGATGTGTTAGAGGGTTGGGCGATCATGGAATCTTCCTGTTGCTATGTAACAGCTCGAGTGCAGGATGGGTCTTCTCATATTCCTCCATAACAGGCTGAAGAAACTGAACAGTCTCCTCGAATTGGTCTCCTCCTGTTCCCTTACAACAGAAACGTGTTTGAATTGCCTCCTCCTTTCTCATAAAAAATGTCTCAGATAGTTTGTATCCTTATCCAATTCATTTGCAATAAGCTCAGTGGGGCTGAATGGCCTCCTGTTATCCCAGTGTAACAACCTCCAGTCACTGGGTGGTCTCTTGCAGTTCTTGTGTAACAGATTTGAGGAGGCTGAATGGACTGATCGTGTTGATGTGTAATAGGATTCTGGTCCGTTAACGCCTACTCTGGGGTCAGTGTTATAGGCTCAAGGGGCTGATTGGTCTCTTCCTGTAACTGCACATCAGGCTCCAGGGGCTGAATTGCCTCGTCCTGTTCTGATGTAACAAGGCCTGAATATCCTTCTGATGTTCCGATGTAACAGGCTGGAGAATGGCATGGATTTCTCCATTATGTGTGGAATTGGTTTCTGTTGATTACTCCTTCTGGTCACCTATGCTGAAATAAGACCATCTTTCATTCTTGTAAAGTCCAATGTGTATCAGATCAACCTGACCATCCTTTCATTATAAACTAACAGCCTCATTCCATGAATCAGTTGAGGAAACCATCTCAGAACTGCTTCCAATGTAACAATATTCTTTCCTCAGTGAGGAGATTAAGTCTGCACACACTACTCCAGATGTGATCTCATTAAGATCCTGTACAGCAGCAGCAACAGTTCACCAGCCAGTTGTAAGGTTCCCGCCCAGGTTAGAGCAGTCTCCGCTGTCTGGAGGGATACACAGCATGGTTGAAAGATCTTTGTCCTTCTCTACTCCACCAGCATAACTGGAGGGCTGAAGAAAATCTCACAATAAATCTTGAGAAGAGCATAAGTGATGTGATTTCTACCATTTATCTCCTCTGAACCAACTTCAGTGAGATTCCACTGAGTCATGTAAGGCGGACCTCAGAAAGAGCAATGCGAAGCAAACATTGATGGGAGTTATATATCAAAGCGAAAGCTGCAATACAAACGTTGGCAAGAATTGGGATATGCACGTTTGTGGGTACTACAGTATTAATGTAACGTTTAAATAATATCTAAGCTGTGTTAACACAACGGAATGCTAATGCTGGGAAAATGGATATCATTTTCATACGTGAGATGGCTTGCATTAACATTATTTCGAGCAGAGAGGTCGACATCAAGTTATTTAGTAATTGGTGTTGGATATAAGAAGAGCTAATTGAAAACTTTGCTGTAAATGACCTTTTGGAAACAATGACCTCAACTTTTTTATTTGAGATTAGATTCCTTACAGTGTGGAAACAGGCCCTTCGGGCCAGCAAGTCCACATCAACCCTCCAAAGAGTTACCCACTCAGACCGATTTCCCTCTGATTAATGCTATGGGCAGTTTAATGCGCCCAATTCACTTGACCTGCACATCTTTGGCCTGTGGGAGGAAACCGGAGAACCCAGAGGAAAACCACACACACGCGGTGAGAATGTGTAAACTCCACACAGACAGTCAACCAACGCTGGAATCAAATAGGGGTCCCTGTTGTTGTGAGACAGCAGTGCGAGACAATGAACCACGAATCTGCCTCTATTAGTTTTCTGATGTTTGAGTACACGATAGTTGTTGTTTAATTTGATGTAACCGTTATAAATCTGCATCATGCAAGCCATGAAGGTGTTCGGAGAAAGTGGAGACTGCAGATTCTGGACATCAGAGTCAAAGCCTGTGGTGCGGCACGGTGGCACAGTGGTTAGCACTGCTGCCTCAGAGCGCCAGAAGCCTGTGGTGCTAGAAAAGCACAGCCGGTCAGACAGCATATTAGTAGCATGAGAATCGGTGTTTCAGGCATAAGCCTTTCATCAAGAATGAGGCTTGTGGGCCAAGGGGGGCTGAGAGATAAATGTAAAGGAGATGTGGCGGTTTGAAAGTAATAGGTGATGAAGGGAGACAGAACGCCTCATCTACTGCATCCGTTAAGCCCGATATGGTCTTCTCTACAGTGGCGGGACAGGACATCAACTTGTGGATCGTTTCATAGACCATTTCTGGTACAGCCACACTGGCCAACTTCACCGCCTTGTGGCTGAACAATTTAACCCCCCTCCCACTCCACAAAGAACATGCAGGTCCTGGGCCTCTTGCATTGCCAAACCCTAACCACCTGAGTAATGGACGAATAACGCCTCATTCTCTGCCATGGTACTCTCCAACTACAGGGGATCAATGTGGATTTCACCAGTTTCCCCATTTCCCCTCCTCCCACCTTACCCCAGTCCAACATTCCAACTAGGTACCGCCCTCGTGAATGTTCCTATATGTCCATCTTCCTTCCCACTTCTCCACTCCACCCTCCTCTCCGACCTACCACTTTCACATTACCCCCGCCTCCCATCTACCTATTATATCAAAGGAAGCAGCTTAGAAAAATGCCAAGTATTGTAGTAAACCAATGGATTCAAGAGAAGCGTATGACGCAGCAAAGGAGGACAAAAAAAGAGAAAAAAATCATAAAGAAAAAAAGCATGCAAACAAAAAATCAACATAAAGACTGCTAAAAAAAAGCTTCTATCAATGTATGAAACAAAAATAAAAACAAGATCAAACTTGGAACAGTGAATTTGCGGACAGGGTAATTTATTGTAGGAGCAGAGACATTACATGAAAAAGAAAAGTTTCTTTGTGTCTTTCTTCAAGGAAGAATATCCAGAAATTCTCCCAGAAATACCAAGTGACCATAGGACTTGTGTAAGTAAACAGTAAGATCATTCTTGTTGGTGTTGAGGAAGTATTTGAAAAGACAGCTGGATTGAGTATTGATAAATCTGATAGACCAGATTTACTTCATACAAACATTTCAGTAGAAGCAGCAATAGTATTGTTGATTGCATTATGGATTTTCACGTTATTTTCCGACACATTCCCGAAAGGCAGATAGCCAATAGGGATAAGGGACCGTTATAAATATTATCCGCCAGTTTAAGTCAGGATGAAGATGGAGAATTGTGGAATACTACAGACCAGGTAACTTGTCATCTGCAGTCGGGTGTCTGTTGGACTCTATTACAAAGAACATGCCACTAGATATATAGAAGATAATGGCAAAACCGGGAAGTATGATAATGCATCGATGAAAGGAAAGCCATCAGTGGCAAACATTTTTTTTGGAATGGTATGAAGATGATTCTTGTAGACATCAGCAATGAGGAACCAATGGACAACGTATAGTTGAATATTCAGGTGCATTTTTAACATCATAAGAAAAGTTGAAGCAAATGGCATTGGGAAGAACATATGCAAATGGGAAAGTAAAAGTTAGGTTTACATTCACGTGAATGTAATTGGAATATAGTCTGATTGGGAAACGCAGCCTGTGATTTCGAATTTCAAATAATGAGAGGTGATCGTAGTGAATCTTAGAATCTGAGAAACGTAGAGGGGACTGAATAACAGAGGGACATGGAGAAGTGCACGGAGGCGCAATTAGGGAGAATCCCATGATATTCTACACGGACAACAAGTAGAGCAGATTAATCAGTGAACAGTTAGTGTCTATCAGAAACCAAGGGGAAATCTGTGGGTGAAGCTGGAGAATATTGAGAGATTGTGACATGAGAACTTCACAACTGTTTTACTTGGCAGAAGAAGGATGCAGGGACAGGATTCGAGGAGATGGATTGGGAAGCTCTTGAGCAGATTGATGTAAAATGCTAGCAGGAAGTTGAGGCTTTGGCTGGTAGAAAATTGGACTGATTGCTAGGTCGAAATGAGTTGTATCACAGACTGCTGTTGGAAACAAGGGAGGTAAGATCCTGACTGAAAATTTTAATTAGAATATGACCATAGGCGAGGTGCCAGCGTACTGGAGAACAGCTAATGTGATTCCACTTCACAGTAAGGGTGGGAGAGATAGACCAGGGAACTATAAATAAGCAAGTATTAGATCACTGTTAGGAAAACTACTGGAGAAAATAGGGAAGGAGAAAATTGAACTCCAATCAGAGTAGCAGGGTTTGATCAGGGATAATCATCATGACTTTATCAGAGGAACATCAAAACTAACGAATTTGAATTAGTTTGAGGAGGTCGCTTATTTAGTTTTGCATCAAGGACATTGACAAATCTCCACATGGGAAAGTGAAGAATAAATTAAAATATCATGGAATCAATGATAACTTAACAAGTTACAACGAAAATTGTCTTGTGGCAAGAGACAGAGGTTGGTGGGAGAAGGCTGTATGTGTGACTGGAGACCAGTGTCCCCTGGCGTACGACAGACATCAGTGCTGCGTCCCTTATTATTTGTAGATTTCATAAATTGTGCAGATTTGAATGGTGGGGAGTGGGTGGAGGGTGTGGGGGTTGTGATAAGTAAGTTTGTGTTTGCATTGAGGAGGAAGGTCTTATGTTACAGAAAGATACAGATGCATTGGTCAGATGAACAGATCAATTGCAGTTGGAATGTAACCCTGATAAGTATGAGATGATGCACTTTGGAAGAAGGAACAGACAGGGGAGTACTCAATACATCACAGCACACTAGGAAGCTCAGAGATTGCTTCTCCATTCATCCCTGAATGTAACTGGACAGGGTAATGGGTTAGTTAAGAAGTAGACCTTGGGTGTGGCATTTATTAATCGGGGCGTAGATTATAAGAGCTTTGCAGGGCTTTGGTTAGGCCAATATGGTGTACTGTGTGTAATTCTGAGAGCTACATTACAGGAAGGACGTGATTGTACTGGAGGGGGTACAGAGGAGATTCAATAGGATGTTCCCTGGGATGGAGCATATCAGCTATGAAGAGAGGCTGGATAAGCTCGGGTTGTTTCCATTGGTGCAGAGGAGGCTGAGGGGGACGTGATTCAGAAGGATAAGGTTATGAGGAGCATGGAGAGAGGAGATGGACAGCAGCTGTTCCTTTTAGCCAGAGAGTAAAGAAAAAGGGAGCACACTTTAAAATGAAGGTTTTGAGATTAAGAGAGGATTTCACAATAGTTGTTTTTCACCCAGAGGATGTTGGCGTCAGATATGTACTTCCTGAGAGGGGAATTATCACGGGTAACCTCACAACCGTTAAAAATTATTTGGACGAGCAATTGGAAATGTCATAACATTACAGGCTATGGGCCTGGTGCAGGAAAATGGGACTAAGATAGATCGTGTTGTATTTCTGTTGGCACAGATTCTATGCTCCTGTGAGTGTATGGTGTGGAAGGTCAATCATTGAGCAGCTTAAGGCATGAATTGATGAGTTTCTGAAGAGTATATTCACAAGGGTTATAAGAGGGAACTGTAATAGCTTGTCAAATTATGGCAATGTGAGAAATATGAGAAAACACGTGCAGCTTCCTTACAGTTTGAGACCAGAGAATAGAGAATGGGGAACAGGGAAATGGCAGAAGTATGAAGTCACTACTTCAGTTCTGTCTTCACAGAACTTTCTAACAATACTAGGAAAATCAAGTCTGGTGTGGAAAAATAGTATAGTACATGGAACATAGAACATAATAAGTGAATAGTTTACGGGAAATTATTGGGAAAGGAAGTAATGGTCATAGACAACACTAAAATAGATTTATGAAATGGGAATTATGTTTGTGAAACAGACTGAGAGACAAATGAAAGAGAAGCAATGGACATTTGGATATTTAGAAACATTTTGGTAAAGCTCCAAGCCCAGTTTGCAAGATCAAATCTGAGTAGATTGGGGCGAATATATGGCCATGTTTCTAGAATGGGACAGCTGGCAGGAAACAGTGAATTTAAATACACAGATTCGTCAAGCAATAGCCTGACATTGTCTGTGAGGTATGATTCTGTGAGCATGACTATGTCCCAGACACCCCACCAAGTTCCCCGGATATCTCCTGTCTCACCAACAGGACAGACACAGCAGATGTGGCGACACAATGGGATATAGGTGGAAGGAAATTGTTCTGGTAGTCCTCAATAGTGGCTCAGCTGATTACCATGTACCAGCCTCTCTCAACTGATGAATCAGTACTCTTTCATGCTGAACAACACTTGGAGAAAGCACTGAAGGTGGCAATGACGCAAGATAATCTCTGGGTGAAGAATTTCAATGTCCACCAGCAAGGGTAGCCCAGCTGCAGCATTTCTGATTGAGCTGGCCGGGTCCTAAAGGATATAACAGCTAGACTGGGTCTGCGGTAGATGGTGAAGGAACCAACAACAGAGAAAAAAAATCATACCTGACCTCATCCTTACTAATCTGCCAGTTGCAGATGTATCTGTCCATGACAGTATCAGTAACAATGACCACCGCATCGTCATTGTAGAGACAAAGTCGCACCTGCACATTGAGAATAACCTCCACCATTTTGGGTGGAACTATCACGGTTCTAAATCGGACTGACTTCGAACAGATCTAGCAGCTCAAGTATGGATGTCCATAAGGTGTATTGGGTCATCAATAGCAGCAGAATTGTAATCCCGCACAACTTCATAGACTGGCATATCCCCCTCGCAACAGTTGCCATCAAGCCAGAGGATAAACCTTGGTTCAATGGAGCGTGCAGGATGGCAGGAGCAGCACTGGGCATACCTAACAATGAGGTGTAAGCCTGGCGAAGCCACCAAACATGGCTAGCTGTGCACCAAACAGCATAAGCCATGATTGATAGACAGAGCTAAGTGATCCCACAAGCAACAGATCAAATCTAAGCTCTGCAATCCTTCCACATCTAGTCGAGAAACGGTGGGGAAAATTAAAAAATTCAGTGGAGAAAGAGATTCTTCAAATATCACCATCCTTAACGATGGAAAAGCCCAGCACTTCAGTCCATAAGATAAGCATGATTTCCACATCTAGTCGAGAAACGGTGTGGAAAATTAAACAATTCACTGGAGAAAGAGATTCTTCAAATATCTCCATCCTTAACGATGGAAAAGCCCAGTCCTTCAGTGCATAAGATAAGCATGATGCATTCGCAACAATCTTCAGTCAGAAATGCTGAGTGGATGATCCATCTCAGCCCCCTCTAGTGGTCCACAGCAAATCACTTACCAGCCATCAACCAATTCATCTCAGTCCACGTGATATCCAGAAACGGTTGGAGACACTGGATACTCCAAACGGGATACATGCTGACATCAGTCTGGCAATAGTACTGAAAACGTGTGCTCCAGAACTTGTCACTGCCCGAGCTAAGCTGTTCCAATACAGTTAGATCAACGACAATTCCACAATTACATGGAAAATTCCCAAGTATCTCCGATACATAAAAAACAGAACACATGCAATCCAGCCAATTACCAACCCATCAGTCTACTCTCGATCATCCATAAAATGATGGAAGGTGTCAGTGCTTTCAAGAAGCACCTGCTCAGCAACAACCTGATCAGTGACCCCCAGGCTGGGCTGCCCCAGGGTCACTCAGCTCCTGATCTCATTACCTTGGTCAAACATGGACAAAAGAGCTGAATTATAAAGGTGGGGTAAGAGTGATAGCCCTTTAAAACAGGGCTGCCTTCGACCATGTGTGGCATGCAGGGGTGTTAGCAAAACGGAAATCAATGTGTATACAGGGCAAACTCCCCACTGATTAGAATCATACGTGAAATGTAGAAAGATTGTCATGGTTGAAAAAGATCAGTCAACTCAGCTCCAGGACAAGTTGTAGGTGTCCCTTGGGCAGTGGCTTAGGCCCAAACATCTTCAGGGCTGCTCCATCATTGACTTTCCCATTATTAAAAGGTCAGAAGTGGGGATGTTCGCCAATGATTTCACAATGTTCCGCAACATTTGTGGCTCCTCAGATACTGAAGTGTCCAAATGCGACAAGATCTGGACAATATCCAGGCTGACAGGTGGCAAGTAATATTCACGCAACACAAATGCCATGCCTTGAACATCACCACTAAAATACAATCTACCCAATGTCCCTTGACATTCAATGGTGGTACCACTACTATCAACCCCCCAATATAAAAATCCTGGGGGGTTAATCATTGCTCATAAACTCACTGGACTTGTCACATAAACACAAAAGCAGGTCAGAAGCTAGGAACTCTGCGGCGAGTAACGCACCTCCTCACTTCCAAATGTCTGTCCATTGTCTACAATGCATAAGTCAGAACTGGGATCGAATACTCCCCATTTGCCTAGATAAGAGAATCCCCAACAACACTCAAGAAGCGTGATACCATCCAGGTCAAAGCAGCCAGTTTGACTGTCACTTCATCCACAATTTGCACAATCAGCGCTCAGCAGCAGCAGTGTGCACTATCGACAAGCTGCACTGAAAAGATACACCAAAGATTCTCAGACACCATCTTCCCAACTCACGACTGCAGCGGTTCAACAAGGCAGCTCAGCACCACCTTCTCAATGGCAACTAGGGACAGGCAATAAATGCTGGTGACACCCAGATCCAACTAATGTATAAATTGAAAAAAAACGCTTTTCTTAACAGAGGATGGTTGCTGAGGTATCGCTGTTCACAACACCAATTAACCATTCGGTTGAGGAAGTTAAATACAATATATCCCAGCCTGCTGACAGCGCTAAGGATGTTGGATTGTAAGTGGGTGAGGAGATTGTAAAAAGTCTCCAAGGTGACTGACACAATGTGGTGAATGGGCACATATGTGGCAGATGGAGACCAAACTGAGTAGAGGTGAAGCTGTACCCTTTGGTGGGAACAATAGCTTGGCAGCCTACCAATTGAAAAGGGACTAGTTGAAACATATTGATCTACAAATGGAATTGTGCTCCCATTTGTTGTTTCCTTCTGTGCAGCCCTCCGAGGCCCATGGCGATCAGTGAGTTCTGAATCCAGAAGTCAATACTGGGATTGGCATTGGCACACTGATCAGTATACACAGACCCACCACGTGGGTAGCTGTAACATTGAAAAGCATCTGCTCTCCCTGTTCACCAGTCACTGAAATTAATATTGCAGGAAAATAAAGCAGGTCAGAAGATAAATGGTGTGTTGACGTTCATTTCAAGGGGATTTGAGTCCAGGAGTAAGGGTGTCTTACTGCAGCTGTACAGGGCCTTGGTGAGACCCCATCTCGAACATGGTGCAATATTGTGTGCAGTTTTGGTCTCCTTACCTAATAAAGGACAACCCTGACATTGAGGGAGAGTAGCGAAGGATAACCAGACTGATCACTGGAATGACAGGCTTGTTGTGGGAGCAGAGTTTGGAGACTGGGCCTGTATTCCATGGGGTTTTGGAAAATATGTGTAGATCTCAGTGAAATATCTAAAACTCTGACAGGGTGAGACAGATGGGAAGCAGAATGATAATTCCCCTAGCTGGGACTACTGAAACAAGTTGCCCCAGTATTAGGTACAGGCAGGTCATATTGCATTGAGATGAGAATTAATGTCTGCACTCAGAGACTGGGGTATCTGGGGAATTCTCTCCCGCATAAGGCTGTGGAAGCAAAGGCACTGAAAACAATATGCGGATTACTAGCTACTAAAAGAATGAGAAGGGCAGGAGAATGCTGTGGAGACACAGGATCATCCATCATTATAATGGATGAGTTAGAAAGCTCTATGGACCGAAGAAACTACAGCAGTTCCTATTTTACATTTTTTCCAGTGGTTTATCGCATTAAGGGATGTGTACATTGTGTGGGATAAGTGCATTGAGGAGGTTTTCTCCATGAACGAGAATGTGGGAGGGCTCAATGTGTTGTATGACTACTCCTTTCCCGATGTTTGAGTGCAGTCTGTAGGAAAGCTCGGCAAATGTTGTCACAAGCTCTCAGATGTTAGGAAGGAGGTCTCTGCAGGGTCAACAGAACTGTGTTTCCCGTTCCCCTTTCCGATACCGAGGCTGTGGCTGGGTGTTCTGATCGGTTTTAACCTTTCAGACTTCAGTGCAGTTTGATACAATTGAATGCCTTGCTTGGCTGTTTCAGAGGCCATTGAAGAGTTTATCACATGTCTGTCCGTCTGAAGTTACTTTTAGGCCAGACCAGGAAAGCACGGGAGATTTACTTCCTGAAGGTCCATTGAGGAAGGCAATAGGTGTTTACAATCGCCATTGACTTCAAGGTCACTATTACAAACAGCAGATTTTACATCTCGATATTTTATTAATTGTTTTTAACTTCCACCAGCTGCCAGAGCATTAGCCTGGTCTGGATTAGTAATCCAGTGACCTTTCCACAACAGCACCATCTCCTCATGGGGACCTATCGGAAACCACGCTGAGCAGGTTATTTCTTTGCTACTTGACAGCTCTGTCAAAAAGAGCTCCCACCAATTTGACTGTCGTGATGGGGCTGAGGGGGTGGTAATTGGTGACATTGTAATTATTCGCTTCTTCGTGGACTGGACATGGCTGAGTAATCTTCCACATTGCCAGGAAGATGTAAGATTTGAAACTGGTCCCCATTGCCTTTGTCGTATTTACTGTGTTCAGCTGTTTCTTCATGTCACGTGCAGCCAATCGAATTGGTTGAAGTCTGGCATCGGTGATTCTGTGGGGATCATGAGAAGGGTGTGGTGGGTAATAGACTCAAAGCTTCTGGCTGAGGATGGTGGAGATACTCCACATTTGTCTTTTAAAATGATGTACAAGGCTGTTCTGTTATTTAAGATGCCAATATTTGGCGACCCCTTCTTCCAGTGAATTGCTTAATCATCCATTACTATTTATGACTCAATGTGGCAGGGCTACAGAGCTTTGATGTGATCTATTGAGGGTCATTTGGCCCTCTTGATTTAGTTCTGCTCTTTAGAATGTAACCAGTCAAGTGTGGTTGCTTTAATGGGTTATCATCAGGTTCAGGTACACATGGTTCAGACCCTGTCATATTCACCCAGACTGTCACTTAAAGATACGTCGGCTTCATGGAAATGGCAGACTGAGGGATTATCTCGGGCATTAATTACAGATTGTGGTTGTATGTAATTCAGCTTCTTCCACTGCTATGGTCTGCAGCACCACATGAATGTCCTGTTTTTAGCTTCAAAATGTGCAATGCAATTCTCTTGCCGGCTCCGAATTCACACCGAGACCCATTCACCCATCAGCCCTGTATCCAGTGACCTACTCTGGTTTCTGAAGAGGTAACACTTCCATTTTAATGTTCTCATTCTGCTGAGGGTCTCTCCATGGTGTCACAGCTCCAATTCGTCACACCCCTCAAAAACCCTTCAACTAATTCATTTGAATCTTTTTTCTTTCGGTTTTTTTCATCCTCTGTGCTTGAAGTGAATGTGTTTCCCTCTCTTTCTCTCCCTGAACATATCTAAGAACTCTGTAGTGTCAGTGATGGCAGCCTTATGTAGTTTCAGAGCCAATGCATTTGTGTGGCTCTGTGTTGGACAGGGCGTTTGAGCAGCTTTGATACACGTCTGTGGAACTTATTCACAAATAGAAATTGCTGAAGAAACTAAGCAGGCCTGGCAGCAACTTTGGAGTCAATGCAGATTTTTTTTTTTACTTTCAGTGACCAGTCAAACTTTCTAGTTTCTTCATCAACTTTTGTTTCTGTGTCAGATTTCCATTATCTATAGTTCTTCTTTTATTGAAAATTTGAAGTGCCTATACGTTTCCGGAGAAACTCAGCAAGTCTGGCAGCATCTGCGAAGACAGAGAAACAGAGTTAACCTTACCAGTCAAGGGTGCCATTTCTTCACAACTATAAGGATTTGAAATGAGCTTTTCCATCCCCTGCAGAGGTGAATGTTGAGGTGACGGAAATCAAAGCATGTGGAGATGCAGTGCAAAAGGTAAGCGTGCTTCTAATGATGATGCAATAGAAATAGATATAAAATAGTTATAAATTAATGTGCGAATGGGAGAAATGGCTTCCCTCTATTGAGTGCAATAAAAACAAGACACGGTCACAGGTAGACTTGCAGGAAGAATGTATGCAATTTTTTAAAAAGTCATAATAGGGTTGTGTTGTGAAGTTATGGAATTGAATATTAACACCTATAGACTTTAACGCACCGAAGTGTAAAGTGAGGTGTTACTCGATCTTAGGTTGTCCTTCCTTCGAACATTGCAGCAGCCCAGAACGAAAAGTTAAGATGCCAGCAAAGTAGGCTTTTGGAATGGGAAGCAATGAGAAGGTCAGGGTTATTCCTACAGGCAGAGTGAGAATGTTCCTCAGTGCAATCTCTGTTTGGTCTTCCCAATGTAAGGGAGACACTATTGTGAGCAGCAATGACAGATGACTGGATTTAAAGAGTACAAGAGAAATGCTGCTTCATCTGGAAGGTATATGTTGGGTTGCTCAGGAATGAGGAATGTGTCAGCCATCTTTCCAAATATCTGGAGAAATAGACTACATCATTGGAACTCCACCAGCAACAGCTTGAGTCGTGCTTTTTTGACAGTGTTTTTTTTCTGTCTGTTTAGTCACAAGCTGTTCCTCACATCTTAACAAGAGCGTCTAGATAAAAGTCTGTTTGTCACATATGCTCCTGTCTGTTTCAAACTAATTTGCTTTGTTTAAAACGTACTTGCAAGTCTGCTCTTTGCAATAGCGTTTGTAAATTCAACCCTCGTAATGCTATAGATTAAACACAGAACTCTGTGCCTTCCTTGTTTTTTTTATACTCTACACAACTATCCACATATCCAATGATCCACTAAGCCTTCTTAACAATACGTTCAACTTGCCTGGCCACCTGTAATTTCCTGTCTTCTGCATCCCTCTCTCGTTAAACAGGGGTTATATATGCCAGTCCTCTTCGACCCTCCCTGACTCCAGTGATTCCTGAAAAATTCCTTAAATATCACCAGCAGGACCTCTGAAAGCACCTCCGCTATCTCCTTAGAAAAATGAGGTGCGGTCCATCATGTTTGGGTGATTAATGTCTTTGCAGTTACGTTACTCAATTAAATCATATCATAATAAGAAAAGTTAATTCAAAAGGAAAAACAACACAGAGAAATCAGCAGATGGATGATTTAAGACAGCGGAGAAGACAGAGACTGTGTGGTCTTGAGATTATGTTAATGTAAAGTTTAATAAGTGGAACAGAATATTTTTATAGAAGTGGAATCAGATAGTAAGTTGTTAAAAAGGGGGCTTGAATTTAATGAACATTTGTTGTTTCGTATTCAACGTTAGATTTAAGAAAATAAATTGTTAATTTTCTTTAAATAATGGAATTTAGGTATCTCTGTCACTCATATTTTGACAGATTACGAGGTGAGGCGAGGCGTTCTGAGTGTTTGGTTTAATTAACAGAGGGGTTCGACTCCTCATCGTAAATGTCCATCCACACTAACCCTGTTTCCCTGCACTTGGTGCATGCCCTTCTCCTCCTTTCCTGTCCAAATATTCATCTAAATTCCCTTCAAATGTTGATAATGTACTCACCTCAACGACTTCCGCTGTTAGCTCGTGCTATATGCGTAATACCCACTGTGTAAAAAAACAACTTGCCCCTAAGGTTCCCTTTTTTTCCTTCCCCTCTTGTCCTCGATTCTCCAACCCATGGAAAAAGAATGAGTGCATTCACCCTATCCATGCCTCTTATGATCTGGTACACTTCTCTAAGAGCCCGCTCAGTCTCCTCTGCTCACAAGAAAATGTTCTAGCTTGTCCAAACTCTCCATATAACTAAGACCATTGAGTCCTGGCAACATCCTTGCAAATTCCTTCTGCACTCTTTCCAGTTTAACAGCAGCCTTCCGATAACAAGGTGACCAAAACTGAACAAAATTCTGCAAGCACGGCCTCGCCAAAGACTTGTACAACCAGAACATAACTTCCCAAATTCTATATGCAAATCCCTGACTGATGAAGGCCAGTGTGCCAAAAGCCTTCTCTCTACTGTCTACCTGTGACTCCACTTTCAGAGAATCATGCATCTTCTGTTCCACTTCACTCCTTGAGGCTCTAATATTCGCCATGATTTGATGTTCCAAAATTCAAGATCTCACATCCCTATATTAAACTCCATTTGCCATTTCTCAGCCCATCAAGGGCTGATCAATGTCCTACTGCAATTTCTAATAACCTTCATCACTGTCCACGATACCACCTATTTTAGTGTCATTTGCAAACTTACTAATCGTGCCTTATACATTCTCATCCAAATCATTGATATAGATAACAAACTGCAATAAGACCAGCACTGAGCCCTGAGGCACTCTACTAGTCACAGGCCTCCAGTCCAACAATCATCTTTCCGCTATTATACTCTGCTTGCTACCATCAAGCCGATTGTGTATACAATTTGCCAGCTCGTCCTGGATTCCATGCGATGTAACTTCCAAAGCAGCTGACCATGTTGAACCTTATCACAGGCCTCACTAAAATCTGGATCAATTACGTCTACCACCCTGCCCTCGTCAACCTTCCTGGTCACGTTTGGAGGAATGTTAACAAATTTGCAAGGCATGATCTCCCACTCACAACACCATGCTGAGTACTCCTAATCAACTCTGATGAAGGGCTTCTGCCCGAAACATCGATTCTGCTGCTCCTCGGATGCTGTCTGACCTGCTGTGCTTTCCCAGCAACACACTCTCTCATTTTAATCAAACTCTAACTAAGTTAGGAGGGCAGAAAATGATGTTGTAAGATTATTGAAGTACCTAAGTAAAGCCAGTTATCTGTAATTGTAGAGCCTTGATGACCGAATATTTGTTGCACTGTGCACAAGTTTGATCTCCTTTGTAAGGAATGGTGCCCTTACCATAGTCACGGATGATGTTACCATGAGGAGAGAGTGAAGAAACTGAGTGTTTAGTCAGTAGAGCAGTGAGAGACGAAGGGATGTTTGCGTTGAAACTTGAGGGTTAGCGATGATCACTTATATCCAAGAGAGACATTAATAGTGTGATACATTCCATATTTCACGCAGGTTTGATTGATATGATTAATTGTCACGTGTACCTCAGTACAGTGAAAAGGTTTGATTGTGATTGGTACAGGCAGATTATAGTAGGCAAATGCGTACAGATCAGAGGGTGAAAATAAACAGATAGAGTAATGCGTCCAGATTACACTGCGCAAGATGTGCACAAGACAAGATCAATAAGCAAAATCAGCATTAGTTGATGTTAGACAGTCCATTCATAATTCTAATTGGACATTCCGGACAATTTATATGCCTCAATAAGCTCTCCCCACATTAATGTGAAGATGGTGTGACCGTGTATTGAACATTATGTTGTTCACAATCCTCGACAGCAGCCACATCACCTTGCTTCTGACACAGCCAGCCATTCTCACCAGCTTCTGCCATCTATAAAGAACTCCAGGCTGCCTTCTCGGAGATGGAAGGTGCCTCCTTGAGATTTCACACATAACATTTGCCTTCCCCTCAATGCTAGAACACCACGTTAAACTTCCACGTGTGTAGCAAGAGCAATGGAGGCACAAGGAACACCATGGTGCAGTCTGTCTTACAGTCTCTGCTCCATTTGCTTGTCAAGTTGGAATATCAACTACAGCCTTCTGTCTCTGTGTTAGTGACTCGAGAGGCCAAATATACTCCTTCTATTTCTGTGTAAGTGACCCAAATTGGTGAATGGCTTCTTCCTCGTCCGATTGGACAGATTTAAGACCCTGATTGGGTTACCCCCGGTTCCTGTCGAATAGCTCGATGTGTTGACGGGTATGATGATGCTGTAACTTGTTATTTTCTCCTGATTTCATTTAAGAGACAAATTGAACAATAGAAACCAAGCTGGCTAGTTACGACGATAAAGTAAACAGCTTTGGAAATGTTGAGTTTATTTTAATGCAGCCTCAATGAGCGTGACCAGCTCTCACAGATTAGAATTTCTAAGTTTTGTTTTCTCAGTAATATCAGAGGCTATTGGAGTCTCAACAGAGTTGGAAGGTCCAGTGAATGTCTTGTGGCTGCTACTCTCTCTGAATTTTTCTGGATTTAAAAAAAAAATTCTCCTGGAGAATGTATGTTTGAATTTGCGTCTGAAATTGCCTTTTTGCCAAGTGGTTGTTTTAACGGGATCTTACTATATCAGTACAGTTAGTTAGTAAAATGTACTTTATCTATTATTCTGTTAAGTTTTACAATCGTCTTAAGTTATTCTAAGTTCCTCTTTCGTTGATTGTATTTTAATGACAGTGTTTAAATAAACTGTGTTGTGCTTAACGTCGAGTAGTTTCACCAATCACATTGCATTTGAACCAGTTATGCTACATTTGCCTTTCGAGTAACAAAACTGTTGGATTTAAGCTAGCACCTTAAAATATTTTGAAGGGGCTCTGGCCTGGTCTGTAACACTGTATTCCTTATCTTCCGGTGTAATTGGCAGCAGAGTCTGAATGGGCCATTCCTCTTCTTGTTCGGTAGTTTCAATGGGTTGAATGGCTTCCTCCTAGTCCTGTGAAGTGAGCTTGAGGTGCTGAATGAGGTCATCCTTCCCCTGTGAAATTAAGCAGCATCTCGCAGTAATGTTACATGAATGCTACAAATACTTTAACAGCACAAGGCTGAATATTGTTCAGGTCTTGCTGCATATGGACACAGACTGGTTCAGGAGCTGAGGGGTGACACGTTGTTCTGAACATTGTGTAATCTTCAACAAATATCCCAACTTCTGATCTTATTTTGAGCAAAGACATTAATGAAGCTGCTAAAGTTTGTGCTGAGGAAGCTACCCTGAGGATCTCCTGTAGAGACGTTCCGGGATTGAGATGATGGACATCCACACACCTCAAAAATCTTCGTTTTCCTATGATTGACTCCAACCAGTGGGGGAGTTACACTGATTCCCAAATAAATCCAGATGCTTCGCTCCTTGATGGCCTCCTCAAACACTGCTTTTATATCAGGGCCAGTCATTCTTTTCTGAGATCTTGTGTTAACCTCTTTTATTCATAGCAACAGGTAGAACAGAGAGTTCTGAATGTTAGCGATTCTCTTTTCCACAGTGGTAAGGGAGCTAAATACTTAAAGATGAAGAAATGGCTTTTGACCTATCAGAGAGTTGAGGACTGTGAGAAATTTGATATGAAAGAGGATTATAGACCAAGAGCAGATCAGTCATTTTCTTAGTGAAGAGAAAGGCAGGCTTGGTGGGCGGGCGTGTGAACGACCTGTTCCTATTTCTGATGTTTTCCCATTCTGTTATTGCAAAGTTAGTGGGTGTTATTTTCCTCGAAAATCTATTATTGAATGTTGCAGCCAGGGAGACCAGAGAATTTTGTGAGCCGTCTGTGGGTGAGGTATGGGGGCTGTGTTCACAGTGAATCTGGGTCTATAACATGACCAACAAATGGAACACAAGTTGCAGAGAGGTGGAGCTCAGTAAAGAGAAGGGAGGGGCATCTTTCATACTCAGTATGTGTTTTTCCAATTATGTTTCCCAAACTATCCCAAACCTGTGTGACAGACTTGAGGGACTGAATGGTCTCCTCTGTTTCTGTGCACCAGGTTATAGCAGTAAGTAGCCTCCAACTGTTCCTGTCTAGCAGGTATAAGGGGCTGAATGCAACACAGAAATATGGGAGTGAGGAACAGGAGTGGGTCATTAGACATTTTGACCCTTCTCCAACAGGCACGAAAATTGTGGCTGATCAGGTTGGGGTCTCAGCCCCACTTTCCTGTCTGTATCCCATTATCGGTGACTCACTTGTCAACATTTAACTAACTCAGCTTTCAATCAATGCAAACATAGAGGCACGATAAACTTCCAGTGATGAGAATTCCCTCTCCAAACGTCCTTTCAGAATTCCTCCTCATCCCTCGTATAGAATCGGAGAATCATGCAGCATGGAAACAGACCCGTTAGTCCAATCTATCCACTCGGACCAGAGAACCAAATCTGATCTAGTCCCATTTGCCAGCATTTGGTCAATATCCCTCCTCTTTCAGATACATTTAAAATGTGCGATTGTAACCGCCTTCACCACTTCCTCTGACAGCACTTTCTGTACACACACCACTCTCTGTGTGAAACATTTTCCCCTCAGGTCCCATCTAAATCATTCCCTCTTGCCTTCAACCTATGTCATTTTGCTTTGGACTCCCCTACCCTGGGAAACAAACCGTGGATATTCAGAATATCCGTGCCCCGGATGATTTTGTAAACCTCTACAATGTCACGTGCCAGCCAGTGGCACTCCAGGAGGAAACATCTCAATTTATTCAGCCTCTCCATAAAGCTGAAACCTTCCAGTCCTGGAACATCCCTGTCAACCTTTTCTGCTGCCAACTCAATTGTATGCAGTATTCTTAAAGTGGCGTCCCCAACAATCTGTACAGATGCAACAAGCCACCCCAACTCCTATACTCAGTACTCTGACTGCTGAAGGCAAATGTGCCAAATGGGTTCTGCATCACACTCTCTACCTGCGACTCCACTTGCAAGGAACTATGCCCCCACAGCCCTAGGTCCTTTTGTTCCGGAACACTACCCAGGACCTTACTATTAAGCATATAATTCCTGCCCTGATTTGTCTTCCCAAATGCAAAACCTCATATTTATCTAAATTAAACTTCATCTGTCATTCCTTGCCCCTTTGGCCCATGTAATTGTGGTCTTGTTGTACTCTGACATAATTCACTACACCACCGTCATCTGTAAACTTATTAACAATGCCTCCGATATTCATATCCTAATACATTATATAAGTGTCGCAATTCAGTGAACGTGATACTGATTCTCGCAGCACACTGCTGGTCACAAGCTTCCAGTCGGAAAAACAACCCTCGCCCTTCAAGCCAATTTGGAATCCAACCGACCAGCTTCCGCTGTATCCCATGTGACCGAACCTTACTCATCTATCTACAAATCGGAATGTTATGAACACCTTGCTGAAGTCCATACAGACAACGTCTGTCAAACTGTCTTCAACAATCTCCTTTGTTACCTCTTCATAAAACTCAATCAAATTAATGACTCATGCGAAAAGCCATGCTGCCGACCTCTGATCAGCCCTTGCTTTCCCAAATGTACTTAAATCCTATCCCTTAGAATTCCTTCCAACAAGTTAAGCATGACAGAAGGCAGGCTCACATGTTAAGAGTTCCCCAGCTTTTTGGGTCACTGTTACCTTTTCAAATACTACTCCTCGATGGTTCACGATAAATGTTAAATGTAACCAGGTTGATGATATGGCCGA
>NC_057716.1:112303830-112306902 GCF_004010195.1 Chiloscyllium plagiosum
ACACACACACACACACACACACACACACACACACACCATAAAGAACTTTGTCCAGATATTAGTGTAATTCATGACAAAACGAAAAGTTGAGAAAATGTCCAAAATGTTATTCTTCTCCTCAGGTGATTCTGCTCACACAAAGTACTTGTGATGGGACTTTATTCTGGAAGTGTTCGATTTGACTGAATTCCCTTTTTTTAGGCAGTCAGGAGATTCCAACAATTTCTGGTCAGGAGTCCTGCATGAAGGTGGCTCAGTGGTTAGCACTGTTGCCTCACAATGCCAGGGACTTGGGTTCTGTTCCTGCCTAGGGTGACTGTCTGTGTGAATTGCACTTTGCACATTCTCCCCATGACTGCGTGGGATTGTAAAGGGTGCTCCAGGTTCCTCTGGCAGTCCAAAGATATGTCGGTTATGTGGGTTGGTCATGCTAAGTTATCCATAGTGTTCAGGGATTTCTAGTTTAGCTGCATTTGTCAGGGGTATATATAGGGTGGGAGAATGGGCCTGGGGAGGCCAAAGGCCTTGTTTTCACACTGTGGGGATTTTATTAAATAAAAGAGTGGCAAAGACGACAGAGATTTTCTTTTTTCTAACATTGCTCTGATGAGCATCAATGAGTGCGAGAGAGTTCAACAGGCCGTTCCTCCTTAGGCAGATTACATTTTCTCCCTCTCTGAGTTGAATCACACAGTAATGTCATCCTCTCCCAAACTGGACCATGTGAGGTCTCCTTGCACATTGTCCGAACTATGACTCCATCACATTCTCTGTTCCATGTAGGTGCAGCATTTCTACTGTCATACACAGAGCCATACCCTTAGCAGAAAATAGGCGGAGTTGATTTTAGTGATGTGTTCATATGTTTTGCGTGATTTAAAAATAAAATGTTTAATGTATTCAGAATACCTGAGTTAAAATGAATGCATCTTATTATTAACACAAACAGAAATTGCTGGAAACGTTCAGCAGATCTGACAGCATCCAGATGTCTTTTAAATGTTGTAGTTATACCAATCTCCATCACCTCTTCTGATAGCTCATTCCATAATGCTCTACACTCTGCATGAAAAGGTGCCCCTGAGGCCTCTTCAAAATCTTTGACCTCTCACTTTTTACCAATGACTTCTAGTTTTAGACGCCTCTACCTTGGGGGGAAAAAAATCCCTGACTGCTCACTCTATCCATGACCATTAAGATTTTATAAACCTCCACTGCTGCGAAATGAGACTCCAGTCAACACGAATGGCTGTACTTCAGTCACCCTGGGCCGAAATTCGGAAATTCAATACTGAAGCCTCTTCCTTCTCCATCAGTTTGATTAAACACACCATGATACACCTTTGTGGGATTTGAAATGAGAACCTTGTGCACAGAGATACAGCAATAGGCCCAAAGCTGCAATATTATTCTCCTGTGTGTTTGTTCATCAGCCTGTTCTGACATGCTGTGACACCTCTCCACAACAGGTAGGACTTGAATCCAGACCATCTGGTGTGGAGTTAGGGAGAATATCACACATGTTCAGCAATTGGAATCAAATCCAGAATTCTGGCTCAGAGGCAGGGGCATTACCCACGATGCAAAATCTAATCCATGCCCAGAATTTGGGTCACATTTTAACGACCAGCTTTCAGTCGGTGTGGATTTATTAAACTCTGTTTAATATTGCTGTACTACACAAAAAAACCTTTTATTTTTAAACAAATACAAGATATTTGTCGCAACTGTAACATGCTGAGTGCATGTGCTGTGCCATCAAGATAAACCATGAACATTAGATTTAGAGTACATTACAGTGTGGAAACAGGCCCTTCCGCCCAACAAGTCCACACATCCGCAACCCACCCATACCCCTAATCTAATACTACGGGCAATTTAGCATGGCCAATTCACCTGACCGGCACATCTTTGGACTGTGGGAGGAAACCGGAGCACCCAGAAGAAACCCACGCAGACACGGGGCGAAAGTGCAAACTCCACACAGTTAGTCGCCTGAGGCGGGAATTGAACCCGGGTATCTGGTACTGTGAGGCAGCAGTGCTGAACACTGTGCCACCGTGCCGCCCACAACATCATTAATTGCTTGGCTTTGATTTCTATTTTAAATCGCTATTATCTGTAGTCTGCAATATTAAGGACTTAAATCATGCAGGCACACACTGCACAATGATGGGTCTCGAATAGATGTTTATTACTGAACACCAGAGACCAAGAAAGACTATAATTTCTGGTCTCAAAAAAACGATCACTATTACCCACCTCTAACGTGTGACTACCCTCATCCTAAAACCATGAAATGATACCAGGCCGCTGATTACTGTCCAGCCTCTCCTCCCCACTGACTGTGCCTGCCATCTGTCCCTCCTCCCCCAAACGTACAAGGCAAACCAAGCTCAGGGTCTTTGTGAAAATCAAGGCCGGAGTGTGCAGGCTTCCTGGAGAGGGGGAGAGAATTGTAAAATTAAACGGGGAAGGTGAGAAGGTAGTAAGATCACTCACTGGGCTGAGGAGTGGCAGATGGAGTTTAGTTTGGATTAATGTGAGGTATTGGATTTGGTAAATCAAACAAGAACAGGTATAATTCTTTAAAATTTGCATTTCATATAAATAGTGTGGTTACGAAGATGTACAGCACTCTTGTCTTCATTGGTCAGACTTTTGAGTATCGGAATTGGGACGTCATGTTGAGGTCATATAGGACATTGGTGAGCCCTCTTCTGGAATACTGTGTACAAACTGGTCATCCTGCCCGCTCATTCCATAGGCGCACCATCCTCTGGGTGAAAAAGATGCCCCTTATGTCACTGTTAATTTTTTCTCCTCTTACCTTAATCCTATGAGCTCTAGTTTTGGATTTCCCGTACCCTTCGAAAACACCTTGACTATTCACTTTCATATTATTGACCTTGATATTATTAAGCTGGAGACGGTTCAGAAGAGATTAACCTGGATGTTGCTGGGAATGGAGGAGTGAGCTATAAGAAGAGGCTGGATAGGCTGGGACTTTTTTTCATTGGAGAGTATGAGATTAAAGGGTAACTTTACAGAGGTTTATAAAATCATTAGGGG
>NC_057716.1:112307402-112320568 GCF_004010195.1 Chiloscyllium plagiosum
TTTCCATCAATTATTCAAGGGTGCATGGATATGTTAGGAATAAAACAATTGAAATCTAGAAAACACATTCAAAAATCGCAGAAAGCATTAAAATGTGAGCATCAATCCTGAATCACCATGCTGATGGCTTAAGACCAAGACTATCGAGTGGATTGTTTTTAAATAATTCAATTTTAAATTTATGTTTCAATTGGTAATGCTGACAATGCACAGCTCAGTTCATTGCATTTGGGTCAGTATTTGTGCATGAGGTGAGAGGAAAACAGACACTAATTCATGAGAAATTGTTGATTCAGAGTTCAGAGACCAAATATTTCGACAGTAACAAATATTAGCGAGATTAAGAATAGACGAAGTTCATAATCAAGAAACTCCAGTTACAATCCAAGAGGATTATTTGGAAGCACTGGCTTTCGAAGCGTTGCCTTTTGATAACATGGTTGTGATCACAAGACGCAGAATGTACAGCAAAAGTTTACAGTGGAATGCGGCTGTAATATATTAAACAAACGTCGATTAAGTGTTTGATCTTTTAGAATGGGTTTGCTAGCTTCGGTGAGGTAATATATAAATCCAAGAACCCCTTAACAGCCAAATGCTCCAGGTTTTGTGACGAAACGTATCATCTCAACAATTTTAAGTCAATATCATCTTAAGTCTATATAACATAAGAAGCAGTGTTTTCATAAAAGTCCAAGACATGGTTGCGCCCACGGCCTTTGTCAAGCAATCAGAAAACCAGTGGTTTTGTGATTTTTCTGATACCGACAATGAAGCGGAAGTAAAAAGATTCTTGGGACTAAGCGGTTGATTTCACAATTGTGTACCGACTCGCTCTGAATTGCGTTCAGTTATGAAACTGGCACATTTTAATTTAGGGTTGGCTTTGCCTGTTGCAGCAGAAGCCTGTGTTCTCACCTCACTGCTGATTACACATTTTCGAGTTTTTCTTGTCAATTGCCTTTGCCAAGGCTATTTATGTGGTGCTGCTAATAGGTTATATTAAATAATATACGATTTAAAGTATTTCAGCAGAGTTGCAATTTGTCTTTTTAAATATATTTTATGCTGTCTGCACATTAACGGTTGTGTAGGAATTAAGATTGTTTTGCTTGAAACATTGTCGTTTAGATTACTTACACTGTGGAAACAGGTCCTTTGGCCCGACAAGTCCACACCGACCCGCCGAAGCGCAATCCACCCAGATCCATTTCCTTACATTTACCCCTTCACATAATACTACGGGCAATTTAGCATGGCCAATTCACCTAACCTGCACATCTTAGTATTGTGGGAGGAAACCGGAGCACCCGGAGGAACACCACGCAGACACGAGGAGAATGTATAAACTCCACACAGTCAGTTGCCTGAGGCAGGAATTGAACCCGGGTCTCTGGCGCTGTGAGGCATCAGTGCCGCCCGTTTCACAAATCGATTTGCATCTCGAGTGCATCACCTTACTCTTCCCTTTAAATCAGTAAAATCACGGTCTTATCTATCTTCCGGTGAGAGTTTTGAGATATTTGGTCTGCCCCGTAAAACAAATGTTTTTTGAAAAGATATGAACAATTTATTGAGTAGGATGAGTCAATGCAGTGTCATCATTTAACCATTTCTGTCTCACCACAGACCTCACAAATCAAGTGACCAAAATATTGTTATTTGTCTAAGATTTGCCTAAAGAATCATGTTGCACCGGTTCCAGCTGCAGTTACTGTGGGTATGTTCACTGACCTGGCAACCAACTTCCCAGCTGGGCGAACATACCCATAACAATTCCATCATTATTTGTCTGTGGATAGTATTGTGGCCTCTTGCAGTCTCATATTATTTGAACGAATGTTAGCATGAACGTCAATACACTGAGTAATTTAAGCTTATGAAGAGGGGTCACAGGCCCAAAATGTTAACTTTGACTTATTTTCACAGATGCTGCCACACCTGGTGCTTTTCCATCAACTTCTGTTTTTGTTTCTAATTTATAGCATCCACAGCATTTCTGGTTTTATGTCGATGCTGCTCTTTTAACAAGGTCCTTTTTATTTTAAAAGTGATTGTAACGGAAAAGGTTCCGGTATGTCTAGGAAAATCTACTTCAGAAGGCATGTAGAGTTCTTTTTTAAATACAAAAAAAAGTGAACAATGAGAGGCGAGTGGTCAGTTCTCCACGTATAGCGGTTGACTTGGTTTGGGTTTGTGTAAGTTTGTCAAGCTTTAGTTGGTAAACTGGAGAAGCTGCTGAGGACCCAAAAAAGCAATTCTTTGCTCGTATTTTCTCTCACACACATCTCACCTGTAAGAAACTGTGTTTAATTTGCGGGATTTTCTTTGCCAAAAGAGTGTTTAGGGAATGTTTCAAGTTCTTGCAACAGCCTCATTGAGTTCTGATAGAGTCGATTGCGTTTCAAATACGTTACATTATTCTATAATCGTCTCCCTTTTAGTCATGTACATTAAATTTGGTTTTGTTTAAGCAACCGTGAGATTCAGCCAGCTGCATGACCCGTGGAATATCCATTCACACCTGCCTAAAACGACAGGAAAAGTTAGGGACCAGGTTACCTTCTTGAAATTTGCTGAGGGGGTGTGGTTTTCATCGTTATTCAAGATGGTTTTTAATGCACCAAATAGGATGTGTTCCTCCGAACGAACTCAATGCTACCTAATGGTGTTCAGCGAATGGAAAACGTTGTTGATTTGATTTTCAAAACAAGAGTCACTATCATGATAGTATCGTGAATCTAATCGAAATCAATAAAATTAGCTCCTTTGACTACGCTGGTGAAACATTATTGAGATCAATACCCTTTTTTCATAAAGCCTTGTTGTCATATCCTTTCTTAAATGACTACTTTCCTTTGTAACACTTAAAAAACTGTAACTATATGAGTTTCACCTACTACTGTCTAATTAGCAAAGGATGTGACACGTATTTTTAAATATACATTTGTAGTTCGTATATGATAGCATTCATTTCCAAGCCACTTTTTGAAATGGGCAACTGTGATTCTTAGACCAGTTTAGTCCATCTACAAAGCAAAGGAATTAATTTCTAGACCTGACCAAAAGGAATAAAGTTTCTTAGACAAACAGCATGTTTCCAATCTGATGTTTAAATTAATTGCTTACTTGTTTGGCTATAGTTAATGTAACGATGATCGGGATCCTCACTTGCAGAATCTGTGGTCTTTCCAAGTGTATCACTCGCTACGTCGTGACGATGGCTGAAGTAGATCAACTTTTCCTTATCCTTGACTTGACATTGAGGCAAATTCCAATTCGGTATCCAGATCATTTTACGTTTTTCGTTCTATCCGAGTGTGTAATTTACATGCAGTCCTACTTTATGTAGTGACAGACTGTTCTGTTTGGTTCAAACATTTGATTGACTTATCGCTATTTTTTTCCCAGATACTGAAAACGAATCATTGCACTGCGAAATCAGCGACCTTGGTTCTAGATGCTGCGGTTGTGTGAAATTGCTTGAAACGTATTTTATGGCATTTTGTGTGAATGGATCGTTTCTTCTTTGACAAAGGTACATGGTTTTGTTGGATTTCTGGAAGTAATTGGACTTCACGTATTTGGGCATCAATCGATTTCCACATTCTATACTAACTCTCGGGGATCCCATTGTTTGCTTATTGTGATGTTCAATGCTTTCACTGCAGGTATGTTTTCAGTGGCAAGAACAGCACGCAAAGAAGAAGGTCCATTATTTTGCTGGTCTTTATCTCAGGCAATGTCATTCTGTTATGGTTTGTCTATATGCTGTATTCTATTTGGAACCGTATGTCGGGTTCGGAACTAAACTCGATGTTTCTTGGTAATTTCGCACAAGAAATAGGTTTCAAGCTCCAGTTCCTAAGCTGCGGCACAAAAACATGCAATAATACTGTGGTGCAGAGGAGATTCGGAGAGCAAGTCAAACATCTGTTGAAATCATTGTTTGTTTCAGTAATTAATTTAATTAAATGAGCTGAGCATCGGAAGAATTTTGGAAATATGAAATCAGTCCCATCATTACTTTGTAAACGGCTCTGCTGAAGAACATCACTGAAATCGGAGAATATTAGCATTTTTAAACTGTTATACTTAAATCCTTCGTCTGCAGCCAGAGAGAAACAACTAAGATGAAAATCCTGTTGACCTTTGAAATATTGAAATAGCAGAAGTCTCTGTCAAATTCCAAACAGAGGTTCTAAGAATGTCTGTTGTGGTTTTATACCGATATGTGTTTTTGTGAAAAAAATTAAAGCACCTACTGATATCAAGAATTTTAAAGTATTAAAATGCCCCGTCTTGTCCTGCCTGCCTCTCCTGTTTTCCAAGTAAATTCTTAAAACTGAGTATGAACTACTGAACCAATGACATTACAATGATGTTGGTTATGAGTCTATTTTTTTTTCTTTCGACTTTGAATGGTATTCAATGTTCACAATACACAGTGAATGGCAAGTTTCAGTTACCAGGGTTTGCAAAGTCGAAACCAGAAAGTGGAAACTGAATCAGTATGAGGGATCATTAGAACCGACGCAGCAGCTAAAGAAACAGCAAGAGACAGCGACCGCAAGAGACATTGAGGTATCAGTTGTTGGAGTAGGAGAGATGAATTTTCAAAATTTACAAGCAGAGACTACTGCAGAGGAGACAATGTAATGGCAACAAAACGGAGTTAACCAAAACAGAAAGGGAATTTGCACGAAATGATTAATAATCAGGGTAATAGAATGCAAACACTGGCCAGCGATCGGGCGATGCGTGGCTTAGTAGTGTCAACAATGTCCACAGCAGAACCCAGGAAGAGCCACTATGATTTGGATGAAGGTGAGAAAATCCTGGATAGATTTTGCAGAATACCTTCCTTGTAGTCAGGGAAAGAAATATTGTTTCAATATTATAGATGAATTTGCAAAATGGCAGTTCTACCGCAAGAGGCATTGCAGGGCCTACGCGGACAGAATAATTGCAAGTTGGGAAGTGCCGTATCCGATTGACATAGATCAGGGGACATGTCCACGGGAAGCATCATGAAAAGAACTTGTCATACTTGGGAATATTCGAGGGTGTTGTAATATTCCACAGTATCCCAGAGTTCAGCTTTGCTAAAGAGGAGGAAAAGAAAACATAAAGACAAATTAGCCAAGACATTAGCAAATACAGAAGGACGATGGCTCGACGTAATCTCATGCATTTCAATGAAATCAAGGCCTACACAGAAGAACAACTGAGCTAACACCATTTGAATCAATGGCTGTTGAAACCATGAAAATATCTCAGCATACAATCGTAGGCGGGACCATGTTAGGAACACAAAAGTACATGATCCAACGATATGTGATTGCTTTATACTCCTGCACCATAGGATCGTGGGCGCAACTAACTATATGGCACTTCGTGGACAAATGAACTGCAGAAGTTAAGCAACCTTAATGACAAGTGGGAGACGTGATCCTAATTACCGTCACCCCGGATGGAATGATAGTTTCGGCAGATGGGTAGAAACATGCTACATAACAATGAGAAGTGCCATATGCAAATGCAAATACATGGAATTTAAAGGTAAATGGAAATTTTGTTTCCAGCTTAAAATATATATGACAAAAGATGTCATCTGCTGTGATCAAAAGATATCATCAAAAATAGGGCGTCACTGTGGCACAGTGGTTCGCACTGCTGCCTCACAATGCCAGAGACCTGGGTTCAATTCCCGCCTCAGGCAACTGTCTGTGTGGAATTTGCACATTCCCCTCCCCCGTGAATGCGTGGGATTCCTCCGGGTGCTCCGGTTTCCTCCCCATAGTCCAGTAATGTGCAGGTTAGGTGAATTGGTTGTGCTAAATTAACTGTATTCTTAGGTGGTGGGGAATGGGTCTGGGTGGGTTGCTCTTCGGAGGTTCGGTGTGGACTTGTTGGGCCCAAGGACCTGTTTCCACACTGAAAGTAATCTAATCATGACACTTGCACAAATAAATTACATATCAATCTGCCTGGTATGTCGAAATATATCAGGATTGCAATAACAAAATGGAAGTTGCATTATGGGATCTCTGGTTGTTAAATTCGTATTATCAGGATTTTTTAGATGGAGACATCATTGGATCTCTTTATTTGGAAATAAAAATCGAATGTCAAGGGAGAATGTGAATAATACGCAGGGAAAGACACGATCAGAATATAATTATAATTCATGACTTCCCTGGATATATTCTCACTATACCGTATACATTTTCCACGAGGGAAGGAAATCAGCAAGCAGATAACCCCTGAGTTCCTCGTGTTTATTTTCCATATCAGCAGGAATCACGATAAACGATTTACAGTGGTTATGAAGCATGGCCTGAATATCCAGACTTGTGAGAAACGTTCCGAAATCAGCGAATGGAGCAAAACAACTGATCAGCCTGAATGAAATCTGTGAATTTATTAACTTCACGGTTCTGTATAACATGCCTGACGCTGACCTGAGAACCTGCAAATCCAGTCCGAGAAATGGAAAGGAAGTTTTTTTGTCAACCATGGTATTATCGGTTGTAGAAATGGTGTATCTGTGCAATGTTGAACAACCAGACGCAATATGTGTGTGTTCAGAATGGAAGTGAAAGTTACAGGTGAGTGCAACTTCGGTCTGCTTGTGCTCCTCCCCCCATGGACGACCAGTGATATATTATGAGTGAGGAAAGCTGGCAGTGTGTGCGTATCTCCTACATCATGATACGTACTTGCCTCCCGTCCACAGCAACGTATTTCCTGCTCCCACTCCTATAACCACAAGGGAGCGAAAGTAACCAATGCTAGCAGATAGAACAATAAATGGAGTAGTGTGGATAAATGACGGAGAGACATTAAATGATAACGTAAAATTGGGATTGTTCCTGTGCTGATCAATATTGCAGACATCCAGGTGTTGGAGTATTGCTTAAAAATAGAAAATGAAATTTGTTAAATAATGCATTATTTCAAAAATCTGCTGATAACCACCGCAACCACGAAATTCATAGAATGCCAGGCTTTCAGGAGGTACAGAGGGAGACATTGAAAGGCATTGTCACGCGAATTAATACCCGATATTCCATCGTTTATTCAGTAGATATGCTGGGGGAGAATTAAGGTATGCAGGCTGAAGCAGATTATCAGTGAACTAAAACTATCGGATGATGAAACTCAAATGGAATAAGTACGGCTACAGAGGAACACAACGAAGATGCAATTAGATGGAGTAGCCATCATTGAAGTGCTTTCATCTACAATTAATCAATTAATTGAGAGAGAACAAGAAGAGTCTTGAAATCCTCAACAAAATCCCCATGCCATGCCTATAGATTGTGGATGATCCGGAAGAAAATGCACAACTTGGATCAAATAACGAGTTGGGAGGTACGTGATTGGGTCTTTTTTTTACTTAATTAGCATAATTGATTCGTTTGTCGAGGTCATACGATGATTGCACATTAGAGGTACTAAAGAAGGTCGCTCTATCCAGTAGTCAGACCATGCTTCCAGTCAGGCTTTTACCGTCACAATTGGAAGGTCGGTTCTCATGATGGCTGTAATACATCCAGCGACAGTCTAATACGCTCATTATCACACTGTGAATGATGTGTTTTCCAAAGAAATTACTTTCCCCAATACAACTCTGAATACGTAAATGTATACTGAATTACATAACTCTATGACGTCATTTCTTTTGTAATGAACACAAAGTCGAAGGACTATCACACATCTGTACCAAATCTGACTCGGAAACCTCGATATATGTGAATTTGGCCGTACTGGAAGGAGCGTGCTGGAAATCGCCCAAGTCACCAAATACTTTACTCACTCAGGATAGCGGTGGAAGAGGAGAGTATTGATTACCTTCGAACGAAATGACATATGGACATGGAAGCTTAAATTATTCTATTCCATTTCCTGACTTTTCTTCGCTGTCTGCATGTTAATTACAATTGGCCAAGTTCCGATCATACACATCCAACAAGGAAACTGGGAAGTCGTTACATTATGTGATACGCTTATTGATAAATGTATGGATATTAAAGAAGTGGACACGGTCCCTATTCTGCATTTAAGTGAATATTTCAGGACAGAAGATAAGTGGTACAATTGCACCATGAACTACAAAGAAACCGAAGTTCTTAGAGAAGACAGAGGTGAGAAATTCAGAAAGAAATGTGGTGGGAGTAAGTATGGAACTGTGGAATACACGTTACTATACGACACTGGATCAGGACAGTATGTGATACGTTTGTAGAAGTTCAGGGACTATTGGTCGTATCATTGAGGGTGATGACTTGAATGTAACATCAACGATATAGATTTAACAGCAAAGTATGGAACCTGATAAAGGAACAACTAAAATGCGAAAAGGACTCAGTCAAAAATATCAATTTCAATTCATTGAAAGGGATTTCTCAAACCACACGATTTGCCAGTACGATGTGGCAAGGAATACCGAACAAAGAATTGACACCAAAGTTCATTTTTAGGACTTTTGATTGTCAGAACTTTCCCAAAGGAAAGGATTTTTCGGGATGCCCATGACTGTGCAGCATAAGATGGCCTCCCATTCATCGTGTGCCAAAACCTGGAAACGCCTCAGAAAACATTTGATTACTGTGCTCTTCAGAAGTGCAACTATCGTGGTTCCAAATAGTTGATCCAAAGTAGCACAATTATGATAGGTTATGCAGCTGCAGTTATTAATGCTGAAGATACAGATCAGAACAGTCCATAACACGTTCAATTCGTGAATGTCACATCAATTGTTAATTATAGGTTTTAAATAAAATCCTGCGATGGTTAATGTCTAATCGTTTATTTATAGTTAACCTGTATACAAAATGTTACGACAACCATTCCACTAAACGTTTCAAACAAGAGGATGAGGGCAAATCAACCTCAAACATTAAATAAATTCCCCATATCATTACAGGAGTCATAAATCACAGATACAAATACTGGTCGATAATGGAATGTGGTATGACTGAATCCATTGTTGTACACACAAGGATAAAGTTAGGATTGGCTGGAAAATAAACATGGTTTCTACTGGTAAATGTCTGGGGCAGTGTGCACTTGACTATTGTGTCCATCTTGAAAACTCCAAGTCGGGAGGTCAGAGAGGTTGGAAAGCATTATGATTCTCACGAGGTGCAGGGGATTGACGACAGCCTTGCACATACTGTTCCATAGATTCATGTGACCAGCTTAATTGGAAAGGTATGTAACTAAATAATCATATCATTCGGTTTGTAAATGTTAAAGAGCGGTATGAAATAAATACATTTTAAAATGTTCATTTGTTCAGAGGAAACCTTTTTAGATTTTGTGATAATCATTTCCCACAGTGTAATTTCAATAAAATCTTTAGTGCTGGGTTTGGTCATTCTATCCAAAGATATTGCTCTGACATCTTTTGCTGTCTAGATATCTGAATAGGCGGATGGAACTGCATATCAAGGCTACTCAGACGCAAAGTGATTCATTCAATCCTACCTCGATTCATGAATCCCTGAATCATCCTGACTTTATGAAGCACGTAATTTTAGAATTTATGATCTACTGCCTGGGTATAGCTAGAAATTCAATCATCATCAAGGATGAATTACTGAAAGATTAGACTGCTGAAGTGTTTGGGGTGAATGTACCGCACTGGTGGCCTGAGACAATTAAAGCTCTGGAACTTATAATTATATGGAAATTAGTGCAGGTTTCCAAGTTAATTTATGTTCTGAAAGTAAAATGGAAAACCTTTCTACCTTTGCATTAACAGATCAGGCGTCCCCCACTATGACCATTCTCTCCAAAGTAAATATTCTGGCGATTACCATCGACCAGACATTCAGCTGGACACTCTTTCCAGTAAAATGACAACAACAGCAGGTCGGACACGGGGAATCCTGTAGCGACTGACTCGGCACCGGACATTTCAAATCCTGCACTCCACCTTCAAGAAACAAGTCAGAAGTGTTGCGTTAAAGATGCAGATCCAAGAATATTGAAAAGAACTTTGGGGCCATCCAGAACAAATGAGCTCACTCGATTGGCACATTCATAAACCAAGCAATCTCTCCAAAGTCAACGCTGAAAGTCAGCAGTGCACATTATGCACAAGATGCAATGCCAAAGTTGACCAACAATTCTGAGATAGATTTTTACGCACCCATGACCATTGTTAACTTGAACAATGGTTACAGTCGTACATGCAAAATTATTTCCAAGCCAAGAACTGGGTTCAATGTGTATAGTCATTCAATCACTTTTGCTAATTTTAACTCAATCATTTTCTCTGAACAGCATGATCGATAGACACACAGCACATGATTTGTCGATGTTATGGGAGGCAGACTATACCCACCTGATCATGACAACACAGGGACTGACAATAATATCTGGAACACTAGCGACACCCACTTCCCATGAAAGTGTCAATGAATTTAAAAAGAATCCATCTGAGATTCAGGAGGAGAGAGATGAAAATTGTTTATTCTGCAGTCCAGGGAATGTCACCAATTTTGGCAATGATCAATATTAGAAGAGAATATTTTGTTTCTTGTCATTAGCAATTGCAAACAGAATGAAAACACTTGGCTGTTTATATCAGAAGTATTGATTGAATTATCCACAGGGCTCATTGACTGGCATATGCAAATGTGTGATAGGAGAGAAAAAGAGCTACTCGTGTTGAGAGGAGAACAGTGTTTCAGACTGCTGCTTCAGCGTGCCAGTGATCCAGGTTCCATGCCACGCACGGGAAACTGTACGATTGCAGTTGTCATGTTCTTCTTCATGTTCTCCGGTTTTCCTATTATTGGCTAAATAAATGCAGATAATGTGGATTGGCCATGTTAAATTTCCGATAGTGGCCAGTGACATGCCAGGTAGGTGGATGAATCATGGGAAATGCAAGGAGACGTAAAGTAGCGTTTGTATATGGCTAGGATGCTCTTCCGAGGGTCTGTATGTATTTGGTGGCCAAAATGGGTGATTTCACAACATCCATTGAATCTATGATGTTTGTTCAGAAAACTCACCATTGTGAGGTGGTCCGAAAGGGATGTGTATACATTGTCTGCTATCGACCGAGCAACATGGTAATTGTGAAACGTATTGCACAGACATCGTGTTAATTGGATATTCCAAAATCGTCTAATATGAATTACACAAGGATTAAACTGTGCAGCATCATATGTACCGATCAATTTTCAGAAAATTACCATTGACCAGAAAGTAAAGTGGATTCATCACATAACAATAATAGCTATAAGAGTGAAGCAGAGGCTAGGTACAGTAAAACATGCGAATCACCTCCAGACTCGCACGACTTCCCACCTTAAATCAATAGTGCGATTGGATACAACACAGCTGCCCAGATGAATTCATTTCCAACGACAGTCAAAGCACGTTGAACCAGTTCAGAAAAAAATCAGCTCGCTTGAATGACACCATATAGAAGGACATTGGCATCATATATACGGTGACACCAGAACCAAAAATATAACCTCCAAGTTACACACTATTCTGACTTGGAAATATTTTATCGTGCAATTCTCATCGCCTGTTCAAAGTCCTGGTAATCCCTCCCTGGTAGAATTATGTATTTACCAACACCACAGAGGCTGCAACGGTTCAAAAACACTTACTTCCATCTTCTCGAGCGTAATTGGGAATAATTTGAAATGCTCGCCCGCCAGTGACACTGATGTCGCATGATGGAATTATAAAAATGTAGAATACGCCTGATTGTCAATTAAAAAAATATATTATTTTTTCTAATGTCTTCAGTACGTTTCTTTTACCAAACCTGACATTGGAGAAGGCTTTTTTGTTTTGAGTTGGATAATACTCATAGAATGAAAATAATAGACTTTGTTCTTAGAAACATTGCCGTGACTTTCCAGAGAACAGTCAAATAAGCAAACAAATATGCAAATACACAAAATATGACACAGATCAGGTACCGGGAATATCGGCGAATGCAAGTTTCAGTGAGAGGGAAGAGCTGAGCGAGATCAATACTGGTACAATTATCGTGTTGGTAACATTAAAGTGAATTGAAGGCGGCGAAATCCCCAGGTCCTGAAAACCTAAATCCCAGATAACTTCAAGAACTGGCCCCTGAAAGCATGGATGCAACAATGGGCAGTCATGCTTGCCAAATCTGATGGAATTCTATGAATATGTAACAGATGACAGATGACATTTTGAGACTTATTAAGAAGGAAAATGAAGCACAAGTAAGATCTAGGCGACTGAGAGCAAACTACGTTTGGAACAATATCGTGAAAGTGAGATCAATCTGAAACAATGAATTAAGACGGCCAAAGTAGGATCGTGAAAAATCTTTATCAAACAAGGTTAGGGAAAATCCAAACCATTTTATTTGTGCTGAAGGATCAAGAGGGTAACTCGAGAAATGTTTGATTCACTCAAGGTCAAAGGAGTGAAGTTATGTGTGGAGTCATAGAGATGCTTAAGCAGTACTTGGCATCGGTATTTACCAAGGAGACCGACATAATGGTTGTTGAGGTTATTGAAAGATGTTTGGTTACTCGTGGTCAAATTAGCATAAATGGGGAGGAAGTATTGGGTATTCTAAAAGGCATTTGGTGGACAATACCTCAGGTATAAATGGGATCTAGCGCAGATTAGTGAGGAAAGAGAGAGGAGAAAACAGTGGATTTAACAAATATCTTTACACCATTCTTTAACATGGGTGGGCTGCCAGAGTACTGGTGAATTGCTAATATTATCCGCTTGTTTCAGAAGCATAGCAGGAATAATCCGGGGTAATTAGCGACCGGTGAACCTGACGTCAGTCGGAGGGAAGCTCCAGGAAATGATATCGAAGGATCGGTTAAATTTACCTTTGAAAGAATACGGGTTTGTCATTCTTAGGCAAGAAGATTGTGTGCAAGGAAGTTCATGATTTACCAAACTAATTGAATTCATTTGGGGAAAATTCATTGAAGAGGGAAAGGCTGCAGATATGTTATACCTGGAATTCAGTAAGGCGTTTGGAAAGTTTCCAAATGCTAGGCTGATGGAGAATGTGAATTCGCGTGGGGTCTGGGGTGCATAAGCAAGATCAGCAGAGAACTGACTTGGCAACAGGAGACAGCAAGGATGAGTGGACAGGAATTTCTCAAAATTGAGAATATTGACCA
>NC_057716.1:112321385-112325762 GCF_004010195.1 Chiloscyllium plagiosum
AACCTGAAAGTTGAAAAGTATGCATGAAAAATGCTTTATGCAGAGGGCGTTGGCTGCCTGGAACGCGTTGCCAGCGGAGGCGTTAGAGGCGGGCACAACAACGTCATCTAAGATACATTTATGGAGGTACATGACTGGGCAGGGAACAGAGGTATACAAATCCTTTGCAAATCCGGCACAGATTGAGATAGAATACATAAATCGGCACAGGCTTTGAGGTGATCAGGGCCTGCTCCTGTTCTGTAATTTCTTTGTTTTTTTGTTCGAGTCAAGTTCACCAGGGTGAGCCATTCGTTGTGGTGTATTTGGACTTTAGGAAATCGTTTGACAGTGTGCCTCATAAGAAATTATTCTACAAGATTAAAGAGCATGTGATTGGAGTAAATGTATTGACATAGATAGAAAATAGGTTGACTGAGATGATATGAAGTGGAAGAATTAATGGGTTTGTTTTTGAATATGGGAACAAATTGTTTGCTGATGATACCACTGTGGTGAGAGAGTGAATAGTAATGAGGATGAAGAGGTCATTCAGTAAAATCGGGACAAGTAGGGCAATTGTGTAAATACTTAGCAGATGCAGTATTCATTGTATAATGTGAGGTTATACACTTTGGAAGCAAAAACAAAAACAAAAACGCATACTATGATCTGAACGGCTGTAGATTGTAATTAGGGAATATGCCGGGGGACAGGATTCCCGTGCAGAAATCGTTGAATGTCAGCATGCAGGTGCAGCAGATGGTACAGAAGGTAAAGGGTATGTTGGCCTTTAGCTAGAGATTTCGTGTCCAGGAGCCGGCTTGTGTTGTTGCAGTTGGATATTAGCGAGACAACTTCCAGAATATTATTTGAAGGCGTTTTTTCACCGTTTCTGAAGAAAGATACTCCGCTTTCGAAGGAATGTCATGAAATTTTGCAAGGCTGATTCTGAGGCTTATGAGGCAGATGCATACACAGAGATTGACGAGGTAAGTGGTTTTATTCGCTCGAGTTCAGTGGAATGTGGAATGTGTAGGAAATATCGTGAAGTCTAATGCATTTCCACAGGACTAGTCAGGGGAGATGCAGGGTGATGTTCCCAGTGATGTGCGTGTCCAGAACAGAGGTCATATTTTGAGGATTCAGACAGAACCATTTTTGACGAAGTTGAGCAAATCTTTTGTCATCCAGAAAGTTATGTGTATGTGTAATTCATTAAGTCAAGAAATAATTGTTGCCAAAGCATTGAATATATTCAAGTGATGGCTGGACATTACAATTGGAACAGTGGACGGCAAGATTTAAGGGGGTCACAGGAGGATAAGGTCACTGAAGTGGTTGATCAGCCATGGTCGTGACGAATGGCGGAGAAGGCTCGGAGAGCCGAATCACCTCGACTGCTCCGATCGCCGAGATTTCTGTATAAAATAGAGGAGAGGGAAAGAGCGGTGATAGTGCCAATACATCCAGAAAACTCACCATTATTTGATTCCTGACAATCTGGCTGGCATCCTCCACTGTTCATTGAATAAAATTGGGTTTATCAAGATACTGCAACCGTGACTGTATTGAATTGAAAATCCTGCTATTGACAAAGGTTAAGAATTCAAGGAAAACATGTACAATATTCGGGAATGGGATAGGCGGCTAGAGTGATCGACGCTGATCAGTCAAGGTGTTGCAACTAATATAGATGTCAAGTAATTCAATGCAAATCTCAAGCACGTCCAGAAATAGTGCACGTACTTTCCGAAATATTGAGTCAAGAGGTCGAGGATTACCGTTACCCTTTGGTATCAACATTCTGAGGATTTCTATAGAATAAATCTGACTGGATTCGCCATATAAATGGCTATGCAAAAGTGAGAATTGCAGATGCTGGAAACTAGAGTTTACATCAGTGTGGTGCTGGAAAATCACAACAGGTCAGGCAGCATCCGAGGCGCAGGAACATCAATGTTTCAGGCAAAAGGCCTCCATCAGGAATTGAGGCAGGGAGCCTCCATGGTGGAGGGATAAGTGGGGTGTGTAGGGCTAGGGAGAAGGTAGCAAAGTGTACAACACGTAAATAGGCATTGGGACGGAGGTAATAGGTCAGAGAGGAAGGTGGGGGAAGTAGCAAAGAGAACAGTAGTTGAATGTGGCATGGGGAAGTGGTGATTGGTCAGACGGGAGGGTGGAGCGGTAGGTGGGGAAGGAGATTGGCAGGTAGGATAGGTCATGAGGACATTGCCGAGCTGGAAGGTTAAAACTGATGTAAGGTGGCGGAAGGGGAATTGAGGAAATTGGTGAAGTCCACATTGATGCCCTCGCGTTGAAGTGGTCCGAGGAATAAGATGAGGCGTTCTTTCTCCAGGCGTCGGTTGGTGAGGTAGCGGTGGTGGATGAGGCCCAGGACCTGCATGTCCTCAGCAGAGTGGGAGGGGGAGTTGAAATGTTGGGCCACGGGGCATTGGGGTAATGTGGTGTTGGTGTCCCAGTGATGTTCCCTGAAGCACTCTGCCAGATGGTATCCAGTCTCCCCAATGTGGTGGAGACTCTATCGGAAGCGACAGTCACAATAATTGACATTGGTGGATGTGCAGTTGAAACTTTCATGGACGTGGAAGGCTCCTTTGGGGCCTTGGATGTATTTGAGGGAGGAGGTGTAGGCGCAGGTTTTGCAATTCCTGCGGTGGCAGGGGAGGTTGCCAGGACAGGAGGGTGGGTTGTTGAGAGGGCGTGAACATGACCAGGTAGTCATTGAGGGAACGATATTTGTGGAAAGCATAAAGAGGTGGGCAGGAAATATATCTCTTGTGGTGGTGCATGTTCGGAGGTGGCAGGTATGTCGTTGGATGACGTGGTTAATGCGAAGGTTGGCAGGATGGAAATTGAGGAACGCGGAGTTCTGTACTTGTTACAGTTGGAGGACTGGGGTTTGAGGACCGACATGCGGAATGTGGATGAGATGCGTTGGAGGGCATCTTCAACCACGTGGCACGGGAAATTGCGATCTCTAAAGAAGGAGGCCACCTGCTGTGTTCTGTGGTGGAACGGGTCCCTCTACACCTCCATTCGCCACGACCAGCGCCTTCAAGCACTCCGTTACTTCCTCTCCAGACATCCCCAACAGTACGCTTCCACTGACACTCTCATTCGTTTGGCTGAACTGGTCTTCACTCTTAACAGTTTCTCATTCGAATCCTCTCACTTCGTCCAAACCAAAGGGGTAGCCATGGGCACTAGTATGGGCCCCAAATATGCCAGTGTCTTTGTCGGTTATGTAGGACAGTCCATCTTTCGTAGTTACACCAGCACCACTCCCCACCTCTTCCGCCGCTCAATTGATGACTGCATCGGCGTCACCTCACGCTCCTGCGAGGAGTTTGAACAGTTCATCAACTTTACCAATGCATTCAACCCCGACCTTCAATACACCTGGTCCATCTCTGACACCTCCATCTCCTTCCTGGACCGCGCCATCTTCATTAATGACGACTGAATTGACTCTGACATTTTTTTACAAACTGACTAGAAAAGCTACCTGGATAACATCTCTTCCCACCGGACCTCCTGCAAAAATACCATCCCTAATTCCAAATTCCTCCGCCTCCGCTCTATATGCTTCCAGGAGGACCAGTTCCACCACAGAACACAGCAGGTGGCCTCCTTCTTTAGAGATCACAAATTCCATTTCCACGTGGTTGAAAATGCCCATCCAACGCATCTTATCCACATCTCGCACGTCTGCAGTCAAACCCCACCCCTCTAACCGTAACAAGAACCGAACCCACCTGGTCCTCACTTTCCACCCGAACAAACGTTGCATTAACCGTAACATGCGCCCAACGTTTCCGGCACCTCCAAACAGACCCCACCATCGGAGGAATATTTCCCTCCCCTCCCCTTTCCGCAAAAACCTTTCCCTCCGTGACTACCTGGTCGGGTCCACGCTGCCCGAACAACCCACGCACCCGTCCTGTCACCCTCCCCTGCCACCGCAGGAATAGCAATACCTGCGCCCACACCTCCTCCCTCACCTCCATCCAAGGCCTCAAAAGAGCCTTCCACATTCATCCATGTTTCAGCAGCACATCCACCAATGTCATTTATTGTGTCCGTTGCTCCCGATGGGGTCTCATCTACATTGGGGAGATTGGACACCTCCTCGCAGAGCTCTTCCGGGAACATTTTCAGGACATCCTCACCAATCAACCCGATTGTCCTGTTGCAAAACATGTCACCCTCCCCTCCCACTCTGCGAGAACATGCCGGTCTTGGGACTCCTCTACCGCTACCCTCTCACTACCCGACGCTTGGATGAAGAACGCCTCATTTTCAGCCTTGGAACACTTCAACCCCAGTGCATCAGTGTGCACTTCACCAGTTTCTTCATTTCGCCTCCCCCCAACT
>NC_057716.1:112326262-112328890 GCF_004010195.1 Chiloscyllium plagiosum
TTTGAGATGGTAGATTGATTGCATGTAATCATTCAATCTGCCTTAGATATGCGAGGATTGTCAGAACTTCAAAAAGTTTCTCCGTTTATAAATCGCAACATATACTCTGTGACTACTGATCTGTGATTATAATGTCAGTAAAATATGAAGAGAACTTTTCTCGTCCATAATCTGACAGGAAAATGTGCATACAACAACATGAGTGATAACAGACAAATGGCATGGATATGTTAACAGAGAATATGATGTGACACACAATTCAGATGGTTATTCGAGGATCAGAGAGGGCAGGTGAGGGTCATGCTGTTCATGTTATCGATGTCAATCAACTATGACGAAGTAAATTTCGCTGGATTTCGATTGCAGTGTGATTATGATATTGGGGACATGGCTGCTGAGACTGGAGGGAGAGAACATGATATTTCCCAGTCATCAGTATTGGAATTTTATTCTTCATAAATCATATGAAGATCAAATTCCGGGATACAATTCAATGAGGAATGAGAAGAGCCAATATTACCCAAACAACCAGAAGACATTGGAGCAGACATTTGGCCATTAGGCCCATTAAGCCTGCTCTGCCATTCAATGATGGCTGTTAAGCTTATCAACCGCATTCTCCCACTTTCTACCTGTAACCCTTGATCCCCATTATAATCAAGAACCTATCTGTCTCACTCTTAAATATACTCAATTACCTGGCTTTGACAGCCTTCTGTGGCAGTGAATTCCATAGATTCACCACTCCATGGCTGAAGAGGTTCGTCCGTATCTCTGTTCTGAAAGATCTTCTCTTTACTCTGTCCCCTCGGGTCCGAGTCTCTCATACCATTGGTAATACCTTCCCAAAATCTACTCTGTCCAGGCCATTCAGTATCCTGTAAGTTTCGAGTAGACCTCCTAACATGTTCTGAACTCTACCATATATAGACCCAGAGCCCTCAGGTGTTCTTCATATGTTAAGCTTTTCATTCCTGGAACCATTCTCATGAATCTCCTTGGAAAATGCTCCAGGGCGAGTACATCCTAGCTGGGTTATGGGACCCAAAACTGTGCACAATAATCCAAATGTGGCCTGACCAAACCCTTATACAGCCTCAGAAGTACATCCCTGCTTTTATATTCAAGCCCTCTTGAAATAAATGCCATCATTGTATTTGCCTTCCTAACTATTGACAACCTGCAAGATTACCTTTCGAGACTCGTGGACTGGAACTCCCTCGGCTTTTTGCACTTTTGACTTCTGAACCTGCTCGCTATGTAGTAAATAGTCCATGCCTGTATTCTTCCTGGGCGGCATGGTAGCACAGTGGTTAGCACTGCTGCCTCACAGCACCAGAGACCCGGGTTCAATTCCCGCCTCAGGTGACTGACTGTGTGGAGTTTGCACATTCTCCCCGTGTCTGTGTGGGTTTCCTCCGGGTGCTCCGGTTTCCTCCCACAGTCCAAAAATGTGCAGGTTAGGTGAATTGGCCATGCTAAATTGTCCATAGTGTTAGGTGAAGGGATAAATGTGGGGGAATGGGTCTGGGTGGGTTGCGCTTCGGCGGGTCGGTGTGGACTTGTTGGGCCGAAGGGCCTGTTTCCACACCGTAAGTAATCTAATCTAATCAAAGTGCATGATGTCACACTTGTCCACGTTATACTCCATCTGTCACTTCTTAGCTCACTCCCCTAACCTGTACAAATCCTTCAGTAGGAGAAAGTGAAGACAGCAGATGCCGAAGGTTAGAGTCAAAAGGTGTGATGCTCGAAAAGCACAGCCAGCTCCTCCGGCATCCGAGGAGCCGGAGATTCGATGTTTCAGGCATAAAGTCTTCATCAGGAACGAGGAGGTTGGGCGGAATGGGGCTGAGAGATAAATGGGAGGGGCGAGGGCTGGGAGGAAGGTAGCTTGGACAGCGATAGCTAGATGAAGGTGGGTAGTGATAGCGATAGGTCAGAGTGGAAGGTGAAGTGGATACATGGGAAGGAAGATGGACAGGTAGGACAGTTCAAGAGAGCGGTACTGAACTTGAGGGTTAGATCTGGGATAAGGTGGTGGGAGGGGAGATGTGGAAATTGGCGAAATTGCCTTTCATACTGTGTGGTTGGAGAGTCCCTCGGTGGAAGATGATGCATTCTTCCTCCAGGCGACTGCTGGCTAGAAATTGGCCATGGAGGAGACCAAAAACTTACATGTCCTTGTTGTAGTGGGAGGGAGAGTTGAAGTATTCAAGGAGAGGGAAGTGGGGTTGTTGGGTGTGTGTGTCCGAGTGTGTTACCTGAACCGTTCTGCAAGTTGATTCCCTGTCTCCCCAATGGAGAGGAGATCCGGTGCAATGGACAGAGTAGATGTGGTGTTTGGATGCACAGGATGTTCTTTGCCTGACGTGGAAGGATCCTTTGGTGATTTGGATGGAGGTGAGGAGGGAGTGTTGACATAGGTTTCATACCTCTTGTAGTGGCAAAGAAGGTGTCAGGAGTGGAAGGTAGCTGGGTGGGGTTGGGGGAGGCGTGAACCTCACGAGGGAGTTGTGAAGGGAATGCTCTCTGCTGATATGGGTGGGGAGGGAATTATACCTCTGGTGGTGGGGTCTGACTGTTGGTGGTAGAAATGGCGGAGGATGATGCGTTGTATCCTGTGGT
>NC_057716.1:112329215-112330985 GCF_004010195.1 Chiloscyllium plagiosum
TCTAACACCATGGGCCCCTTATTTTCTCAATAGCCTCCTGTGTGGCACCTTGTCAAAGGATTCTTGAGGAGCAAGTGGATAACATCCATTGTTCTCCTTGGTCTAATCTGCTCGTTACTCCCTCAATGAATTCTTTCAGGTTTGTCAGGCCTGACCTCCTCTTGATGAAACCATGTTGACTCTGCTCTATTTTACCAAAGACCTCCAAGTATTCAGAAATCCCATCCTTCACGATGGATTCCAGGTCGTTACCCACAACTAAGGTAAGGCTAATCAGTCTGTAATTTTCCATTTTCTGTTTAACTCCCTTATTAAACGGGGTGTGACATTAGCAATTTCCAGCCTCTTGGCTCTTTCCTGATTTTAGTCATTCCTGAAAGATTACTACTTATACTTGCACTACCTCTTCAGCTATCTCCCTTACAAGGCTGGGGTGTAGTCCATCTGGTCCAAGTTATTTATCCACATTCAGGCCATTCCGTTTTCTAACATGTTCTTCTTCGTGATGGCCACCATACTCAGCTCTGCACTCTCACTCTCTTCAACTTTTGTGAAATTATTCATGTTTTCCACCATGAAGACTGATGCAAAGTTCCTCATTCATTTGTTTCCCACTACAGTCTCTCCAGCATCATTTTCCAGTGTCCAATATTACTTTTACCTCTCTTTTGCACTTTATATATTTAAAGAACCTCTTACAGTCTCCTTTATATTGCTGGTTCGCTTACCCCTATATTTAACCTTCTCCCTCCTTATTGTTTTTTGCCCTCTGTTGGTCTTTATAAGTTTTCCAATTCTCTAGTTTCCCACTGCTCTTCACCACATTATATGCTTGGTCTTTTGCTTGTATGCAATCCCCGACTTCCCTCGTCAGCCCTGGTTGCCTTATCCTCCCTGTACCATGCCTCTGTCCCTCAGCAGGAATCTCTGCAGTGTCTCCTGAATTAATCTTGGAATCACCTGCCATTGCTGTTCCACTGTCTTCCTGCTATACCCGTCTCGACATATCGGGGATTGCTGCCAGTTCAGGTCCATCCTGTCTTTCTTGTTTAGGTCCGACCGACTCGGGAATCCCAATGATCCGCATATCAGAAGTGCTGCCTCCCCTGCCAGCTGTTTGGCCATGTATTTAACTGTGCTACCTTCCTGTTACTAACCTCAATCACACGTGACATATTCTAGTGTCTCCAAAATTCAAATATCCTTTCAACACAACTCCAGCAAGGCCTTCTATTTAAAGTAGATAGACTTGATAATAACAAATTAAGTGTGACCTCAGGAAAGTGGAGTCCACTGAATCATTCCAATGCCCAGAGGATCTGGTATCTATCCCCGCCACTAAACCTGTTTGACAAGGTATACATATGAACCATTGCAGATGGACGAGGATAAACAGAAAACTAGAAAATGTCAAATGATGTCATGCAGCTTGTTTACTCTGCTTTGCTATTCAATTGGACTTTAGTTATTCTGTTCCTTTCAATGGCAGGATCTTTACCCAGCATCCCCAGCGGGTCAGAAAGCGCCCAGTGTCGTTGTGTGTACAGTCCTGCGAAGGGAGTGTCCAGTGCCAGGCAATGGGGTGTGGGGAGTCCAAGGGGTGGCACAAGAAAAGGCTGCATGTAGTGACGATGGACTGAGGGAATGAAAGAGATGGAACGGGTAACCAGGGACACTGCACACACGGAAGGGGCCGGGCAAGATTCCTAAACACCCAGGGAACCCACGATGCACGGCTGCTTTTACAAAAACCTGTCACGTTTGCTAGAT
>NC_057716.1:112331374-112332880 GCF_004010195.1 Chiloscyllium plagiosum
CTGTCGAAAAGATAGGCAGGTGGGCAGAGAGATAGAGTTGTTTCATTATTAAGAATGGAATTGAATCAATAATCAATAATAAGAAATGAAGTAAGGTCAGATGGAGTAGAATCTGTGTCAGTAGAATTGAGGAATCAAAAAGGTGAAAAAATGCAGTTGGAGTTATGTACAGGGAGCTGGGGTGCAAGATAGACCAGGAGCTAGAAAGTTCTGTCGGAAAGTCAAAGTTACAGTGATCATGTGGGATTTCATTATGCAGATGGACTGGGAATTCAGGTTGGTAGTGGTTCGCAAGAAAAGGAATTTGTGGACTGTCTATGAGATGGCTTTTTGGAGCAGCTTGTACAGGCGAACGAGATGAGGGAGCTTAAGGTGAAGGAATTCTTAGCAGGCAGTGATCAGAATATGATTGAATTGACACTGCAATTGCAGATGGAGAAGTTAGAATCAGTAGTAACGGTATTACAGCTGAATAAAGGCAATTACAGAGACATGAGAGAGGAGCTGGGTAGAATTGACTGGGAGATGGGCCCAGCAGGAAAGACAGTGCAATAGCAATGGCAGGAGATTTTTGGAGTAATTCAGGATACATCAGAGATTTATCCTGAGGAAAAACAGGCATGGTACAGGGAGGATGAGGCAACCATAGCTGACTAGGGAAGTCAGGTATAGCATTAAAGCAAAAGAGAAAGGATATAATGTGTCAAAGTGCAGTGGGAAACCTGAGGATTGGGAAGCTTACCAAGATAAAACAGAGGGCAAACAAAATAAAATAAGGAGGGAGATTATTAAGTCTGGGGTAATATAAAGGAAGACTGGAACAGTTTCTGTCGATATATAAAGTACAAATGAGCGGCAAAAGTAAAATTGAACTGCTGGAAACTGATACTGGAGAGATAGTAGTGGGTACGAGAAAATGGCCAAGGAACTGAAGAATTACTTCGCATCAGCCTTAACGATGGAAGACACGAGTAATACATTAAACATTCAAGTGATTGAGAGGCCAGAGCTGAGTATGATGGCCACCACCATGGAGTACATGCTAGACAAGAATTGAAGGTGGTTAAATAATCTTGACCAGATGGACTACATCCCAGTGTTATAAGGGAGATTGCTGAAGAGAGAAGGGAGGCGATCGTGGTGATCTTTCAAGAATCACTACAGTAAGGAACAATCTCTGAACACTGGAAATCCACTAACTTGACATCCCTCTTTAACAAGGGAGTAAGGAAAAAGACAAAAAATCCACAATGAATAGCTTAACCTCGGTCGTGAGTAAGATCCTGGAATCCATTGTGAATGATGAGATTTCTGAATACTTGGAAGTGTTTGGTAAAATAGGGCAAAGTCACTACGGTTTCATCAAGGGAAGGTCATGCTTGATAAATCTGTTGGAATCCTTTGAAGACGAAATGAGCAGGCTCGACCAAGCACAGTTATCCACCTTGTCTTCAAGAAGGTCTTGGACAAAGTTTCACACAAGAGATGACTGAGTACAATAAGGGT
>NC_057716.1:112333358-112343004 GCF_004010195.1 Chiloscyllium plagiosum
GGAAGGCAGCCAGTGACAAGTGGTGTTCCATAAGGCTCAGTTTTGGAATCATAATTTTTAATCGTAACGTTAACAATCGAGATTTGGGAATTAAGGGCTCTCTGGCTAAGTTTGCAGATGATACAAAGATAGACAAATGGACAGGTCATATTGAGGAGGCGGAGAGGCTGAACAAGGAGTTGGACAGGTAAAGAGATCGGCAGATGCATTCCAATGTCGCAAAGTGTGAGATCATGCACTTTGGCACGAAGAATAGAGGCATGGTCTATTTTTTAAATGGGGAGAAAATTCAGAAATCTGAAGTGCAAAGGGACTTGGGAGTTCTAGTGCAGGGTTCTCTCAAGGTAAGCTTGCAGGTGGAGGCAGTAGTTAGGAATGCAATTGAAGTTATTGTTGATGGCATTTATTACGAGAGGAATTGAATATAAAACAGGTTGTATACGGCTCTGAATAGACCACATTTGGAGTATTGGGCGTAATTTTGAGCCCCATATTTCAGGAAGGATGTACTGGCCTTGGGGTACGTTCACAAGATCTTCACGAGAATGGTCGTAGGAATGAAAAGCTTATCGTATGCGGCATGTTTGAGGATTCTGGGTCTACACACGATAAAGTTTAGAAGGATGAGAGGGATTGTAACGGAAACATTCAGAATACTGAATGACTTGGCCAGAGTGGATGTTGGTAAGATGTTTCCATTGTACTAGAAGCCGAGGACATAGCCTTTAGAACAGTGATAAGGAGAAATGTCTTTAACCAGAGAATGGCGAATCTTTGGAATTTGTTGCCACAGAAGGCTGTGGGGGCCAGGTCATTGAGTAAATTTGGGACGGAGATAGATAAGATTTTGATTATCCAGGGGATCAAGGGATAGAAGGAGAAGGTTTGAGAATGGGATTGAGAAGCCTATCAGAGATTATTGAATGGTGGTGCAGACTCAATGGGCTAAATGGGCTCCTTTCTGCTCCTATGTCTTATCATCTTATGTTTTAAACCTCAAGGAGGCAGGTTGCATCTCCGAGAAGATGGATTCATGTTCTTCATGAAGGTCAGAAGCTGGAGGGAATAGTTAACGGTTTTAGAATGAAGGCATTGTGGCTGCTGTCAGGGTGGTGGATAATATGACATTCAGTGCAGAATCACACACCAATTGCACTGATTTAGTGTGGGGAGAGTTTATTCAAAACCTGGACCTCTCCTTCTCTATCAATTACCGTGGGGAGTGGGAGTTGGGGTGGGAGGGCGTAACGTCCTCAGAGGCACTTAAACTATCCAGAATTATGCATCCTGAGTGAAACAACAGTCATGGAATCTATCACCTTCTCAATGTCTGTTTAGAATATAATGAGTGATTGCCCATCGCCCCAGTGTTCAATGCAATCACCTCTTATTCTCTCACACCGCTAAAGATCAACCTTCACTCACTCCACATGGTGCCATTATCCCAGAGATCAATCTGGTGGAACTCCTTTTCACACTCTCTGTGGTAAGGGGATCACTGCTTATAAAGGAGAGAAAATCTGTCCACAATGCCCCAAATACTGCCTCAACGACATTCTCAGGTTTGATCGCAACAATTCATTTCCCTCACTTAGCTGGCTCTGTGCCTTTTGTGTGAAATAGGAAATCATTCATTTACGATGCACTATCACTGATTTGGAACTTAAAACATCCTTACATCTGTAGGTCAGCATCAATAAAGCCAGCACCGGAGGTGCCTATTCAGATGGACATCACTCTAGGGGAGAGACTCAATCACAAAGAATACATCTAAAACAGTGAATAGCCACCTACTTGAATGGAAATGAACTGCTGGAATATGGGATACAGGCAGATAAAGGGAGCTATCTTTCCTTTTGATCTACCCTTGTGGGATCTGTGCAGACCTGGTCAGGACAGCATCTTATGCCGACCTTGAACTGAGTGGCTAGTTCAGCTGTTCCACAGGACAAAAAAGAGTAAAACATGGTGCTGTGGTTTTGCAGTCACACAGAAACCTGACCAGGGAAGGATGACCAACTACTTTCTCTAATGGGCATGAGGCAAGCCGATAACAACAGATTATAATTCTGTGGCTCTAGATTATGAACCAATGATGTGACTACCATACACTGTCATCCCATCTTTCAGATTCTGTGCAGAGAACAAGATAAACATCTCAAGTGCAATTGTTTTGCAATGGACACATGGTAAGAGGGGACTTGAAACAGCTGTATCTGGAATTAACAAAGGCACAAACGAAGGTTTATTCAGGAATTGCATGAGGCTGAGGAGGACACTGGATGTTACAATGGTGGTACTGGAAAGGATTGGTGAGAGGAGAAGATATGGAGATGTAAACTGGGCAGGAGAAAATGAATCAAGGAGGTTGAGAACAGTCTGTTTCATCCTCGCATATTGGTGAGCAACTTGTATTGAGTAATTTGCTCGTTATAATTTCTAAGGAATGGAATCTTTGATTGAAAGTGAAAACGTCGGCTTGCACCTTTCCAAAATTTACATATAATGAGCATCAATTCAGTTCACACCGTTTCACTAGACAGCTCGAGTGACTTACCAGGAACACCAATTATAGCAAGGATAGGATAGTAACCAGCTTGAATAACCATCAGTACATCTTCAATCTGCGATACTAATGATATTCAAGGCTGGGAAAGCCAGTAAAGACCATCGGATAAACTCCTGTCCATTGTTGGAATATTCCAGTCTATTACTATCAGTGTCTGATCTCTCCTCACCCTCTCTCTGAAGTTGCGGATCCCTGTTACTGGTGTGGGTGATGCTCCCGATCATACGATAGGATAAAACACTGAAAGCATTCCCTTATTCATAGAAGAGAGGTGATGCTCCCGCTCATACGATGGGATAAAACACTGAAAGCATTCCCTTATTCATAGAAGAGAGGACCTCTCTCGGGACGCATAGGATCCATGGAGACTGACATAATCACAATCGCTGAATAAACAGCTCAGTTAATCCCTTTCAATTTAATACTATTTCATTAAAATTCAAAATAACTTTGAACATTCATGCATTCTGGGTGTGATATGTGTGTGTGACTGAAGGAAGGAATGTTGAAGATGGAAGATTGATTGTGTATAATCATTCAGTCTGCCTTGGATATGGAAATAATTCCAGAGGTTTAACAGGCCATAAACATGCTTCTCTGCTCATACATGGAGAAACAAATCCTGTAACTACAGATCAGTCATTGCAATATCAGTAAAACATTGAGAGAACATCTTTCATCCATGATCTCATGGGAAAATGTGTCTGAGAAAATGTGGTTTTATAACAAACAAACGGCATGGATATGTTGACGGGGAATTGTACGTGACAAACACAATTCAGATTGTTATTCCAGAATAAGAGAGGACAGGTGTGGGTCATGTTGTTGATGTTATCGATGCTAAAGAACTGTTGTGAAGTATCATTTAGTGGACTTCATTTTCATTGTGATTATGACATTGGGGAAAAGAGAGAAGATGGCGAGGGCTCGGGGACATGACTGTTCAGTCTGGGCGGAGGAACAGTGATGTTCCCCAATCACTAGCATTGGAACGTTACTCTCTATAACGCATGAAGAACAGATACAAGGGTACATCTACAATGAGGAATTAGCAGAGACAATATTAATGAAATACATTTACGCAATACAAAATACAGCGAAAAGTGATTTTCTGTACAGACCGAAATATGCAAACTACAAAGAGATACGGTTGTTAAAATGTACTCCTGATATGGAGCTATATACATTGAAATGTGGATTACAAAACTATGGAAGTGGTGTGTGATATTTATCAATCATTAATTGATCCACAGCTGAGGTCCTGATTTCACCTCTGTCAGTGTAATAGAAAAGAAACAAACTTAACATTTTCTGTGAAACCTGAAAGAGAATGCTATGCTAATTCTAAAACTTTTCTGAACGTTGCAAACACTTTGCTGAATTCTGGAGTCGAGGAGACAGCCTGTCTTTGCTGAACTTTGTGTACATTCAACCTGGCCTGGTGAGCAGGTGAATTGAGCAGAAAAGCTAAGGAAAATATAAAGACAGTTATGTCCACAGCAAGGGAGTGAGAAAATAAGAACTTTAATGTTACCCAGCCCTTGTCCTTGCGCGTGTGATAAGAAGAGCATAAAAGGAATACGAGAATCAACGTTTCGGGCATAAGCCCTTCTTCAGGAATGAGGAAAGTGTGTCCAGCAGGCTTAGATAAAAGGTAGGGAGGAGGGACTTGGGGGAGGGGCGTTGGAAATGTGGTAGGTGGAGGGAAGTAAAGGTGAGGGTGATAGGCTGGAGTGGGATGGGGGAGGAAGGAGATGTGGCTGTGGTAGCGAGTCTGTTTGAGAAGGTGGCTGAAGAGCTTCTGTACAGAGGAGATGACCTGTGGTGTGCAGTAAGAGAGGGACTCACTGAATTCCTTGTAGAGGGCATCCTTGTAATAGGATTCGCAGTAGGTTAAAATCTTCGAGGAGAAAGTGAGGACTGCAGATGCTGGAGATCAGAGCTAAAAATGTGTTGCTGGAACAGCGCAGCAGGTCAGGCAGCATCCAAGGAACAGGAGAATCGATGTTTCGGGCAAATCCTTGTCGAGGGAGGAAGAGAGCTTCTTCAAGGAAAGCATCCTTGTAAGATGATTCGCAGTAGGTTAAAACCTTCGAGGAGAAAGTAAGGACTGCAGATGCTGGAGATCAGAGCTGAAAATGTGTTGCTGGAAAAGCGCAGCAGGTCAGGCAGCATCCAAGGAACAGGAGAATCGCTGTAAAATCTTCTTAGGGATTCTGCTTTATCAGTTACGAATCAATAAAAGTACCTTTAAGAGAGCTATTTTTCAGGCAGTCTTTGCATGCTGGTAGCTTGGTAGTTCTCCTCTCAACTGTTTAATTTTCCACGGTCTTGTACCCCAAAACCATTGGATTGAGTCATTGGTCTTTAAGATTCTCAATATACTTAATTCAAACATGATTGGATGTGGTTATTTTGGGGTATAATTCAAACTGTTTTGCTGAATTTGTCTTTGTCTCGAGACGATGCGCTAATTGAGTTGTTCAATCAAAGGTTACATTAAATCTATTTTACAGAACATTTGTTACTGTCAGGCAGTTATTGCTGGCTTTTAAATCTCTTAAAGGTACAGGACACCCACATGTTCATCACAGAAGTCACAAGGAAAACTGACTAACAAAGCATGACACATTGACTTCCCTAAAGGACTTGAAGCAAGCAGATGGGTTTTTATAACAAACGATAATGGTTGCTATTAAATTCCACAAATGTTCTTCATGAGATACCAACAGATTATCATTCTGTGGTTCTAGATTATGAGTCAATAGATTGACCACCATAAACTGTCTTCACGTATGTGCAGTTAAACATCCTCAAGAGCAATTGTTTAGTGATGGACATGTGGTTAGAAGGAACTTGAAACTGTTGCATCCGGAATGTACAAAGTCACAAATCATGGTTTATTCAGAAGTTGCACTGAGACTGAGGACGAGACTGGAATATCATGACGGTGGTATTAGATAGGATTGGTGAGTGGGGAGGAAATGGAGATGTAAATCTGTGAAGGACAAAATGGATTATGGAGTTTGAGAACAGTCTGGTTCCTTCTCGCATATCAGTGAGTAATTTATAAATAGCAGTTTGTTCGTTATAATTTATAAGGAGAGGAATTATTGTTTGGCACTGAAGACATTGACTTGCACTTTCCAAAATTTATACATCATAAGCAGAAATTCAGATCAACCCGGTTTAGTAGAAAAATATAATGACTTACCAGGAACACCAGCTATAGCGAGGATGGGATAGTAACCACCTTGAATAATCCAAAGGATATCCTGGATCCGCCATGCTAATGATATCCAAGGCCGAGAAAGCCAGTAAAGATCCGAGGATAAACTCCAGTCCATTGTTGTAACATTCCAGTCGAATGTTCTCAGATTCTGATCCATTGTTGGAACAATCCAATCAAAGGTCCTCAGATTTTGAACCATTATTGTAACGTTCCAGTCTAATGTTCTCAGATTCTGATCTCTTCACCCGCTCTCTCTCGAGCTTCTGATCCCTGTTAGTGCTGTCAGTGATGTTTCTACTCGTACTATGGGATAACACATTGAGAGAGCCCATTTATCATTCAATGATGAAACTCTCCACTGGGATAATTATGATCCACAGAGATTGAATTAATCACAGTTACTGGATAAATAGCTCCAGTTAAACTCTTTCATTTCAGTATTGATTTTATTATAAATCAGAAGAACGTTTAAAATTTACACATTTGGAATGGGGTATAGGGGGGTGACTAAAGGAAGCAATATTGGAGATGGTAGCTTGATTGTATGTAATCATTCAATCTACCTTGGATGTGGGAGTAATGTCAAAGGATTGTCAGAATATAAACAAGTTTCTCCGTTTATAAATGGAAACATAAAGTCTTTAACTAGTGATCAGTGATTATAATGTAAGTAAAACATGGATAGAACTTTTCTAGTCCATAATCAGACAGGAAAATGTGCCTACAACAGCATGAGTTATAACAGACAAATGGCATGGATATGTTAACAGAGCATATGATGTGTCACACAAGTCACATGGTTATTCGAGGATCAGAGAGGGCAGTTGAGGGTCTTGCTGTTAATGTTGTCGATGTCAATCAACTGCGATTAAGTACCATTCACTGGATTTCAATTGCAGTGTGATTATGATATTGGGGACATGGCTGCTGAGCCTAGAGGGAGGAAACATGATATTTCCCATCAGTATTGGAATGTTACTCTTTATAAATTGTATGAAGATCAAATTCCAGGGTACGTCTCCAATGAGGAAAGAGGAGAGCCAATATTAACCATATGACCAGAAGACAATGGAGTAGAAATGTAGCCATTCAGTCCATTGAGTCTGCTCTGCCATTCAATGATGGCTGTTAAACTTCTCAACCCCATTCTCCCGCTGTCTACCTGTAACCCTTGTTCCTCCATGCAATCAAGAACTTGCCTGTCTCACTCATAAATATACTCAATGACCTTGTCTCGATAGCCTTCTGTAGCAGTGAATTCCGTAGATTCACCACTCTCTGGCTGAAGAGGTTCATCCTTATATTTGTTCTGAAAGGTCTCCTCTTTACTCTGTACCCTCGGGTCCTCGTCTCTCCTACCATTGGAAATAAATTTCCAATATTCACTCTGTCCAGGTCATTCAGTATTCTGTAAGTTTCAATTAGACATCCTAATATCCTTCTGAACTCGATCAAATATAGACCAGAGCCCTCAGATGTTCTTCGTATGTTAAGCTTTTCATTACTGGCACCATTCTCGTGAATCCCCTTGGAAAATATTCCAGGGCCAATACATTCTTCCTGAGATATGGGATCCAAAACTGTGCACAATTATCCAAATGTGGCCTGACCAAAGCCTTATAGAGCTTCAGAAGTGCATCCCTGCTTTTATATTGAAGCCCTCTTGAAATAATGGCATAACTGTATTTGTCTTCATAACTACTGACAACATGCAAGTTTACCTTTCAAAACTCCTGGACTAGAACTCCCTCGTCTTTTTGCACTTCAGACTTCTGAACTTGCTCGCTATTTAGAAAATAATCCAAGCCTGTATTCTTCCTGACAAAATGCATGACGTCACACTTCCCCACGTTATACTCCATCTGTCACTTCTTAGCTCACTCCCCCAACCTGTGCAAATCCTTCAGCAGGAGAAAGTGAGGACCGCAGATGCTGGAGGTCAGAGTCAGAAAGTGTGGTGCTAGAAATGCACAGCCAGTCAGGCAGCAACCGAGGAGCAGGAGATTCGACATTTCAGACATAAAGTCTTCATCAGGAATGAGGGAGTGGGTGGAATGGGGCTGAGAGATAAATGGGAGGGGCTGGGAGGAAGGTAGCTTGAAGGCGATAGCTAGATGAAGGTGGGTGGTGATAGCGATAGGTCAGAGTGAAAGATGGAGTGGATAGATGGGAGGGAAGATGGACAGGTAGGACAGTTCAATAGGGTGGTGATGAGTTGAAGGGTTAAATCTGGGATATGGTAGTGGGAGGGGAGATGAGGAAATTGGTGAAATTTCCTCATGTGGTTAGTGGGTCCTAAGTCGGAAGATGACGCGTTCTTCCTCCAGACGACTGCTGGCTAGAATTTGGCAGTGGAGGAGGCCAAAAACTTGCATGTCCTTAGTGCAGTGGGAGGGGGAGTTAAAGTATTCAAGCACAGGGAAGTGGGGTTGTTGGGTGGGTGTGTCCGAGAGTGTTCCCTGAACCGTTCTGCAAGTTGATGTCCTGTCTCTCCAATATAGAGGAGACCAGGAGCAATGGACAGAGTAGATGAAGTGTTTGGATGCATATGATGTTCTTTGCCTGATGTAGAAGGATCCTTTGGGGCTTTGGATGAAGGTGAGGAGAGAGGTGTTGACACAGGTTTCATATCTCTTGTAGTGGCAAAGAAGGTATCAGGAGTGGAAGGTGGCTTTCTGGGGGTGGGGGAATGGGGGTGTGCGTGTGGACCTAACGAGGGAGTTGTGAAGGGAATGTTCTTTACAGAATGCTGATAGGGGTCCGGAGGGAAGTAAATCTCATGTGGTGGAGTCTAACTGTTGGTAGTGGAAATGTCGGAGGATGATGCGTTGTATCCTGAGGTTGGTCGGATGGAAGGCAAGCACAAAACGCGTTCTATCTTTGTTGTAATTGGAAGGGTGTAGTTCAAGGCCGGAGGTGTGGGAAGTTGAGGAGATGCATTACTGCACCCTCCTGCAGCCGAACCACCTCTTCAATGCTACCTGTCCCTCTATATATGTTTTCACTGTTTGAAAACTTCGCCAGAATGCCCTCAGTTCCTTCATGTAGATCTTTAATGCATAAAGGGAAAAGTTGTGGTCCCAACATTGAGTCTTGTGGAACACCACTTGTCCCTGGCTGCTGTCCTGAGAAGGACTCATTTATTCCAACTCTCTGCTTTCTGTCAGACAGCCATGCTACTATCCATGCTAGCACCTTCCCTCTAACACCATGGGCCCTTATCTTTCTCAATAGCCTCCTGTGTGGTACCTTGCCAAAGGATTCTTGAGGAGCAAGTGGATTACATCCAAAGTTCTCCTTGGTCTAATCTGCTTGTTACTCCCTCAATGTATTCTAGCAGGTTTGTCAGGCCTGACCTCCCCTTGATGAAACCATGCTGACTCTGTCCTATTTTACCAAAGACCTCCAAGTGATCAGAAATCCAATTCTTCACGATGGATTCCAGATTGTCACGCACAACTAGAGTTCGGCTAATCAATCCATATTTTTCCATCTTCTGCCTAACTCCCTTATTGACTGGGGTGTCTTGTTAACAATTTTCCAGTCTCTTGGCCCTTTCCTGATTTTAGTCATTCCTGAAAGATTACCACTTATGCTTGCACTAACTCTTCAGCTATCTCAATTACAAGGCTGGGGTGTAGTCCACCTTGTCCAGGTGATTTTTCCACATTCAGGCTATTCAGTTTTCTAACATGTTCTTCTTGATGATGGCCGCCATACTTAGCTCTGCCCTCTCACTATCTTCAATTTCTGGGAAATTACTCATGTCTTCCATCATGAGGACTGATGCAAAGTTCCTCATTCATTTATTTGTTTCCCACGACTGTCTCTCCAGCATCATTTTC
>NC_057716.1:112345682-112348848 GCF_004010195.1 Chiloscyllium plagiosum
AGGATGCTATTATTGTGGAAAGATAGGGCATTTTAAGTGGGAGTGTCCTGATCTACAAAGGGAAGAAAGGGCAATTCCGCTTATGAATTTTGATGAAGAATAGGGGTGTCAGGGGTTCCTGCCCTCGGGGGCCCACCAGGAACCCTTGATAAACTTGAAGGTGGGACCCTGTGGGGAAGAGGTAGTCTTCCTAGGAGATACGGGGGCAGCACGGTCATCGCTGAATTTTAAACCAAAGAAAGCAGAAATGTCAACTCGATCAATTACTGTTTCGGGGGTAAAGTGGAAGGATTTACTGTTCCGGTATTTTAACCTATGATGATAGAAGGTCCTAAGGATAGGGTCACAGGGGAACTGCTGTATATCCCAAATATAGGAGAGACTTAATTATCTTTTTAGGACTGGAGATTTGAATTCAGGAAAAGGAATTAGTTGTACAACTGGCAATGTTGACAGAGGATGCAGAGAGAAAGATAGACCCTATTGTATGGGCTAGAGAAGGGAATCGTGGAAAACTACAGATCCCTCCCCTTTTAATAAATTTAAAACGGAAAGGGGACGTTGTCTGTGAACGACAATACCCTATTTCCATAGAAGGTAAATGAGGACTGCAACCAGTAATTGAGGGACTGATCAGAGATGGACTGTTGGAGCCATGCATGTCTCCTTATAATACCCCAATTCTACCAGTGCGGAAATCTGATTGAACTTATCGATTGGTGCAGGATTTGAGAACATTAAATCGAATAGTACAGATCACGCACCCAGTGGTGCCAAACCCTTATATGTTGTCAAGTAAGATCCCTCATGATTACAGATGGTTTAGTGTGATAGATTTAAGGGATGCCTTTTGGGCATGTCCCTTGGCGGAGGAAAAATTTGGGACTATCCCCCTATGAAATCTTATTTGGATTACCTTATCTGGGTACGAATGGAGAATTGCCAATTCCCGACAGTAAAGATTTGTTTTTTAAAAAAGTATATACTGGGCTTGTCCTCCTCTTTATCTTTCCTCAGAAACCAGGGTCTATTGGCACAGACTCCACCCCTTGAATTTACTGTTCACCCCATCCGGCCAAGAGATTGGGTCTTAGTAAAATCATGGACAGAGACTAAATTGCAGCCGGACTGGGAAGGGCCGTATCAGGCTCTTTTGACTACCGAAACGGCAATAAGGACGGCGGAGAAAGTCTGGACTCACTACACTCAGATCAAAGGGCCAGTGGACCCTCCAGTTGAGGAAGAAGTCTGTACAGCCGAATCAACGCAAGACCCGCTAAAACTCAGACTAAAGAGACTTTGTGTAACTGACTATACAGTGGCGGCACGAGCGCGGGATTATTTCTGTAAGATTGTATATTAAGCCTTTTTGTGCTTCAGCATGATGATTAGAATACTGGGAATGTTTAGAGTTATGATGCTAGCCATCTTGGTATTGGGATTTTGTCAAATATCATTTTCATGTGTATTTTTAAGGGTTCCTGAGTCTGATAATCCACAAGTAATAGACACTGATGCATGCAGCTGAGTAAATTGTGGGAATGTGGCTAATCAGAGACAAAACCGCAGTTCAGAGATACATCTTAAGTCTTATGGGGATGGCCTCGGGGATGGTACCTGGTATAATGGTCTCGTCACAGTACACCGGGCCCCCTTCCGACCAGCTCGCGATTGTCTCAATAAGAAGTGTAACCCAATATACTTAACGATAAGGAAAACCACATGGTGCGAAGCAATTCTGCGGGGGCACTTATGAGATACAATTAAATGAAACATTTGGGATTGAAATGAAAACAAATGGGAAGGAGTTCGTGGGCTGTTGTTTTCGAATTAGCATAGGACAGGGAAAACGGGTAGAATTACTGGGTAATAAGATACAACCCTTCACCCCTCCCAATGATCCTAAAGTAGTAAAAATTATAGAGGTAAAGGATTTGAAACAGACCATCGAAATAGAAACTGGGTGCAGGGATGCAAATGCCTGGGTTGAATGGGTAAAGTATACTGTAAAAAGTCTGAACAAAAGCAATTGCTATGCATGTGCCTCTGGTCGGCCAGTGGCCCTGGTGGTTCCCTTTCCGTTCGGGTGGAAGCAAGACAGGAAGGGCATGAAATGTATGATAGCCCTGTACCAGGATGAGACTGCATGGAATGATAGGAATTGTACCTCCCTATCTCTAATGTTCCCTCCCTTGGAGGAGAAAGATGCAAAAGCTCCCCCCACATTTTCCGCCGCAGTTAGAAATCACACGTCGTGTGTGCGCAAGCAAGGTACAAGTCGATCGAGAGATTTGGGGGAGCTGGAATTATGTACAGAGATTAAGAATGTTACCGAAACGGAGGAGGGAGGGAACTACTCAGCACTAAAGGTTCCCCGAGCGGATCTGTGGTGGTACTGTGGAGGCAAAATATTGAGACCCACCCTACCTCCGGATTGGGGAGCGATATGTGCAATTGTACAATTGGCAATTCCATTAACCTTGGCATTTGAGAAGGAAAAGATCGTAGGGAAAATGGAAGGGGGTGGTGGTTTCTACCCTTACTTCCCTGATAGTAGTAGTCGGGGTATTGGTGGCCATTGGCTGTTGTGTAATACCTTGTATACGAGGGCTCACCCAAAGACTGATTGAAACAGCCTTGATGAAACAGATGCACCTAAGAGGGAATCAGACAGAGGAACTTTATCGGCTAAATAATGAGGAGATGAGTGAAACCAAGATGGATGAAATCTCTGGAATGATCCTTGCGAATTTTGGGAACGATGTTAAAAAAAAGAGACAAAAATGCAGAAGATAACAAATGGTCATGAAAAGAAAAAGGGGAAATTGTGGGATATAGGTGAATTAATGTTATTTCTGCAAATTATAAGTTCTGATACAGAGTAAATGAATTCACATTAGTCTATGATTGTTTCTCAGCCAAGAGCTGAGTTAACAAGAATGGGAATTACATAGAGGAAGGACTTAGCATGAGACGTGATTAAAGAACAATGGTAGAAATACAGGCACTAGATAAAATGCTGTGAAAAGAGGCCTTTATAAACATCTGTTTCCCACTTGTACAGAGACACAGGAACAAACCCCAATTAAAAGGGCTTAGTGATATGATGCTGTGAGGGGCAGCCAGGTTGGAGGGAGTAGATAATGGTAAGCAAAGGATGGGATGA
>NC_057716.1:112350060-112377262 GCF_004010195.1 Chiloscyllium plagiosum
AAAAGAGACAAGATTGTGAAAATACACTTACTATGTGGAGCTATATAAATTGAAATGTGTATTACAAAACCATGGAAGTTTTGTGCAAACTTTATCAATCAATATTTGACACACAGCTGAGACCCTGATTTCCCCTCTGTCAGTAATCCCCCTTCCTGAGATTCTCTCGCCCTGTCTCTCACACAGTGTCTAGACAGCTACAAGTTAATGATTTCCCTGTAAACAATCTATTGGTCTATTGGATTCTGATTAGCTGTCAGCAACTCAGCTCTGTGATGTCATTGGTGATAAATGATCTGGGATGACAGCCAGTATCAGCACGGTGCTCACAGGGCATCAGACAAAGGGCTTACACTCTCTGGCAGTTTCTAAATAAAATTTCAGTGTTTTCTCCTCATGCTGTCTCCTGATCTAACTTCACACTCATCTGACAACCCTTGCTCTCACTCAATCGGTCGCTCCATTTTCTCTCCACTCTGTTTATCTCACTTCACTTGCTTTCTCTCTGTTTCTTTCTCCCTCTCCCTCTCAGTCTATCTCCAATCATTCTCTTTATTTTCAAGTTGTCAAGTTGGAGAGCTCGTGGACGCATGGTGGGCTGAATGGCCTCCTTCTGTGCTATATTAATTCTAACTTTCTCTGACCCACAATAAGCACTTTAGGTGCCGGCAGAGACAAGCTGGTCCAGTGAAGGACACAGTGGACAATTAACCATTGTCTCCTCCTGTTTTCTGACATGCAGCAGCATTGAAACATCTTTTCAAACAAACAGACTCCTCACATTAAAATCAGCACACTTCAGACTGCCAGGTCCATTGTGTTCTGTACCCTCTGCCTGTTTGCAGTTGGTCTTAGCTGTGCTGGCATTAATTTCCAACTCCCCCTCTATCACTGTGCCTGTGGACATACTGCTGTGGTTTTCCACGCCCCTCCCGCCATGCCCCCCCCCCCCCCTTCCACCTACCGCCGCCACACACTAGTTTAAACCCTCCTAAGGGGCAATATCAAACCTGCCTGCCAGGAGATTGCTGCCAGTTCAGGCCTGTCCTGTCCTTATTCTGCAGGTCCTATCGACCCGGGAATCCCAATGATCCACATACCAGCAATTGCTGCCAATTCAGGTCTATCCCGCCCTTATTGTGTATATCCTACTGACCCGGGAATCCCAATGGTTCACATAACGGAAGTGCTGCCAGCTAACCTACCAGCTCTTTGGCCATTTATTTAACTGTGCTACCTTCCTATTTCTAATCTCACTCGCACGTGACATATTCTAGTGTCTTAAAAATTCAAATATCCTTGAAAAATAACTCCTTCTAGGCCCTTACTTTAAAGTGAATAGACTTGATAATAAATGTGACCTCAGGAAGGTGGAGTCCACTGAATCAGTCCAATGACTGATATCTATCACTGCCACTAAACCTGTTTGACAAGGTATACATGTGAACCATATATTTGCAGGTGGACGAGGATAAACAGAAGACTAGAAAATGTCAGATGATGTCATGCAGCTTGTTTACTCTGCTTTGCTATTCAATTGGACTTTAGTTATTCTGTTCCTTTCAATGGCTGGATCTTTACCCAGCATTCCCAGCGGGTCAAAAAGTGTCCAATGTCCTTGTGTGCACAGTCCTGCGAAGGGAGTGTCCAGTGCCAGGCAATGGGGTGTGGGGAGTCCCAGGGATGGCACAAGGAAAGGCTGAGTGTAGTGTCGATTGACTGAGGGACTGAAAGAGATGGAGCGGGTATCCAGGGACTCTGCACTCAGACAAGTGGCCTGGCAAGATTCCTAAACACCCAGGGAACCCGCGAAGCACGACTGCTTTTCCAAAAACCTGTCACGTTTGCTAGATTTCTCTATCGAACCAAAGCAAAAATACTGTAGATGGTAGAAATCCGAAGCAAACACAGAGACATACTGTGGAGAGACGAAAGAGTTAATGTTCCCAATGCAAACACGGGAAAAATTTACAAAGTCCACATAGACAGGGTCCAGAGATTGGAATTGAACCTGAGTCCCTAGCACTTTGAAGCAGCATTGCTGTGTCACCGTGCTGCCCAGTGATGGATAATTGTAGATCGTATAGTTAGAGACATAGCTACTGTTCTTAATCATTGTGATTGAGAGTCCTGAAGGTTGTGTTTCCTACCTGGTGCTTGGGTTTGGGATATGTCATCTGGGCTGCAGAAGAACTTGGAGTGGGCGGGGAATGATCCAGTGGTCAGGGTCCGTGTAGGTACCAACGACTGGACAAACTAATGATAATGAGAAGAGCGACGGGTAATACAGGATTAAACTATTATATCGTAATGCATGCAACATAAGGTAAACACGCTTGTGACTCACTCACAAATTGGCAGGAACGACATGGTGGGCATTACAGTGACGTAACTGCAAGAAGATTGGGATTAGGAGGTGAATATTCAGGGATACTCATCCTGTCGAAAAGATAGGCAGGTGGGCAGAGAGATAGAGTTGTTTCATTATTAAGAATGGAATTGAATCAATAATAGGAAATGAAGTAAGGTCAGATGGTGTAAAATACGTGTCAGTAGAATTGAGGAATCAAAAAGGTGAATAAATGCAGTTGGATTTATGTACAGGGAGCTGGGGTGCAAGATACAGCAGGAGATAGAAAGATCTGTAGGAAAAACAAAGTTACAGTGATCATGTGGGATTTCATTATGCAGGTGGACTGGGAATTCAGGTTGGTCATGGTTCGCAAAAAAGGAATTTGTGGAATGTCTATGAGATGGCTTTTTGGAGCAGCTTGTACAGGCGAACTAGATGAGGAAGCTTAAGGTGAAGGAAATCGTAGGAGGCAGTGATCATAATATGAATGACCTTCCTCTGCAATTGCAGATGGAGAAGTTAGAATCAGAAGTAATGGTATTACAGCTGAATAAAGGCAATTACACAGACATGAGTGAGGAGCTGGGTATAATTGACTGGGAGACGGGCCCAGCAGGAAAGACAGTGCAACAGCAATGGCAGGACATGTTTGGAGTAATTTAGGATACAGCAGAGATTCATTAAGAGGAAAAAGAGGCATGGTATAGGGAGGATGAGGCAACCATAGCTGACTGGGAAATCAGGTATAGCATTAAAGCAAAAGAGAAAGGATATAATATGTCAAAGTGCAGTGGGAAACCTGAGAATTGGGAAGCTTGCCAAAATAAAACAGAGGGCAAACAAAATAAAATAAGGAGGGAGATTATTAAGTCTGGGGTAATATAAAGGAAGACTGTAACAGTTTCTGTCGATATGTAAAGTACAAAAGAGCGGCAAAAGTGAACATTGGACTGCTGGAAAATGGGAGAGATATTGGGCGGCACGGTGGCACAGTGGTTAGCACTGCTGCCTCACAGCGCCAACGACCCGGGTTCAATTCTCCGCCTCAGGAGACTGACTGTGTGGAGTTTGCACGTTCTCCCCCTGTCTGCGTGGGTTTCCTCCGGGTGCTCCGGTTTCCTCCCACAGCCCAAAGATGTGCATGTCTGGTGAATTGGCCATGCTAAATTGTCCGTAGTGTTAGGTAAGGTGTCAATGTAGGGTTATGGGTGGGTGGCGGGTCGGTGTGGACTTGTTGGGCCGAAGGGCCTGTTTCCACACTATAAAGTAAGCTAATAGCAGTGGGGAACGAGAAAATGGCCAAGGAAACTCAATAATTGCTTTGCATCAGCCTTAACGATGGAAGACACGAGTATTACATTAAACATTCAAGAGATTGAGGGGCCAGAGCTGAGTATGATTGCCACCAACATGGAGAACATGCAAGAAAACTTTAAATGGCGTGAAGATGGTTAAATCACCTTGACCAGGTGGACTACATCCCAATGCTGAAGAAAGAATAGAGGCGATCGTGGTGACCTTTCAGGAATCACTAGAGTAATGAACAATCTCAGGACACTGGAAAGCCACTAATGTGACACCCCTCTTTAACAAGGGCGTAAGGAAAAAGACAAAAAATCCACAATGAATAGCTTAACTTCAGTCATGGGTCAGATCCTGGAATCCATTGTAAAGGATGACATTTCTAAATACTTAGAAGTGTTTGATAAAATAGAAGAAAGTCACGATGGTTTCATCAAGGGAAGATCATGCTTGATAAATCAGTTGGAATCCTTTGAAGATGAAATGAGCAGGCTCGACCAAGCACAGCCAATGGATGTTATGCACCTGGTCGTCAAGAAACCTTTGACAATGTGTCACACAGGAGATGACTGAGTACGATAAGGGTCCATGGTGTTAGAGGCAAAGTAGTGGCATTGGTAGAAGCTTTGCTGTCTGGTAGAAAGCAGAGAGTGGGGATGAAATGATCCTTATCAGGATGGCAGCCGGTGACAAGTGGTGACAAGGCTCAGTGTTGGAATCGTAGCTTTTTACTTGTTAAGTTAACAATCTAGATAAGGGAATTGCGGGAACTCTGGATAAATTTGCAGATGATAAAAAGATAGACAAATGGACAGGTCGTATTGAGGAGGCAGAGAGGCTGAAGAAGGATTTGGACATGTAAAGAGATTGGCAGATGCATTCCAATGTGGGAAAGTGTGAAGTCATGAACTTTGGTACGAAGAATAGAGGCATGGTCTATTTTTTTAAATGGGGAGAAAATTCAGACATCTGAAGTGCAAAGGGACTTGGGAGTTCTAGTGCAGGGTTCTCTCAAGGTAAGCTTGCAGGTTGAGGCAGTAGTTAGGAGTGCAATTGAAGTTATTATTGATGGCATTTATTACAAGAGGAATTGAATATAAAACAGATTGTATACGTCTCTAATCAGACCACATTTGGAGTATTGTGCGTAATTTTGAGCCCCATATCTCAAGAAGGATGTACTGGTCCTGGAGTGTGTTCACATGATCTTCACGAGAATGGTCATAGGAACGAAAAGCTTATTGTTTCAGGCATGTTTGAGGACTTTGGGTCGATACTCGATAGATGAATGAGATGGATTGAAATGGAAGCATGCAAAATACTGAATGACCTGGACAGAGTGGATGTTGGTAAGATGTTTCGATTGGACGAGGACCCGATGGGACAGCCTTCAATGAAAGGGAACACCCTTTAGAACAGTGATAAGGAGAAATGTCTTTAACTAGAGAATGGCTAATCTTTAAAATTTATTGCCACAGAAGGCTGTGGGGGCCAAGTCATTAAGTATATCTGAGACGGAGATTGATAAGTTTTTAATTATCCAGGAGATCAAGGGTTACAAGGAGTAGATCAGAGAATGGGTTACAGAAAACTGTCAGCAATGATTGAGCGGTGGTGCAGACTCGATGGGATAACTGGCCTAACTTCTGCTCCTATGTCTTATCGTCTTATGGTCTAAACCTCAAGGAGCCACCTTGCATCTTGGAGAAGCTGGATTCATGTTCTTCATGAAGGTCAGAAGCTGGTGGGAATAGTTAACTGTTTTAGAATGAAGGCATTGTGGCTGCTGTCAGGGTGGTGGATAATATGATATTCAGTGCAGAATGACACACTTAGTGCACTGTACTGATGTGGGGAGTGTTTATTCAACACCTGGACCTTTCTGTCTCTGTCAATGACCGTGGGGAGTAGGGGTTTGGGTAGGAGGGCGTAACGTCCTCCCAGGAACTTAAACTATCCAGAATCATGCATACTGAGTGAAACAGCAGACATGGAATTTATGACCTTCTCATTATCTGTTTAGAATATAAGGAGTGATTGCCCATCTCACCCAGTGTTCAATGCAATCACCTCCTATTCCCTCACATCGCTCCCGATCAACCTTCACTCACTCCTCATGGTGCCATCATCCTAGAGATTAATCTGGTGGAACCCCTGTTAACTCTCTCTGTGGTAAGGAGTTCACGCCTTCTAAAGGAAAGAAAACGTGCCCACAATGCCCCAAATATTGCCTCAACAACACTCTCAGGTTTGATCACAATAATTCCTTTCCCTCACTTAGCTGGCTCCATTTCTTTCGTGTGAAATAGGAAACTATTCATTTACGATGCACTGTCACTGATTTGGAATTTAAAACATCCTTACATATGTACGTCAGCATCAATAAAGCCAGCACCGAAGGTGCCGAGTCAGATGGACATCACTCTAGGGGAGAGACTCAATCACAAAGAATCCATCTAAAACAGTGAATGGCTACCTACCTGAATGGAAATGAACTGCTGGAATATGGGATACAGGCAGATAAAGGGAGCTATCTTTCCTTTTGATCTGCCCTCGTGGGATGTGTGCAGACCTGATCAGGCAAGCATCTTAGGCCGATCTTGAAATGAGTGGCCAGTTCAGCTGTTCCACAGAACAGAAAAGAGTAAAACACAGTGCGTGGGTTTGCAGTCACACAGAGACCTGACCAAGGAAGGATGACACGCTGCTTTCTCTAATCGGCATGAGGCAAGCCGATATCCACAGATTATTATTCTGTGGCTCTGGATTATGAACCAATGATGTGAACACCATACACTGTCTTACCATCTTTCAGATTCTGTGCAGAGAACAAGTTAAACATCTTAAGTGCAAATGTTTTGCAATGGACGCGTGGTAAGATGGGACTTGAAACAGCTGTATGCGGAATTAACAACGGCATAAATGATGGTTTATTCAGGAGTTGCACTGAGGCTGAGGAGGACACTGGATGTCACAATGGTGGTACTGGAAAGGATTGGTGAGAGGGGAGGGTATGGAGATGTAAACTGTGCGGGAGAAAATGAATCAAGGAGGTTGTGAACAGTCTGTTTCATCATCGCATATTGGTGAGCAACGTATTGAGTAATTTGCTAGTTATAATTTCTAAGGAATGGAATCTTTGATTGGAAATGAAAACGTTGACTTGCACCTTTACAAAATTTAAATATTATGAGCATCAATTCAGTACAGACCATTTCACTAGACAGCTCGAGTGACTTACCAGGAACACCAACTATAGCAAGGTGAGGATAGTAACCAGCTAGAATAACCATCAGTACATCTTTAACCCGCGATACTAATGATATTCAAGGCTGGGAAAGCCAGTGCAGACCCAAGGATAAACTCTTGTGCATTGTTGGACCATTCCAGTCTAATATTCACAGATTCTTATCCATTGTTGGAATATTCCAGTTTAATGCTATCAGTTTCTGATCTCTCCTCACCCTCTCTCTGAAGTTGCGGATCCCTGTTACTGGTGTGGGTGATCGTCCCGCTCATACGATGGGATAAAACACTGAAAGCATTCCCTTATTCATAGAAGAGAGGACCTCTCTCGGGACGCATAGGATCCATGGAGACTGACATAATCACAATCGCTGAGTAAACAGCTCAGTTAATCCCTTTCAATTCAATGCTATTTCATTAAAGATCAAAATAACTTTGAACATTCATGCATTCTGGGCGTGATATGCGAGTGTGACTGAAGAAAGGAATGTTGAGGATGGAAGATTGTTTGTGTATGATCATTCAGTCTGCCTTGGATATGGAAACAATGCCAAAGGTTTAACATAACATAAACATGCTTCTCCGCTCATACATGGAGAAACAAAACCTGTAACTACAGATCAGTCATTGCAATATCAGTAAAACATTGAGAGAACATCTTTCATCCATGATCTGATGTCAAAATGTGCCTGAGACAATGTGGATTTATAACAAATAAACGTCATGGATATGTTCATGGAGAATTGTACATGACAAACACAATTCAGATTGTTATTCCAGAATCAGAGAGGGCAGGTGTGGCTCATGTTGTTGATGTTATCGATGCTAAGGAACTGTGATGAAGTTTCATTTACTGGACTTCATTTTCATTGTAATTATGACATGGGGAAAAGAGAGAAGATGGAGAGGACTTGGGAACATGACTGTTCAGTCTGGGCGGAGGGACAGTGGTGTTCCCCAATCACTAGCATTGGAACGTTATTCTTTATAACTCATATGAAGAACAGATTCAAGGCTATATCTACAATGAGGAATTAGCAGAGACGAGATTAATGAAATGCATTTATGCAATACAGGGAAAAAAATATTTTCTGTACAGACCTAAATATGCAAACTACAAAGAGATGATGTTGTTAAAATGCACTCCTGATATGGAGCTATATAAATTGAAATGTGGATTACAAAACTATGGAAGTGGTGTGTAATATTTATCAATCATTAATTGATCCACGGCTGAGATTCTGATTTCCCCTCTGTCAGTGTAATAAAAAAGTAACAAAATTAATATTTCTGTGAAAGAGAATGCTATGCTAATTCTAAAACTTTTCTGAACGTTGCAAATACTTTGCTGAATTCTGCAGTCGAGGAGACAGCTTTTCTTTGCTGTATACATTCAACCTGGCCTGGTGAGCTGTCGAATTCAACAGAAAAGCTAAGGAAAACAGAAAGAGAGTTATGTCCACAGCAAAGGAGTGAGAAAATAAAAACTCGAATGTTTTCCAGCCCTTGTCCTTGAGCATGTGATAAGAAGAGCACAAAAGGAATACTTTAATTATGTTCAGGGCCATTACACAAGGTGTGTTTGCCAAGTGTATTGGTTCCCTGCCGTGGTTAAAAATAAAGTTTTTCCTTTACTCTTGCTAGCATTTGAGTCCAGTCAGTTTAATTTCCATGCCAGTCAGTGATCCACCTGACTGAGATTCCCTGGATCAGTCTCTCACACAGTGGGGTGTGTTATCATTTCCTGCTGTTCTTGGCATTGTCTATTTTTAAAAGTCCACCTTCTCCATGGTACTAAGCTATTGGCCGAATTTTTTTTGTTTAGTTGTCAGTAACCTAGCTCTGTGACATTATTGTAAATAAGTGATCTGGGATGACAGCCAGTATCAGCACACTGCTTAACGTGTATGACACCCAGACAAATGGTTTGCAGTCCAGAGCAATTTCGAACTAAAACTTTTAACTTCTGTCTGTCCATATCTATCCAACTTCATGCTGTCTTCTGATCTATCTAACTTTACCCTCATCTAACACCTCTTCATCTCCTATCCAGTTAGTCGCTCCCCTTTCAATTCTCTCTCAGTTTATCTCTCTTCACTTTCTTTCTCTCTGTTTCTTTCTCTCTCACATAATCTACCTCCACGCACTCTCTCTATCTCCAATTGTGTAGTTGGAGAGCTTGTGACCACAATGGGCTGACTGACTTCCATTTGTGCTATAAAATTCTGCGGTTCTCTGACCCACAATAAATAATTTCGATACCTGGACAGACACGCTAGTCTGGTGACAGGTACAGTGCACATTTACCGATTATCTCTTTCTGTTCTTCTCTGATGTGCAGCTGCCTTGAAATGTCTGTTCAAACAAAACAGACTGAACGAAATGCGAGCAGTCGGGATGACTTTCATCACCATGTATTTCAATCAGGATTTACTGAAGGATGAGGTTCCACAATAATATAACAATGCTAGCAAAACAGGGCAACACAATGAATAGCAGTTGAGTACAACATGTGGTTCCAAGTAGGCCTCATGGTATTACCGTGAGATTATGAATCCAGAAAATCAGCTCCTGTTCTATGGACCGAGTTTTGATTCCCGCCACTGCAGATGGTGGAAATTCAATTCAATATTTTAAAAATATCCCTGGAATTAAGAATCTACCTATGAGAATGAAATTGTTGCCGATTGTCAGAAAAATACATCAGGTTCACTGATATCCTTCAATGAAGGAATCTTCCATTCCACACCTGGTCGGGCCGACCGTTGATTCCAGACCCAAAGCAATGTGATTGATTCTCACTCGCCCTCTGAAATGGTTTAGCGAGTCATTCAGATGTGCTGCAAAATCTCAAAGAAATCAAACCGAATGTATTGACCTTGGAAAAGTGAACATTAGAAACATTATTGTCGAATCTGCAAAGTCCTCTTTACTAATAATGAGGGCTCGTGCCACAATTGGGACAACTGTTTTACAGACTAGTCAAGCAACAGCCTGACATAGGCATACTTATGGAATTCTACCTTACAGATATAACCCAGACAGGACCATCACCATCCCTGGATATGTCCTGTCCCAAAGGCAGGACCGATCCAGCACAGGAGGCAGCTCAGTGCGACAGAGTCGGGCGGTGGATGCTCTGGGAGCCCCTGTAACCTGTAACTTCATATACCCAGCATATCCCCTCTCAAACATTACCATCAAACAAGAGGATTAACCCTAGTTCAATAGAGAGTGCAGGAGGGCAAGCCGAGAGCAGAACCAGGCATACATAAACATAAAATGTTAATCTGCTGAAGCTTCCGATTAACTGATATCAAGAAACGGTTGAAGGCACTGGATACTGCAAAGGCTATGGGCCCTGATAACATGCCAGCAATAGTCCTGAAGACTGTGCTCCAAAACCTCCTGCTCCCTTAGCCAAGTTGTTGCAGTATGATTATAAACCAACAATGGGGAAAAACTGCTCAAGTGTGTTCTGTACATAAAAAGGAGGACAAAGTCTACCCGGCCAAATACCACCTCATCAGTCTATTCCCCATTATCGGTAAAGTAATGGAAAGCGACATCAACAGTGCTATCAATCAGCAACTGCTCAGTAATAACCTGTTCAGTGACACCCAGTTTGGGTTCCACCGGGGCCACTCAGCTCCTGACCTCATCACAGCCTTGGTTCAAACATAGAAAAAGGAGCTGAATTCCAGCCCTTACCATCATGCTACATTCTTTCGAATGTGGCATCATGGAACCCGAGCAAAAAGGGTATTGCAGGCAAATACTCCATTATTGGTGTCATACCTGACAGACAGGAAGATGGTCATTGTTGTTGGAGGTCAATCATCTCAGTTCCAGAACATTTCTGCAGTAATCCCTCGGGATAATGTGGATGTTGATTTGATCGCTGAGCTGGAGGGTTCATTATCAGACCTTTCATCACCATACTAGGTAAGATCTTCAGTGACTCTTCAGATAAAGACTAGATCCAAGCATCTTCAGCTGCTTCATCAATGACCTTCTCTCCATCATAAGGTCAGACGTGGGGATATTCGACAATGTCTGCACAATGTTCAACACCATTCGCAAATGCTCAGATATGGAAGTAGTCCATTTCCAAAGCAACAAGATCTGGACCCTCTCCAGGCTTGGGCTGACAAGTGGCAATGAACATTCACACCACACAGATGCCAGACAATGACCATTACCAATAAGAGACAATATAACAACTTGATATTCAGCAGCATTATAATCACTAAATTTCCCACTATCAATATTCTGGGGGTTATAATTGACCAGAAACTCAACTGGACTCGCCACATAAATATAAGAGCAGATCAGAGTCTAGGAATACTATGCGAGTAACTCACCTCCTGACTTCCCAAAGCCTGTCAATCATCTACAAGGGACAAGTCAAGAATGAGATGGAATTCTCCCACTTGCCTGAATGAGTGCCGCCCTAACAGCACCAAGATGCTTGACACCATCCTGGAAAAATAGTCCATTTGATTGGCATCACATCCATAAGCATTCACTCCCTCCACCACCGTCAAACAGTAGTGGAAGTGTGTACTATCTACTAGACACACTGCAGAAATTCCCCAAAGATCCTCAGACAGCACCTTCCAATCTCACAAACACTTACGTCTAGAATGACAAGGGCAGCAGGCTTATGCGAATACCACCACCTAAATATTCCCTTCCCAACCAGTCAACATTCTGATGTGGAAATATATCGCAGTTCCTTCACTTTTGCTGGGAAAAAAACCCTGGAATTCCCTCCTTGATAGCATTGCGGGTCAACACACAGCAGGTGGACTGCGGCGGTTCAAGAAGGCAGCTCAGCACCACTTTCTCAAGGGGGCAAAGAGGGACGGACAAGAAATGATGGGCCTACCCAGCGATGCCCACATCCAAATAAAGATTTTTTAAAAATAGTTCCAAGTTGAGCATCTCAATAGGACAGGTTATCTCACTTGAACATGAACATGAAAGCAGTGTTTCTTATACAGAACATTGTAGATGTTTCTATTATTGGAAGGGTGTTCAGTATTCAATGACTTATTGTTGCTGTGATAAATTGCAACTGTTTTGTTAAATTCAACAACACTGGCGTAATAGGATCGATCCTTCAAAAATACCAGACTGAAAATGACAATCATCGGAGAGACAGTGTACTCCCGCGAGATGAGACTCACAGATAGCTGTTTATATTTAACGTTTAATGCACTACTGTCCGACATTGAATACTGCCACCATCCATATCACAGGGGTTACCATTGAACAGAATGTGAAGTAAAATCAACATACAAATACAAGGGTTACAAAAGCAGGTCAGAGACTTGCAATTCTGCAATGAATAATAGACCCTATTATCTAAAGGTCATGAGATATAGCAATAGATTTAGGCCACTCAGCCCATTCCTTCATTCTGAAACTGCCATTTTGTTATTGTCTCTATGACTAATGGCAATATCTTCTACACACTGACTGTATCAACCTTTGCAGTAATCAATCAGTTTCTATCAGATATCTCGCCTCCTATTCTTCTCAATTCTATCGAATATACACACTGCCGTGCATATGACAAGCCACCATCCCCAGGATGGATCACCTCCAGCACCAGCAGAGCTTTCCCCAGAGATAGTGACCAAAACAACTCCCAATATTACAAATGCCGTCTGAACATAGCCCATTACATTCTCAGCAGTATGTCTCCTCTCTTGTATTCTAGATCCCTTGAAATGAATGCTAACACTGCATTAGCTTTCATAACCGCCAACTGAACCTGCAAATTAACCATAAGAGAGGATGGGTGCTTCAAAATCCTTTTGTACTTCAGATTCAATGGACCCTATTAGAACATAGTGTCTGCCTCTAGTCCGCCTACCAAAGTGCGTATCCTCACACGATCCCATATTGTGTTCCATCAGCCACGTGTTTGCCCACAGTCCGAAACTGTCCACGCTTTTCTGCAGCCTCCCCACTTCATGGATATCACCTGCCCATCCAACCATCACTGTATCATTTCCAAACTTAGCAAAACTGCCCTCAGGTCCTTTGTTCAGGTGGTTCATGTAAATGGCATTTCCTGACTCCCTAAGGACTGTCCGCCATTGAAAAGGCACAACACCCAAGGTGCTTGACTCCATTCAGGTTAAAGCAGTGGCTTAACTGGAATTATATCTGTAAGATCTTCACTCCCTGCACCACTGATACCCAGTAGGAGCACACCCTGCCCCCGTTTTGTTGTGAATTTACCCTGTTATGGTGACACAGAACTTGACGGTGCACAGTCCCAATCTAATGATGTCGCTCTGTCTCAACACTAACTGTGTGTTGCCCACACCATACAATGTCACTATGTGTTGATGATGACAGAGAGAGATGGGAGAGAGAATATCTACGATGAATGATTTTGTGACGGCCAGTGTGAAACCTGCCCTGACAGCCTCGGATGTACCTGTGCCCGCTGTCACCGCTGCAGGCATGATCAGTCTTCCTGCAGGTCAGGTCAATGAAAGCGACGGGCCTGGAGAGTGTACTTGGCTGAGAACTCAGATCCTGTGAGGACCAACTGGCAGAGGTATTTACAAACATCTTCAGACTCTCACTCCAACAAGCCGAGGTCCCAACCTGCTTCAAGAAGACCACCATCATCCTTGTAAGTGAGAATGCACATGCAACGTTGCTTAATAATTACCGCCCAGTGGCTCTGACCTCAATAAACATGAAGTGCTTTGAGACGCTGGTTATGGCCCACACTACCTTCAGTCTCCCAGTTTGACCTGCTGCCCTATAGTGTGCCGACTGATGTAACGGCTCCACAATGGATGCCATATACTGAGCCCTGCCCTCATACCTGGAATATTTGGATAACAAGGACGCATACACCAGACTCTGCTCATTCATTACAGCTTCACCTTCAACATCATTATCCCCTCCAGACTTATCTCAATATTCTGTGACATTGATCACGGCTCCACTCTCTGCAACTGGATCCCCCGGTTTCTGACACACAGACTACGATCTGTGAAGATAGGTATCGGAACCTTCTCCGCAATAAATCTCAACACTGGAACTCCAGTGTTCTCAGCCCCCTATTGTACTCTCCGTGCACCTCAGCAGTGTCCTCAGACCCCCACTGTATTCCCTGTACACCCACGGCTGTGCCCTCAGCCCCTTACTGTACTCCTTGTACACCCACGGCTGTATCCTCAGCCCCGTGCAGTACCCCCTGTATACCCAAGGCTGTGCACTCAGTCCCCTACTGTACTCCCTGTATACTCACAGCTGTGCCCTCAGTCCCTTATTGTACTCCATGTACATCCATGTCTGTGTTCTCAGCCCGCTGCTGTACTCCATGTACACACATGGCTGTTCCTCAGCCCCCTACTGTACTCCATGTACTCCCATGGCTGTGTCCCTCAGCTCCATACTGTAATCCCTGTACACACACGGCTGTGTCCTCAGCCTCCTACTGTACTCCCTGTACACTCACTGTTGTGTCCTCAGACCCCTACTGTACTCCTTGTACACCCATGGTTGTGTCCTCAGCCCCTTACTGTACTCCTTGTACACCCACGGCTATGCCCTCAGCCCCCTACTCTACTCCATGTACACCCACGACTGTGTCCTCAGCCCCCTACTGTACTCCCTGTACTCCCATAGCTGTGTCCTCAGCCCCATACTGTTCTCCCTGTACACCCACTGTTGTGTCCTCAGCCCCCTACTGTACTCCCTGTACACACACGGCTGTGTTGCAAATTTCCAAACAACGCCAGCTACAAGTTCGCTGATGACATCACCAAATCAGGATGACAAGCAAACAACGATGAGTCAGGATACAGAAAGTAGATCGAGGGCTTGGTGGCATGGTGTAATGGTAATAACTTCTCTCTCAAATTCGGCAATAGTAAGGAACTGATCATTAACTCCAGAAGGAAAGGAGGGGAACACACCCTTATCTACATCAACTGTTGAGGGAGTGCAGAGCATCTGGTTCCTCCGAGTGACGATAACTGACAACCTACCCTAGACACTCACATAACTGTGACAGTCAAGAAGGCTCAACAATGCCTCTCCTTCGTCAGGTAACTCAGGAAATTCAGCATGCACTACTTCTATAGATGCACCATTGTGAGCGTACTGTCCGGGTGTATCTGTAAAAGTAGTACAGCAACGCTCTGCCCAGGACTATTAGAAACTACAGAAGATTGTGTTCACAGCCCAGGCTATTACAGACTCCAATCTCCCAACCATTGACTCTATTTACACAGCTCATTGTTGCATAAAGGCTGCCAACATCTATCCCAGATTCGTGAGGGAAGGGAGAGAGGATATAGCTGTGGCCTTAATAGATATCTTTGTAGCATCCTTGAACACAACTGAGGCCTTGGAGGACTGGAAAATTGCTAATGCCCTTGTTTAGGAAGGGTAGCATGAATAATTCAGTTAATTATAGACCAGTGATCCTGTCATCAGGGGTAGGGAAGCTGCTAGAGAAGATACTGAGGGATAACATCTATTCTCATTTGGATGAAATTGTCTTATCAGTGATAGATAACATGGTTTTGTGCAGGGAGGTTCATGTCTTACCAACTTAATCGAACTCTTTGAGGAAGGGACATAGTTGACTGATGATGGAGGGGCTATAGATGTCATGTACATGGACTTCAGGAAGTAATTTGATAAGTTTTCCTTTGGTCGGATTATGGAGAAGGTGAAGTCACATGCCATCCAGGGTGTGCTAGCTACGTGGATAAAGAACTGGCTGGGCAACAGAGGAAAGAGCGTAGTAGGGGAAAAGAGTTTCTGAAAATGGGGAACTGTGACCAGTGGTGCTCTATGTTAGATGGTTCTGGAAAGATACATGAATGGGCAGGGAGCATAGGGATACAGACCTTTAGAAAATAGGAGACAGATTAAGATACAGGATTTGGATCGGCGCAGGCTTGGACCGCCGAATGACCTGTTCCTGTACTGGAATGTTCTTTGTTCTAACATAACCAAAGACCCATCACATGCCTGTAAAGATCTCCCATAACCTCTTCCATCAGGCTAAAATATACAGAGCAGCAAGTTCAGGAACAGCTTCTTCCTGGCTGTTGTTAAACTGATGAATGGGCTCTCTAATCTCAGATAATACTGATCTTGTTCATGTTGAACTCGCCTAGGGCACGCCCTGTGCAGCGTAACCTATATGCCTCTCAGACATGTTTTACAGCCATCATTCTGTACATCCTTGCTTACTATGACCTGCCTGAACATCTTGGTACAGGTAAAAAAACGTCCTCACATCCCTCCTCCCAGCTTCCTCCAATGCTCATGCCCAGGTCTCTCTGCTCCTCACCCTCAGCTCCCCCAATTCCCGTGACTCCATTCCAAGCTCCCTGTGGCCTTTGTGTCTCACTCTTTCACACTGTCTGTTTCCCTGTGTTTTCCTTTTCCCTGTCTTCTGTTTCTTTCCCTGAACCTATTATCTTCCCTTCTCCCTGCACATGTGACTGTTGGTTTCCTTGTTTTGTTTCCTTTCTCTCTCTCCTTCTCTTCGTGTCTGACTCTTTCTCCCTCGTTGTGATGGTATTGGCTTCTCTATTCGTTTGAAGCAGGTAAAGCAGCTCATTGGTTCAATGATGGCAATGCAATTAGCTCAACTGGGTTTTGTTATCGTGGACATAACTTAAATTTATCGGTTAAATTTCAAATGTTGTCAAAACTGCAAAAAGAACGTGGGTATCCATTTAACAGCCAATTGTTACATCTAACTATTTTAGAACCACCCGTCTCCCAGTGTTCTGTATACTGGCAATTGAAAGCATTTTATTCACGTGCTTAATTGCCTGACAAGGACCACAAGAAACTACAGACCTTTGTGTGCACAGCCCTGCCCATCACGGAAGATAGCCTTCCATCCATTTATACTTGTCATTGTCACAGAAAGGCTGGTAACATCAAAGATCTCTGCCAAACTGGTAATGATCTCCTGCAACCTCTTCCAACAGGGAGGAAACACAGAGGCTTGAAAACATGGACCAGCATGCTCAGGAACACTTCCTTCCCTATTATTATTAGACTGACGCATTGACATCTCTAACTTTTCAAATAATATTAATCTTGCTGATGTTGATTTTGCTTTGTCCATCTCCTGTGAAGCTGTAAAAATGTATGCCTCACTCTGTGTAAGTACCCCACGATCTCTGTTTTCTTGTTTACTATCATGTGCCTGCACTACTCGCAAAACAAACCTTTCCATTGTACATTTGACTAAAATAAATCCAATCAAATCAGATCAATCACGTGGACTGCAGTGGCTCAAGATTTTCTCAAGGGCAACTGTGAAAATGTACTAATGCTAGCCCAGTCAGAGATACCCATATCCCATCAGCGAAGACAGACAGGGGAATCAAATCGCTTAAAACACGCTCTTAGACAAATACAGATTTCCCTCGTTATATGTAAGTAGAGTGTTCGTACGAAACCATTCGCAAGCTGGTATGGTGTAAAGTGCGGTAGCACTTATTTATATGGGAAAAAATCGCTTTTTTTCGTAAAAGCGAAAATCCTCTTCGGATTTCTTTTGGTTAGCAAAACAAGGCTCTGATGTAAGTCATTCGGAAAGGGAAGTGGCGAAAGGCAAACTTTTGAAAAGCAGCGGATACCTGTATTTGCATAGGCATGTTATTCAGGAAGATGGGAATGGCAAAAAATAAATGTGGTGAATCTCACATTTTATTTCCAGCCCAGTTGATCATCATTCTCTTTGTTTGCTGCACCACATTCTCGACTCTGACCTCCAGCATCTGCAATCCTCACTTTCTCCCTTGAGTTAGTATATCCAGAAATTTCCTCAGCCTAAATTTTATACAACTAACCTATTAGTTTATCCCTGTCTCCTTTTATAAACAGCGTGGGACATATACAGTCCTGCACAGCTCTGACAATTCTCCTAGATACAAGGAAATGGTAAAAAGTAAGATTGAAATATTTATAGTCGGTCCGGCAGTAAACCTCATCCATTCCACCCAGACTGAGTAAATATTCCCTTTTATTATGATATGAAATGTGATTTAATGAAGGGGTTAACTGAACCTGTTTGTGCAGTGACTGTGGTGAATGTTTGTCTCCATGGATTGTAATTATTCCAGTGGAGGGTTTCCATCTTTTACTGATAAATGGGTTCTGTCAATGTGTTATTCGACAATATGAACGGGAGCATCATCGACAGCACTAACAGGGATAATTGGCTCCAGAGAGAGGGGGAAGAGAGATCAGAATCTGAGAACATTAGACTGGAATGTTCCAACAATGGATCGGAATTTGAGAACATTAGACTGGAATGTTCCAACAATGGATCAGAATCTGAGAACATTCGTCTGGAATGTTCCAACAATGGACAGGAGTTTATCCAATTCTGTTTGGTATCTTTCTACATTTTATGAATGGTTGTCATTATCATGGCGGATCTATTATGCTCTACACATTATTCAATATATTTATTACCCTCTCCTGTCTATCGTTGGTGTCCCTGGTAAGTCTCACTGTCCAAATATTTTCTTTCTATAAACCAGTTATGACTGCATTTCTGTTCTTCTGATGGCAAGTCTACATTTCTTGCCATCAATAGTGTTCCTGTTGATACATTGAATCCAGTTCAATTCCTGCCTCCCTCCTTTCTTCTGGCAGTATTACTCATGGGTCCCTACGTCGACCTACTCAATTGCAGGTGTGAACCATTGTCTCTCTACCCTTGTTATTTAACTATTCTGGGCGTGGAGGTCATTGTCATCTATTATGTTTACCAACTCCATTTCCTTCCAGGGATTCCATCCTATCCCTGGTTAATATATTTTATTTTCATTCATTTGTGGGACTTGCGTGTTACTGGCTGGCCAGCATTGATAGCCCATCTCTATTTGCCCTTGAGAAGGTGAGAGTGAGCTGCCTTCTTGAATCGCAGCACTCCACTTCCTATTGGTTGACCCACAATGCCAATAGGGAGGGAAATCCTGGATGTTGAGCCAATGACTGTGAAGGAACAGCAGTATATTTCCAAATCAGGGTGGTGATTAGCTTGGGTGGGGGGTGGGGTGCGGTGGGTGGTGAAACATGCAGGTGTTGTTTGAAACAGACGAATTACAATTTCGGTGATCCTTTTGGCCATGAGCTGATTCCTGACACCATGCCCTGACCATTACTAACTTTAACTCGCTGCTCCACAATGTACTTCACTGGCTTAACCCATCTGCTGTTTGAACCTTGAGCTGTGAAATACAGACTTAACGATGTCAACAATCTGCTGCTAACACTCTCGGGTTGAAACCTGCAGAAACAAATCTGATTCGAACTCAGACCAAAATCCCATCCGTCCGACATTCCTGTGCACGCTGATCTGTATCGCTGTTGTCCCTGGCAATGCCTTTATTTTAATATTCTTAAGCACTTTAACTCATCTGTACATGAAACTTCCCTCAATTTCTCTGTGCCCATTATCCAAATCCCTGCCAGTTGTTCATAGTTAACCTGGTTTCCTACAAGTGCATTTTCTCTTAAGCAATGATTTTCACATTCAACCACCAAAATGCACGCCTGACCCACCACACACACACACACACACACACCTTATACTGGTCAAATGGAGATAGAAACCTTCACCTGCTGTGTGTATTTGATATGTGTATCGTTCCCATATGATAGTAAAGGTTAGCAATACTCCTCATGCTGGGCAGATAATCCAGTTTACTGAGCAATACACTAGCATAGTCTGCACAGTTCCCCATGTTGGTCTGTCATCTTGTTCCAGCTTATGCTGCTTGACGTTTTCTGTGAAGCCGATTCAGAATTCGATGAAACAAACTATTTCAGCTGATCAGAAAATAACTTTATTTAATGTTCACATTCTTTTAATTTTGCTCTCTAAGGGTTCAGTTCTACAGTTAGTCCCACTACCCAGTCATTTTCTATATGTTTTCACAACATATTCTCAGTTAATTAACTGTCTGTATCTGTCTTTAATGTGGATCTCTCTGTCCCTCTGTATCTTTCCCTGGCCTTGGTTTTTGGCTCCCTCGTGTATTGAGCGCTGGCATTGTGAAGCTCAGAAACAGTGAAATTGTGTGTGTCAGGCTTCTGTTCACTTCCCAGTGTGTCCCATGTTGTGCTCCATGGACGGGGGAGGGTGGTGTTTGTTGGGCTGTTGTTCACTTCCCGGTGTGATCCATGAGGTGTTCCATGTTCGGGGGAGTGTGTGTCGAACTGTTGTTCAATTCCCAGTGTATCCCATATGGTGTTCCATGTTCAGGAATGGGTGGGTGTGTTGGACTTTTGTTCCCTTCCCGGTGTGTCTTATGTGTTGCTCCATGTTGGGGTGGAGGGAGTGCTAGTTGTCGGGCTGTTGTTCACTTCCCGGTGTGTGTCATGTGCTGCTCCATGTTGGATAGGGGTTTCAGCAGCTTTGATTCACATCTTTTAAACTTGATCTGTGCCTGGCCACTGGATATCTGGCTTCTGTGATTGTCCCTTTGAGCTGCCCGTGTGGTCAGTAACACGAGGAAGCCCCTTGAGTATTATTGTAAAGGACCAGGTACCTAACATCTCTGACAATACTGTCACTTTAAAAAAGGTTATTTGCGCATTTCCTTTAAAAAGAGATCTTAAAGGCCGAACTACGTAAACCAAACGTCTGAAGTAAATAACATAGGAGGCTTTTAGTTTGTTTTATAAATAGTGATAACAATGGTCAGTTCGCACAGAAAAGACTTTCCAGGTTTTCTGAGTTGTAACAATCACCAGGTGCCTGGGGTGGGAGCAGGGTTTGATGCTTCAGTAAATGACCCCGAACTGCTATTCTCTCTGAAATCTGTCTTGATGCTGTTTCCTCCTGGATTGGAGAACTGCATGCATGACTGACTGGCCTTGGGTGTGTCTTTTTGCCAAGGGATGTGATTATGGGATGATCGTACATTGGAACAGTTCATCAGTGGAAGGTACTATGTCTATTATTCTGTTAAGATTTCCAGTAGTTAAGTTATTCTACGTACCTCTTCTTTTTGCATGTATATTTATTAGAGTGTTTAAATAAATTGTGTTTTGCTTTACGTTGAGTGGTTTGGACAGCTGCATCACATCTGTAACACCCATTTCATATCTATATTTACTATAAGACAAAGTTGGCGTCCAGGCTGCCATCTTAAAACATTTTAAGGCAGTCTGGTCTGGTCAATAGCAAATGGGGCCTCTTGTCCGTTTCGAAATCGATAATTCCAAATTGGGTTCAGGTTTAGAATCCCTACAGTGTTTAATCAGGTCATTTTTCCCAACATGTCCGCACCAAACCACCGAAGAGTAACCCACCAAGACCCATTCCCCTATCCTATTCTTCCATACTTACCCCTGACTAATGCACCTAACATAGACATCCCTGTACAGTATGGACAATTGAACATGTCCAATTCACCTAACCTACACATTCTTAGGCTGTGGGAGAAAAACTGAGCACACAGAGGAAACCCACGTGGGGGGAGGGCGAGCATGTGCACAGACAGACTGTTGGGCTCGAAGGCGGCGTTTGGTAGTTGTTTGTGCTTTTGTTCCGAGTGTTGATTTCGGTTGGTTTGAACAGTGCTTTGTGTAGTAATGGTTCTTTCTGTCTCTAAGAGTTCTCTGGATGTGGAAAAAGTGAAGTTGGAGATTTTATAAAAGGTGAGCAAGGCAAAGTTTTTAGAATTGGCAGACAAGCTGGAGTTGGGTTTGTGTTTGTCTGTGAGAAAAGGAGATAATTACAGCTAGAGCTTGGCATTTGAATTTTGGTGGAACACCATCAGAGTCTTTGGAAATGGCTGGATTCAATTGCAGATTAGGAAGCTTGAACACAAAAAGGAATTAAAACAATTTGAAATTTGATTTTAAGTAAAATCTAAAGAAAAGGAGAGGAAGAAGAAATAAAGAAAAAGAAAGAAGAAAAGCAGGAAGAGAGAGCGTTTCAACTTCAAAAGTTAGCAATTCGGAAAGTCGACTTAACAGGGTGGAGATTAAGTTCGACAGCAGGCTGAATGAGGACGATAGCGAGGATGAGCAACTCTATAGTAGCCAAAGGTCTGATGGGGATCTGTTTAAATACATCCAGGCATTGTCTAAATTTGATGAGAAGAATGCAGAAGCCTTTTTCATTTCATTTGAGAAAGTGGCTAAACGGATGCAGTGGCGACTGACCAAGTGGATTTAGTTGAGCCAAACAAAGCTGGTAGGTATAAGGAGTCAGGTATTTGTATCCGTATCGGAAGAGGTATCTGGCCAGTATGAGGGGGTGAAGAAAGCCATTTGAAGTGTATATGAGCTTGTGCCAGAAGCCTACCGACAGTGTTTCAGAAATCTAAAAAAGCATGCCTGGTAAAATGTACATTGAGTTGAAAGAATCAAACAAAGTAATTTTGAAAGGTGCATAAGGGTATTAAAAATAAAGCAACCTATGTCAACCTTAGATTCTTACTTTGGAGGAGTGCAAACATTCACTTCCTGCAGTCGTGAGAACTCGTGTGCAAGAGCAGAGAGTTAAAATGGCGTGATTAGAAGCTGAAATGGCTAATGATTCGCAATTGGTCCATAAATCAAAGTTTGGCTTCTGTGAGGGATGGAGAAGAATGTGCGAGATCTTAAAATATATACCTATGAGAGTAAGGTTCATTGGCCTAGGCCAGGAGTAGCAGGTAAAGGGGTTTCAGCATTGAGAGGTACAGAAGGATGAAAATGTGTTGCTGGAAAAGCGCAGCAGGTCAGGCAGCATCCAAGGAGCAGGAGAATTGACGTTTCGGGCATGATCCCTTCTTCAAGAAACGGGCTCATGCCCGAAACGTCGATTCTGCTGCTACTTGGATGCCGCCTGATCTGCTGCGCTTTTCCAGCAACACATTTTCAGCTCTGATCTCCAGCATCTGCAGTCCTCACTTTCTCCTCGAAGGTACAGAAGCATGTAAATCTTGTAAGCTGAGACATGAGGAGACATGTCATTGAAAAGGACTATTGGAGAGATGAGATTTGCTCCATGATGTAATGTGTGGTTTGGAGTGTCCAGTGAAACCATCAACAGAAATATTTCACAATTGGGCCTTGAGCTTGGTGTTAGCGTTACAACATTTCAGCATTTAACTTGTAAATAACGTGCCTGAGACAAATCTACATACGATCATATTTCCTAAACGCTTTTGGAGAAATTTAGGGAGAAAACTTCCAGGCTATTCAAATAGAGGTTATTATTGTTGCAATTCAATTTGGAAGTTATACAGGTGACAGGACGAGAAACCGTGCTTGCTGCCAAGTTGTCGAGACTTGGATGAAGAAAGACAGAGGCATTCTGTAGCCGGAGTCAACTGACTGAAATAAAATGGAGTTAAGAATGTTTGCATACTTAGTGTCAATACAAGGTATGTGTGTTGTAGTCTACTGCAACAGTAAGAATAAGGACTTTAAAATGAAGTGTCCTTTGCAAATTGATTGTTCTTTTTTTCAATGGGGAGTTGTGACGATACTATCACTTTAAAAGGGTTATTTTCTCCTGGGTTGTTTTTGAAGAGAGGTCTTAAAGGCAGAGATTCCGAACTGCCCACTGAAAACCGGCTCAATAATTAACTGAGGAGGCCTTTAGGTTTTATTAAAATGGTGGGAACAATGGAAGGGCAGTGGCCGGCTCTCACAGACCAGGTTTCCTCGTTTTGTTTTTAGCTGCAGCATTCAGAAGCTGTTCGGGGTCCCAGAAGGGCTGGAAGCTTCAATACATGACCCCTAGCTCCTAATCTCTCTGAGATCTCTTCTAATATTGTATCTTTCTGGATTAGAAAACTGCATGTAAGAATCTGTATTTAGGTTTATCTTTGTGCCAAGCGGTGTGTACCGGGAAGGTACGGCATCTATTGTTTGTATAAGTGTTCCAACATTTGAACTATCGCAAATTGTTCTTTTCTTTGATTGTATTTTAACTAAGGCGTTTGAATAGGTTATATTTTGCTTCACACTTCATATCTACGGTTACAATAAGATGGAGCAGAGGCTGCAGAGAGGGGAAGCTCTGAAACCATGAAGTGAGTGTATGTGGGGAAAGGGATCTGCTCTTTCCACCCCGGGTTTTAAAAGACCAGCTTCGCAAGCTACAATTTATCCAGGAGCAGAGTGTGAGACGATGCTGATTGAACAAGGAGCTGGTCACACAGCAGTGTCACCTCCTTTAGATTAGATTAGATTAGATTACTTACAGTGTGGAGACAGGCCCTTCAAGACCCAACAAGTCCACACCGACCTGCCGAAGCGCAACCCACCCATACCCCTACATTTACCCCTTACCTAACACTACGGGAAATTTAGCATGGCCAGTTCACCTGACCTGCACATTTTTGGACTGTAGGAGGAAACCGGAGCACCCGGAGGAAACCCACGCAGACACGGGGAGAATGTGCACCTACAGCTTCACACCAGGGGAGGACGGTGCTGCCAGTGGCTGTGAGGGTCTTTGTTTCAGTCAACGTGTATGATCTGGAACTTTCCAGGCAGGACTGGGTGACATACCCATTATTTCCCAGTATGTCGACATCAATGTCATCATTCAGAATCGGAGGAAATATATGGTGGATAAGATGAATACAATGTTTTCTCCGTCAGCAGGGAACTGCCGAGTGTATCCATGTTTTCCCAGTAAAGCGGGATTCGAAATGATGCGGGTCCCCATGTCATTGAGGAGATGGAAGGGAACTGAAGGACATCTCACTCCATTAACGGTACAGTGCACCCATGCACAGTACATAATGTTGGTTAACACCCACTGTCCTCGCAGCAGCCACAGCCTCTTAATTCAGAAGCAATCAGACCATCTCTTCATCATCGGTTTCCATTAAAAAGAAATGATTGTATCTTAAAGGCCGTCCCCATTTTGCATGTTTAAAAACACTGTCCCCACTGCCAATCAACAACATCAAAATATCCGGTATGTACTGAGAGCAATTGGGCCACTGGGAATATCACGGAGCAGACCATCAGGGAGATGGAGCAAAACCTCGAATGCCTGAACTGGTCTGAGTGAACACCCCAATACACAGTATTACGAAGCCCTGTAATCTCTTTCCATTTCAGTAACATACTCCCTTACATTCTTCCTGTAAATGTAATGACAGATCATATCATGTTATATTCCAAATGCCTTTCTTGATAATTTAATGTCTTGCTTATCACAGAGTCATCACCAAATGTAATTATATTACATCTGTTCCATCCTCCTGATCATTGATATAGATTACAAACAGTTGAGGACCAACCACTGGTCATTGTGTGATTCCACTGGTGACGTTCTGTCAAACTGATTCAGACTGAGTTATCCGGAGTGGAAATATATGGTGGATAAGGTGAATACAATGTTTTCTCCGTCAGCAGGGAACTGCCGAGTGTATCCATGTTTTCCCAGTAAAGCGGGATTCGAAATGATGCGGGTCCCCATGTCATTGAGGAGATGGAAGGGAACTGAAGGACATCTCACTCCATTAATGGTACAGTGCACCCATGCACAGTACATAATGTTGGTTAACACCCACTGTCCTCGCAGCGGCCACAGCCTCTTCATTCAGAAGCAATCAGACCATCTCTTCATCATCGGTTTCCATTAAAAAGAAATGATTGTATCTTAAAGGCCGTCCCCATTCTGCATGTTTCAAAACACTGTCCCCACTGCCAATCAACAACATCAAAATATCCGGTATGTACTGAGAGCAATTGGGCCACTGGGAATATCACGGAGCAGACCATCAGGGAGATGGAGCGAAACCTCGAATGCCTGAACTGGTCTGAGTGAACACCCCAATACACAGTATTACGAAGCCCTGTAATCTCTCTCCATTTCAGTAACATACTCCCTTACATTCTTCCTGTAAATGTAATGACAGATCATATCATGTTATATTCCAACTGCCTTTCTTGATAATTTAATGTCTTGCTTATCACAGAGTCATCACCAAATGTAATTATATTACATCTGTTCCATCCTCCTGATCATTGATATAGATTACAAACAGTTGAGGACCAACCACTGGTCATTGTGTGATTCCACTGGTGACGTTCTGTCAAACTGATTCAGACTGAGTTATCCGGAGTGCCTGCTTCCTCTCTGATAACCAGTCCTCCCCCATTCCTGTTTAACACATTCGAAGTGAGTCCTCCCCCATTCCTGTTTAACACATTCGAAGTGCAAAATAAGAACAAGGAACATCGGTCAGTAATTCATCCGCTCCAGTCTGCTCCATCACTGAATACAATCATGGCTGATCTCATCGCGGCCTCTGTCCCACTTTCCTGCCGATCTACATTCTGAAACTCTGGTCTGTTGTGTAGGTTGCTGCACATGATAAAAATATCCACTTCACATCTACACTGTCAATTACTTTTAGCATTTTACAGACCTCAATGAGATCTCCTTTCATTATTATAAACATGAGCCTATAGACCTGAACTGCTCAAACTCTCTTCAAAGACAAACCCCTCATCTCTGGAATCAATCTAATGAACCTCTTCTGAATTACCTCCAATGCAAATGCATCCTTACGCAAGTCAGGGCACCCAAACTGAACTCCAGTTGCAGCGTCAATAATGTCTTGCACAGCTACAGCAACACTCCCACCTTTCTACTCCATCATTTTACAAATAAAAACTGAAACTACGCTTGCCTTTACCATTACTTGCTGTACCTGCATGCAGGTTCTCTGTGAAATGCACGTGAACACTTTGACCGCTCTGCACCTGAGCACTTTGAAGTTTCTCTCCATTTAGATAATAATTTGCCATTCTATTTCGCTGGCCAAACTGAATAATCTCATTGTTATCCACTTTAATTTTCATTGCCAAATGTTAGCCCAATCACCCAATCTATCCAAATTCACAATTAAACCTCTTACATCTTCATTCCGAAGTAATTTCCCACCGACGTTAGTGTCGTCTGAAAAATTGATTATAGTATTTTCTATCCTGTCAACTGAGTAATAATGTTGATGACAAATAGTTAAGGCATGAGCACTGAAATCTGTGGCACCCCACAAGGTACATTTGTCAAAGGAAAATGACACATTTATTCCATCTGACTGCATTATGTTGGTTCACCAATCCTCCATGCAAGCTAATAAATTACTCCTAGACCCATGCTTTCTGATCTTACTGCTTACTCTTTGGAGAAGCGATATATTGAATCCCTTCTGGAAGACCAGATATAGTCCATCTCCAGGGTTCCCGCTATCCACCCTGTTTGTGACACCTTTAAATAACTCAAACAAACCATTCAAATAT
>NC_057716.1:112377762-112395762 GCF_004010195.1 Chiloscyllium plagiosum
CTAGCACCACATTCTTCGATCTCCAGCGTCTGCAGTCTCCACTTTCTCCGTACACCTTCATGGCTTGCGTGATGCATATTTATAACGGTTACATCAAATTAAACAACAACTGTCGTGTACTCAAACATCAGAAAACTAATAGAGGCAGCACCGTGGTTCATTGTCTCGCACTGCTGCCTCACAACAACAGGGACTACTGTTTGATTCCAGCCTTGGTTGACTGTCTGTGTGGAGTTTCCACATTCTCACCGCGTGTGTGTGGGTTTCCTCTGGGTGCTCCGGTTTCCTCCCACAGCCCAAAGATGTGCAGGTCAAGTGAATTGGCCACATTAAACTGCCCATAGCGGTAGTTGCATTAATCAGAGGGAAATCGGTCTGGGTGGGTAACTCTTTGGAGGTTTGATGAGGACATTTTGGCCCGAAGGGCCTGTTTCCATACTGTAGGGAATCTAATCTCAAATAAAAAAGTTGAGGTCATTGTTTCCAAAAGGTCATTTACAGCAAAGTTTTCAATTAGCTCTTTTTATATTCAACACCAATTCCTAAATAACCTGATGTCGACCTCGGTGCTCGAAATAATGTTAATGCAAGCCATCTCACATATGCTCATGAAATCCATTTTCCCAGCATTAGCATTCAGTTGTGTTAACACAGCTTAGGTATAATTTAAATAGTAATTGTTACTGCAGTACCCACAAACGTGTACATCCCAATTCCTGCCAACGTTTGTATTGCAGCTTTCACTTTGATATATAACTCCCATCAATGTTTGCTTTGCATTGCTCTTTCTGAGCTCCGCCTTACATGACTCAGTGGAATCTCACTGAAGTTGGTTCTGAGGAGTTTAATGGTAGAAATCACCTCGGCACATCACTCATGCTCTTCTCAAACTTTATTTTGAGATTTTCTTCAGACCTCCCGTTATGCTGGTGGAGTAGAAAAGAACAAAAATCTTTCAACCATGCCGTGTATTCCTCCAGACAGCGGAGACTGCTCTAACTTGGGTGGGAATCTTACAGTAGGCTGGTGAAGCGTTGCTGCTGCTGTACAGGATCTTAATTAGATCACATCTGGAGTAGTGTGTACAGATTTAAGCTCCTCACTGAAAAAAGGATATTGTTACATTGTAAGCAATTCTGCGATGGTTTCCTCAACTGATTCATGGAATGAGGCTGTTAGTTTATAATGAAAGGATGGTCAGGTTGAACTGATACACATTGGACTTTACAAGAATGAAAGATGGTCTTATTTCAGCAGAGGTGACCAGAAAGAGTCATCAACAGAAACCAATTACACACATAATGGAGAAATCCATGCCATTCTCAACCTGTTACACAGGAACATCAGAAGGATATTCAGGCCTTGTTACACCAGAACAGGACGAGGCAATTCAGCCCCTAGACCCTGATGTGCAGTTACAGGAAGAGGCCAATCAGCCTCTTGAGCCTATAACACTGAACCCAGAGTAGGCGATAACGGACCAGTATCCTATTACACATCAACAGGATCAGTCCATTCAACCTCCTCAAATCTGTTGCACAGGAACTGGAAGGGACCACACAGTGACTGGAGGTTGTTACACTGGGATAACAGGAGGCCATTCAGCCCCACTGAGCCTACTGCAAATGAATTGGAGAAGGATACAATCTATCTGAGACTTTTTTATGAGAAAGGAGGAGGTACTTCAGGCACGTGTCTGTTGAAAGGGAACAGGAGAAGACCAATTCTCCATCAGTCCCATCTCAGGGATGCATGAGGAGACTGTTCAGTTTCTCCAGCCTATTATGGAGGAATATGAGAAGACCCATCCTCCACTCGAGCTGTTACACAGCTACAGGAAGATTCCATAATCGCCCAACCCTCTAACATATCGACGGGAGGAGGTCATTCTGGCCTTGGAGACGACAACATGGGAACACCAGAAAGACGTCAGCTCTTCGATATTGTACACCAGCAGGATAACGAGTCCATTCATCCACACATGTTTCTTACACAGCAATTGGAGCTGATCTCTTAAAGCCTTATGCCTGTTAAGCAAGCATTCAAATAAAACGTTAGGGTTTTCGAAAGGGAAGAACTTTTAATAATGGTATACAGTAGAGAGTAAAGTTTTTCGATAAACTATAGCAATTTAAGGCATTTTTTTAGAATCCAGTGTTCAGAACATTTCCAAAGTTAAACCACACTCCGTCAGAGTCAACATGGCTTTACGAAGGCTAAATCGTACTTGAATGGTTTGCTTGAGTTATTTAAAGGTGTCACAAACAGGGTGGATAGCGGGAATCCTGGAGATGGACAATATCTGGTCTTCCAGAAGGGATTCAATATATCGCTTCTCCAAAGAGTAAGCAGTAAGATCAGAAATCATGGGTTTAGGAGTAATTTATTAGCTTGCATGGAGGATTGGCGAACCAACAACATGCAGTCAGATGGAATAAATGTGTCATTTTTTCCTTTGATAAATGTACCTTGTGGGGTGCCACAGATTTCAGTACTCATGTCTAAACTATTTGTTATCAACATTATTACTCGGTTGACAGGATAGAAAGTACTATAATCAGTTTTTCAGATGACACTAACGTCGGTGGGAAATTACTTTGGAATGAAGATGTAAGAGGTTTAATAGTGAATCTGGATAGATTGGGTGAATGGGCTAACATTTGGCAATGAAAATTAAAGTGGATAACTATGAGATTATTCAGTTTGGCCAGCGAAATAGAAAGGCAAATTATTATCTAAATGGAGAGAAATATCAAAGTGCTCAGGTGCAGAGCGGTCAAAGTGTCCACGTGCATTTCACAGAGAACCTGCATGCCGGTACAGCAAGTAATGGTAAAAGCAAGCGTACTTTCAGTTTTTATTTGTAAAAGGATGGAGTAGAAAGGTGGGAGTGTTGCTGTAGCTGTGCAAGACATTATTGACGCTGCAACTGGAGTTCAGTTTGGGTGCCCTGACTTGCGGAAGGATGCATTTGCATTGGAGGCAATTCAGAAGAGCTTCATTAGATTGATTCCATATTTGAAGTGTTTGTCTTATGAAGGCTAATTGAGCAGTTTAGTTCTATACTCTCGACTTTATAAGAATGAAAGGAGATCCCATTGAAGTCTGTAAAATGCTAAAAGTAATTGAAAGTGCAGATGTGAAGTGGATTTTTTCATGTGGTACAATCTACAACAAGACACGAGGGTTAAGGATGGAGAGATGGCAGGAAAGTGGAACAGAGGCCGCGTTGACATCAGCCTCATCAAGGGGTTAGGCAGAATGGAGATCGGCAGGAAAGTGGGACAGAGGCCGCGATGACATCAGCCATGATTGCATTCAGTGATGGAGCAGACTGGAGCGGATGAATTACTGACTGATGTTCCTTGTTCTTATTTAGCCCTTCGAATGTGTTAAACAGGAATAGAGGAGGACTGGTTATCAGACAGGAAGCAGGCACTCCGGATAAATCAGTCTGAATCAGTTTGACAGAACGTCACCAGTGGAATCACACAATGACCAGTGCTTGGTCCTCAATTATTTGTAATCTATATCAATGATCAGGAGAATGGAACAGATGTAATATAATTAAATTTGGTGATGACTCTGTGATAAGCAAGACATTAAATTATCAAGAAAGGCAGGTGGAATATAACATGATATGATCTGCCATTACATTTACAGGAAGAATGTAAGGGAGCATGTTACTGAAATGGAGAAATATTACAGAGCTTAGTAATACTGTGTATTGGGGAGTTCACTCAGACAGTTCAGACATTCGAGGTTTTGCTCCATCTCCCTGATGGTCTGCTCCGTGATATTCCCAGTGGCCCAATTGCTCTCAGTAAATACTGGATATTTTGATGTTGTTGATTGGCAGTGGGGACAGTGTTTTGAAACGTAGCAAGGGGACAGCCTTTAACATGCAATCATTTCCTTCTACATGGAGACCGATGATGAAGAGATGGTCTGCCTGCTTCTGAACGAAGAGGCTGTGGCTGCTGCCAGGACAGTGGGTATTCAGCATTATGTACTGTGCATGGGCGCACTGTAACATTGATGGAGTGTGATGTCCTTCAGTTCCCTTCCATCTCCTCAATGACATGGGGACCCGCAGAGCCATGTACATCATTGGGAATCCCGCTTTACTGAGAAAACAAGGATACACTCGGCAGTTCCCTGCTGACGGAGAAAACATTGTATTCAGCTCATCCACCATATATATCCTCCGATTCTGAAAGAAGACATTGATGTCGACAGACTGGGAAATGATGGGTTTGTCACCCATTCCTGCCTGGAAAGTTCCAGATCATCGACGTTGACTGAAACAAAGACCCTCACAGCCACTGGCAGCACCGTCCTCCCCTGGTGTGAAGCTCTAGGTCATGGTTTAGGAGGTGACAATGCTGTGTGACCAGCTCCTTGTTCAAACAGCATCCTCTCACACTCTGCTCCTGGGTTAATTGTAGATTGCGAAGCTGGTCTTGGAAAACCCGGGGTGGAAAGATCAGATCCCTTTCCCCACATACACTCACTCCATGGTTTCAGAGCATCCCCTCTCTTCAGCCTCTGCTCCATTTAGTGTTCATGTTGCAGACCCAGATGTTGTAACTACAGTCCCCATGCTCCATCCAGAATCGGATCACCAAATCCTCAGGTGTCCCTGAATGTGTGAGGCAGCTCACAGCACAACCTCCAGCAAACCATCCCCAGCCCCTCCACTAACGTTTCAATAACAGGAGAGAGCCAGAAGCCCCTGAGCTACGAGAGTTATGCATCAGAAGAGACTCCCGTAAAATATTTTAAGAAAGTTACCCAAACGTTTCCTTATTTTAACCGTAGATATGAAGTATGAAGCAAAATATAACCTATTCAAACGCCTTAGTTAAAATACAATCAATTTGCGATACTGTATATGTTGGAACACTTATACAAACAAGAGATGCCGTACCTTCCTGGTACACACCACTTGGCACAAAGATAAACTTAAATACAGATTTTTACATGCAGTTTTCGAATCCAGAAAGATACAATATTAGAAGAGATCTCAGAGAGATTAGGAGCTGGGGTCATGTATTGAAGCTTCCAGCCCTTTTGGGACCCCGAACAGCTTCTGAATGCTGCAGCTAAAAACAAAATGGGAAAACTTGGTCTGTGAGAGCAAGCCGCTGCCCTTCTATTGTTCCCACCGTTTTAATAAAACCTAAAAGCCTCCTCAGTTAATTACTTCAGCCGGTTTTCAGTGGGCAGTTCGGAAACTCTGCCTTTAAGACCTCTCTTCAAAAACAACCCAAGAGAAAATAATCTTTATAAAGTGATAGTATCGTCACAACTCCCCCTTTGAAGAAAAGAACAATCAATATGCAAAGGAGACTTCATTTTAAAGTCCTTATTCTTACTGTTGCAGTACTGTTGACACTAAGTATGCAAACATTCTCAACTCCAATTTATTTCAGTCAGTTTACTCCGGCCACAGAACACGTCTGTCTTTCTTCATCCAAGTCTCGACAACTTGGCAGCAAGCATGGTTTCTCGTCCTGTCACCTGTATAACTTCCAAACTGAATTGCAACAATCATAACCTCTATCTGAATAGCCCGGAAGTTTTCTCCCTAAATTTCTCTAAAAGCATCTAGGAGCTATGATCGTATGTAGATTTGTCTCAGGCACGTTATTTACAAGTTAAATGCTGAAATGTTGTAACGCTAACACGAAGCTCAAGACCCAATTGTGAAATATTTCTGTTGATGGTTTCACCGGACACTCCAACCACCCATTACATAATGGAGCAAATCTCATCGCTCCAATAGTCCTTCTCAATGACATGTCTCCTCAACTCTCAGCTTACAAGATTTGCATGCTTCTGTACCCTCGAGGAGAAAGTGAGGACTGCAGATGCTGGAGATCAGAGCTGAAAATGTGTTACTGGAAAGGCGCAGCAGGTCAGGCAGCATTCAAGTAGTAGGAGAATCGACGTTTCGGGCATGAGCCCGTTTCCTGAAGAAGGGCTCATGCCCGAAACGTCAATTCCCCTGCTCCTTGGATGCGGCCTGACCTGCTGCGCTTTTCCAGCAACACATTTTTTATGCTTCTGTACCTCTCAATGCTGAAACTCCTTTACCTGCTACTCCTGGCCTAGGCCAATAAACCTTACTCTCATAGGTATATATTTTAAGATCTCGCACATTCTTCTCCATCCCTCACAGAAGCCAAAGTTTGATTTATGGACCAATTGCGAATCATTAGCCATTTCAGCTTCTAATCACGCCATTTTAAGTCTCTGCTCTTGCACACGGGTTCTCACGACTGCAGGAAGTGAATGTTTGAACTCCTCCAAAGTAAGAATCTCTCTAAGATTGACATACGTTGCTTTATTTTTAATACCCTTATGCACGTTTCAAAATTACTTTGTTTGATTCTTTCAAACTCAATGTACATTTAACCAACATGCTTTTTTAGATTCCTGAAACACTGTCTGTAAGCTTCTGGCACAAGCTCATATGCACTTCAAATGGCTTTCTTCATCCCCTCATACTGGCCAGATACCTCTTCCGATAGGGATACAAATACCTGACTCCTTATACCTACCAGTTTTGTTTGGCTCAACTAAATCCACTTGATCAGTGGCCACTGCATCCGTTTAGCCACTTTCTCAAATGAAATTAAAACGGCGTCTGCATCCTTCTCATCAAATTTAGACAATGCCTGGATGTATTTAAACAGATCCCCATCAGATCTTTGGCAACTATAGAGTTGCTCATCCTCACTACCGTCCTCATTCAGCCTACCATCTAACTTAATCTCCACCCTGCTAAGTCGACTTCCCTAATTGCTAACTTTTGAAGTTGAAACTCTCTCTCTTCCTGCTTTTCTTCTTTCATTTTCTTATTTCTTCTTCCTCTCCTTTTCTTTTATTTTTAATTAAAATCAAATTTAAAATTGTTTTAATTCCCTTTTGTGTTCAAGCTGCCTCATCTGCAATTGAATTCCAGCCATTTCTAAAGATTCCGATGGTGTTCCACCAAAATTCAAATGCCAATCTATAGCTGTAATTATCTCCTTTTCTCATAGACAAACACAAACCCAAATACAGCTTGTCTGCCAATTCTAAAAACTTTGCCTTGCTCACCTTTTGTAAAATCTCCAACTTCACTTTTTCCATACCCTGAGAACTCTTAGAACCAGAAAGAACGATTACTACACAACGCACTGTTCAAACCAACCGAAATCAACACTCGGAACAAAAGCACAAACAACTAGCAAACGCCGCCTTCAAGCCCAACAATCTGTCTGTGCAAATGCTCGTCCTCCCCACGTGGGTTTCCTCTGTGTGCTCAGTTTTCCTCCCACAGCCTAAAAATGTGCAGGTTACGTGAATTGGACACGTTAAATTGTCCATACTGTTCAGGGATGTCTGTGTTAGGTGCATTAGTCAGGGGTAAGTATGGAAGAATAGGATAGGGGAATGGGTCTTGGTGGGGTACTCTTCGGTGGATTGGTGTGGACTTGTTGGGGAAAATGACCTGATTAAACACTGTCGGGATTCTGAACCTGAACCCAATTTGGGATTATCGATTACGCAAAGGACAAGAGTCCCCACTTTGCTAAGAACCAGACCAGACTGCCTTAAAATGTTTTAAGATGGCAGCCTGGACGCCAACTTTGTCTTATAATAAAGGTAGATGTGAAATGGATGTTCCAGATGTGATGCAGCTGGTCAAACTACTCAACTTGAAGCAAAACACAAATATTTAAACACGCTAATAAATATACATGCAAAAAGAAGAGTAAGAATAACGTAGAATAACTTAACTACTGGACATCTTAACAGAATAATAGACATAGTACCTTCCACTAATGACCTATTCCAATGTACAATCATCCCATAAGCTCGTCCCTTAGCAAAAAGACACATCCAAGGCCAGTCAGTCATGCGTGCAGTTCTCCAATCCAGGAGGAAACAACATCAGGACAGATCTCAGAGAGATTAGCAGCTCGGGATCATTTACTGAAGCATCCAACCCTTCTCCCACCCCAGGCACCTGGTGATTGTTACAGCTCAGAAAACCTGGAAAGTCTGTTCTGTGCGAACTGACCATTGTTATCACTATTTATAAAACAAACTAAAAGCCTCCTAAGTTATTTACTTCAGCCGTTTGGTTTACGTAGTTCGGCCTTTAAGATCTCTTTTTAAAGGAAAGGAGCAAATAACCTTTTTTTAAAGTGACAACATTGTCAGAGATGTTAGGTACCTGGTCCTTCACACTAATACTCAAGCGGCTTCCTCGTGTTACTGACCACACGATCAGCTCAAAAGAACAAACACAGAAGTCAGACGTTCAGTGGCCAGGCACAGATCAAGTTTAAAAGATGTGAGTTAAAGCTGCTGAAACCCCTATCCAACATGGAGCAGCACATGACACACACCGGGAAGTGAACAACAGCCCAACAACGAACCCCTGCCCCCAACATGGAGCACCACATAGGACACACCGAGAAGGGAACTAAAGCCTAACACACCCACCCACTCCCGAACATGGAGCACCACATGGGACACACCTGGAAATGAACAACAGCCCGACACACACTCCCCTGAACATTGGACACCAGATGGATCACACCGGGAAGTGATCAACAGCCTGACAAACACCACCCTCCCTCTGTCCATGGAGCACAACATGTGACGCACTGGGCAGTGAACAGAAGCCTGGCACACACAAGTTCACTGTTTCTGAGCTTCACCATGCCAGCACTCAATACACGAGGGAGCCAAAAAACAAGACCAGGGAAGATTACAGAGGGACAGAGAGATCCACATTAAAGACAGAAACAGACAGTTAACTAACTGAGAATATGTTGTGAAAATATATAGAAAAAGACTGGGAAGTGGGATTAACTGTAGGATTGACCCCTTAGAGAGCAAAATTACAAGAATGAGAACATTAAATAAAGGTATTTTTAGATCAGCTGAAATACTTTGTTTCATCGAATTCTGAATCGGCTTCACAGAACACTTCAAGCAGCATAAGCCGGGACAAGATGATAGACCAACATGGAGAGCTGTGTCGACTGTGCTGGTGCATTGCTCAGTAATCTGGATTATCTGCCCAGCAGGAGGGGTATTGGTAACCTTTAGTATCATATGGGAACGATACACATATCAAATAGAAACAGCAGGTGAAGGTTTCTATTCAAAGTTTGTGAGAAGATTTGTAGCTCGGGTGCTCGTTGCTGTGGTTCTGTTCGCCGAGCTGGAAGTTTTTGTTGCAAACGTTACGTCCCCTGTCGAGGTGACATCCTCAGTGCTTGGGAGCCTCCTGTAAAGCGCTTCTGTGGTGTTTCCTCCGGCATTTACAGTGGTCTGTCCCTGCCGTTTCCGGTTGACAGTTTCAGCTGTCCGCTGTAGTGGTCGGTATATTGGGTCCAGGTCTATGTGTTTGTTGATTGAGTTTGTGGATGAGTGCCATGCTTCTAGGAATTCCCTGGCTGTTCTTTGTTTCGCTTGCCATATAATGATGGTGTTGTCCCAGTCAAATTCATGTTGCTTGTCGTCTGCATGTGTGGCTACAAGGGATAGCTGGTCGTGTCGTTTCGTGGCTAGTTGATGTTCGTGGATGCGGATCGTTAGCTGTCTTCCTGTTTGTCCTGTACAGTGTTTTGTGCAGTCCTTGCATGGGAGTTTGTACACTACGTTAGTTTTGCTCATGCTGGGTATCGGGTCCTTCGTTTTGGTGAGTTGTTGTCTGAGAGTGCTGTTGGTTTGTGTGCTGTCCCACTGGTCGCAGTAGTCTGGCTGTCATTTCAGAGATGTTCTTGATGTATGGTAGTGTGGTTAGTCCTTTGGGTTGTGGCATGTCCTCATTCTGTTGTCTCTCCCTTCGGCATCTGTTGATGAAATTGCGAGGATATCCGTTTTTTGCGAATACCTTGTATAGGTGTTCCTCTTCCTCTTTTTGCAGTTCTGGTGTGCTGCAGTGTGTTGTGGCCCTTTTGAATAGTGTCTTGATGCAACTTCGTTTGTGTGTGTTGGGGTGGTTGCTTTCATAGTGCAGGACTTGGTCTGTGTGTGTGGCTTTCCCAAGCACTGAGGATGTCACCGAGACAGGGGACGAAACGTTTATATCAAATAGAAACAACAGGTGAAGGTTTCTATCTCCATTTGACCAGTATAAGGTGTGTGTGTGGTGGATCAGGCGTGCAATTGTGTGGTTGAATATGAAAATCATTGCTTAAGAGAAAATGCACTTGTAGGAAACCAGGTTAACTATGAACAGCTGGCAGGGATTTGGATAATGGACACAAAGAAATTGAGGGAGGTTTCATGTACAGATGAGTTAAAGTGCTGAAGAATATTAAAATAAAGGCATTGCCAGAGACAACAGCGATACAGATCAGCGTGCACAGGAATGTCAGACGGATGAGATTTTGGTCTGAGTTCGAATCAGATTTGTTTCAACCCGAGTGTCAGTAGCAGATTGTTGCCATCGTTAAGTCTGTATTTCACAGCTCTAGGTTCAAACAGCAGATGGGTCAAGCCAGTGAAGTACATTGTGGAGCAGCGAGTAGTTAAAGTTAATAATGGTCAGGACATGGTGTCAGGAATCAGCTCATGGCCAAATGGATCACCGAACTTGTGATTCTTCTGTTTCAAACAATATCTGCATGTTTCACCACCCACCGCATCACACCCCCCACCCAAGCCAATCACAACCCTGATTTGGAAATATACTGCTGTTCCTTCACAGTCATTGGCTCAAAGTCCTGGTATTCCCTCCCTATTGGCATTGTGGGTCAACCAACAGCAAGTGGAGTGCTGCCATTCAAGAAGGCAGCTCACTCTCACCTTCTCAAGTGCAAATCGAGATGGGCTATCAATGCTGGCCAGCTAGCAACACGCAAGTCCCACAAATGAATGAAAATAAAATATATTAGCCAGGGATGGGATGGAATCCCTGCAAGGAAATGGAGTTGGTAAACATAATAGATGACAATGATTCCACGTCCAGATTAGTTAAATAACAAGGGTAGAGAGACAATGGTTCACATCTGCAACTGAGTTGGTCAACATTGCGACCCATGAGTAATACTGCCAGAAGAAAGGAGGGAGACAGGAATTGAACTGGATTCAATGTATCAACAGGAACACTATTGAGGGCAAGAAGTGTAGACTATATGAAGCAACAGAAATGCAGTCATAACTGGTTTATAGAAAGAAAATATCTGGACAGTGAGACTTACCAGGGGCACCAACGATAGACAGGAGAGGATAATAAATATATTGAATAATTTGAAGAGCATAATAGATCCGCCATGATAATGACAACCATTCATAAAATATAGAAAGATACCCAACAGAATTGGATAAACCCCTGTCCATTGTTGGAACATTCCAGTCTAATGTTCTCAGATTCTGATCTCTCTTCGCCCTCTCTCTGAAGCCACTGATCCCTGTTAGTGTTGTCGGTGATGCTCCCCTTCATATTGTGGGATAACACATTGACAGAGCCCATTTATCAGTAAAAGATGGAAACCCTCCACTGGAATAATTACAATCCATGGAGATAAACATTAACCACAGTCACTGAACAAACAGGTTCAGTTAACCCCTTCCTTAAATCACATTTCATATCATAATAAAAGGGAATATTTACTCAGTCTGGGTGGAATGGATGAGGGTTACTGCCGGACCGACTATAAATATTTCAATCTTTCTTTTTACCATTTCCTTGTACCTGGGAGAATTGTCAGAGCTGTACAGGGCTGTATATGTCCCACTCTGTTTATAAAAAGGAGACAGGGATAAACTAACAGACTAGTTTCATAAAATGTCTGCTGAGGAAATTTCTGGATATACTAACTCAAGGGAGAAAGTGAGGATTGCAGATGCTGGAGGTCAGAGTCGAGAATATGGTGCAGTAAACAAAGAGAATGATGATCAACTGGGCTGGAAATAAAATGTGAGATTCACCACATTTATTTTTTGCCATTCCCATCTTCCTGAATAACATGCCCATGCAAATACAGGTATCCGCTGCTTTTCAAAAGTTTGTCTTTCGCCACTTCCCTTTCTGAATGACTTACATCAGAGCCTTGTTTTGCTAACCAAAAGAAATCCGAAGAGGATTTTCGCTTTTACGAAAAAAAAGCGAATTTTTTTCCATATAAATAAGTGCTACCAGCTTGCAAATGGTTTCGTACGAACATTCTACTTACAGATAACGAGGGAAACCTGTATTTGTCTAAGAGCGTGTTTTAAGCGATTTGATTTGCCTGTCTGTCTTTGCTAAGTGTGGTCATCTTCTTATATTTGTTAATGGGATATGGGTATCTCTGACTGGGCCAGCATTAGTACGTTTTCACAGTTGCCCTTGAGAAGACCTTGAACCACTGCAGTCCACGTGATTGATCTGATTTGATGGTTACAGCTTCACAGGAGGTGGATAAAGCAAAATCGACATCAGCAAGATTAATATTATTTGAAAAGTTAGAGATGTCAATGCGTCAGTCTAATAATAATAGAGAAGGAAGTGTCCCTGAGCATGCTGGTCCATGTTTTCAAGCCTCTGTGTCTCCTCCCTGTTGCAAGAGGTTGTAGGAGATCATTACCAGTTTGGGAGAGATCTTTGATGTTGCCAGCCTTTCTGTGACAATGGCAAGTATAAATGGATGGAAGGCTATCTTCCTTGGCTGTTACATGGATACCCGCGTTCTTTTTGCAGTTTTGACAACATTTGAAATTTAACCGATAAATTTAAGTTATGTCCACGATAACAAAACCCAGTTGAGTTAATTGCATTGTCAGCATCGAACCAATGAGCTGCTTCACCTGCTTCAAACGAATACAGAAGCCATCACCATCACAACGAGAGAGAAAGAGTCAGACACGAAGGGAAGGAGAGAGAGAAAGGAGTCAAAACAAGGAAACCAACAGTCATGTGGGCACGGAAGGGCAGATAATAGATTCAGCGAAAGAAACAGAAGACAGGGAAAAGGAAAACACAGAAAAACAGACAGTGTGAAAGGGTGAGACACAAAGGCCACGGGGAGCTGGGGATGGAGTCACAGTAAATTGGAGGAGCTGAGGGTGAGGACCAGAGAGAACTGGGCGTGAGCATTGGAGGGAGCTGGGAGGAGGGAGGTGAGGATTATTTTTACCTGTACCAAGATGTCCAGGCAGGTCATAGTAAGCAAGGATGTACAGAACGATGGCTGTAAAACATGTCTGAGAGGCATTTAGATTACGCTGCACAGGGCGTGCCCTAGGCGAATTCAACATGAACAAGATCAGCATTATCTGAGATTAGAGAGTCCATTCATCAGTCTAATAACAGCCAGGAAGAAGCTGTTCCTGAACTTGCTGCTCTGTGTTTTCAAGTTTCTGTACATTTTAGCCTGATGGAAGAGGTTATGGGAAATTTTTACAGGCATGTGATGGCTCTTTGGTAATGTTAGAAAAAAAGAACATTCCAGTACAGGAACAGGCCATTCGGTGGTCCAGGCCTGCACCGATCCAAATCCTGTATCTCAATCTGTTTCCTATTTTCTAAGGGTTTGTATCCTTTTGCTCCCTGCCCATTCATGTATCTTTCCGGAATCATCTTACATAGATAACCACTGGTCACAGTTTTCCATTTTCAGAAACTCTTTTCACCTACTACGCTCTGTCCCTTGTTGCCCTGCCAGTTCTTTATCCACGTAGCTAGCACACCCTGGATGGCATGTGACTTCACCTTCTCCACAATCCGACCATAGGAAAACTTATCAAACGCCTTCCTGAAGTCCATGTACATGACATCTATAGTCCCTCCGTCATCAATCAACTATGTCCCTTCCTCAAAGAGTTCTATTAAGTTGGTAAGACATGACCTTCCCTGCACAAAACCATGTTGCCTATCACTGATAAGACAATTTCATCCAAATGAGAATCGATGTTATCCCTCAGTATCTTCTTTAGCAGCTTCCTTACCCCTGATGACAGGATCACTGGTGTATAATTAACTGGACTATTCATGCTACCCTTCCTAAACAAGGGCATTAGCAATTTTCCAGTGCTCCAGGGCCTCAGTTGTGTTCAAGAATGCTACAAAGATATCTATTAAGGCCCCAGCTATTTCCTCCCTCCCTTCCCTCACGAGTCTGGGATAGATGTTTGCAGCCTTTCTGCGGCAATGAGCTGTGCAAATAGAGTCAAGGGTTGGGAGATTGGAGTCCGTCATAGACTGGGCTGTGAACACAACCTGCTGCAGTTTCTGATGGTCATGCGCGGAGCAGTTGCCGTACTACTTCTACAGATGCACCCGGACAGTGCGCTCACAATGGTGCATCTGTAGAAGTCGTGCATGCTGAATTTCCTGAGTCACCTGACGAAACAGAGGCATTGTTGAGCCTTCTTGACTGTCACACCGATGTGAGAAGTCCAGGCTAGGTTGTCAGTTATCGTCACTCCGAGGAACCTGACAGTTGATGTAGATAAGGGTGTGTTCCTCTCCTTTCGTTCTGAAGTCAATGATCAGTTCCTTACTATTGCCGAATTTGAGTGAGAGGTTATTATCATTACACCAGGCCACCAAGTCCTCGATCTCCTTTCTGTATTCTGACTCTTCGTTGCTTGATATCCCTCCTGATTTGGTGATGTCATGTGCCAACTTGTAGCTTGCGTTGTTTGAAATTTTGCAACACGGCCGTGGGTGTACAGGGAGTACATTCGGGGGCTGAGGGACACAGCCGTGGGTGTACAGGGAATACAGTATGGGGCTGAGGACACAACAGTGGGTCTGGCGTTGTTTGAAATTTTGCAACACAGCCGTGGGTGTACAGGGAGTACAGTATGGGGCTGAGGACACAACAGTGGGTGTACAGGGAGAGCAGTAGGGGGCTGAGGGACACAGCCATGTGTGTACAGGGAGTACAGTAGGGGGCTGAGGACACAACAGTGAGTGTACAGGGAGTACAGTATGGAGCTGAGGACACAGCCATGGGGGTGCAGGGTGTACAGTAGGAGCTGAGGACACAGCCGTGTGTGTGCAGGGAGTACAGCAGGGGGCTGAGGACACAGACGTGGATGTACATGGAGTACTGTAGGGGATTGAGGGCACAGCTGTGGGTATAAAGGGAGTACAGTAGGGGCCTGAGTGCACAGCCTTGGATATACAGGGAGTACTGTACGGGGCTGAGGATACAGCCGTGGGTGTACAGGGAGTACAATAAGAGGCTGAGGGCACAGCCGTGGATGTACAAGGAGTACAGTAAAGGGCTGAGTGCACAGCCATGGGTGTACACGGAATACAGTAGGGATCTGAGGACACTGCTGAGGTGCACGGAGAGTACAATAGAGGGCTGAGAACACTGGAGTTCCAGTGTTGAGTTTTATTGTGGAGAAGATTCCGATACCTATCTTTACAGATTGTGGTCTGTTGTCAGAAACCGGGGGATCCAGTTGCAGATGGTGGAGCCGTGATCAATATCACGGAGTATTGAGATAAGTCTGGAGGGGATAATGATGTTGAAGGTGGAGCTGTAGTCAATGAGCAGAGTCTGTTGTCCAGATATTCCAGGTATGAGGGCAGGGCTCGGTATATGGCATCCATTGTGGACCCGTTACATCAGTCGGCACACTATAGGCAGCAGGTCATACTGGGAGACTGAAGGTAATGTGGGCCATAACCAGCGTCTCAAAGCACTTCATGTTTATTGAGGTCAGAGCCACTGGGTGGTAGTCATTAAGGAACGTTGCATGTACAATCTCACTTACAAGGATGATGGTGGGCTTCTTGAAGCAGGTTGGGATCTCGGCTTGTTGGAGGGAGATTCTGAAGATGTTTGTAAATACCTCTACCAGTTGGTCCTCACAGGATCTGAGTGCTCAGCCGGGAACACTCTCCAGGCCCGTCGCTTTCCTTGACCTGACCCGTAGGAAGACTGATTATGCCTGCAGCTGTGACAGCGGGCACAGGTACATCCGAGGCTGTCGGGGCACGCTGGCAGTCACACAGTCATTCATCGTAGATATTCTCTCCCCCATCTCTCTCCGTCATCATCAACACACAGTGACATTGTATGGTGTGAGAAAAACACAGTGAGTGTTGAGACAGAGTGACATAATTAGATTGGGCCTTTGCGCCATCAAGTTCTGTGTCAGCATAACGGGGCAAATTCGCAACAAAACAGGGGCAGGGTGTGCTCCTACCGGGTATCAGTTGTGCAGGGAGTGAAGATTTTACAGATATAATTCCAGTCAAGCCACTGCTTTAACCTGAATGGAGTCAAGCACCTTGGGTGTTGTGCCTTTTCAATGGTGGACAGTCCTTAGGGAGTCAGGAAATGCCATTTACATGGACCACCTGAACAAAGGACCTAAGAGCAGTTTTGCTCAGTTTGGAAATGATACAGTGATGGTTGGATGGGCAGGTGATATTCATGAAGTGGGGAGGCTGCAGAAAAGCTTGGACAGTTTCGGACTGTATGTCCTGCTGAGGCTGTATGAGACTCTGGTCAGACTGCATTTGGAATATTGGGAGTTGATTTGGTCACTATCTCTGGGGAAAGCTCTGCTGGTGCTGGAGGTGATTCATCCTGGGGATAGTGGCTTGTCATATGCATGGCAGTGTGTGTACTCGATAGAATTGAGAAGAATAGGAGGCGAGGTATCTTATAGAAACTAATTGATTACTGCAAAGGTTGATACAGTCAGTGTGTAGAAGATATTTCCACTAGTCATAGAGACAATGACAAAATGGCAGTTTCAGAATGAAGCAATGGGCTGATTGGCCTAAACCTATTGCTATATCTCATGCCGTTTAGATAATAGGGTTTATTATCTAAAGTCTCAGACCTGCTTTTGTAACGCTTGTATTTGTATGTTGATTTTACTTCACATTCTGTTCAATAGTAACCCCTGTGATATGGACGGTGGGAGGATTCAGTGTCGGCCAGTAGACCATTAAACGTTGAATATAAACAGCTATCTGTGAGTCTCATCTGGCGGGAGTACACTGTCTCTCCGATGATTGTCATTTTCAGTCTGATATTTTCGAAGGATCGATCCTGTTATGCCAGTGTTGTTGAATTTAACAAAACAGTTGCAATTTATCACAGCGCAGAGCAACAATATGTCATCGAATACTGAACACCCTTCTAATAACAGAAACGTCTACAATGTTCTGTATAAGAAACACTGCTTTCATGTTCATGTTCAAATGAGATAACCTGTCCTATTGAGATGCTAAACTTGTAACTATTTTAAAAAAATCTTTATTTGGATGTAGGCATCGCTGGATGGTTCCACCATTTCTTGTCCGTCCCTCTTTGACCCCTTGAGAAAGTGGTGTTGAGCTGCCTTCTTGAACCGCTGCGGTCCACCTGCTGTGTGTTGACCCGCAATGCTATTAAGGAGGGAATTCCAGGGTTTTCTTTTTCCCCAGCAACAGTGAAGGAACGGCGATATATTTCCACATCAGAATGTTGACTGGTTTGGAAGGGAATTTGTAGGTGGTGGTATTCCCATAAGTCTGCTGCCCTTGTCATTCTAGACGTAAGTGTTTGTGAGATTGGAACGTGCTGTCGGAGGATCTTTGGGGAATTTCTGCAGTGTGTCTAGTAGATAGTACACACTTGCAATACTGAGCGACGGTGGTGGAGGGAGTGGATGCTTTTGGATGTGATGCCAATCAAATGGACTATTTTTCCAGGATGGTGTCAAGCTTCTTGGTGTTGTTGGGGAGGCACCCATTCAGTCAAGTGGGAGAATTCCATCTCATTCCTGACTTGTGCCTTGTAGATGATCGACAGGCTTTGGTAAGTCAGGAGGTGAGTTACTCGCACAGTATTCCTAGACTCTGATCTACTCTTATATTTATGTGGTGAGTCCAGTTGAGTTTCTGGTCAATGATAATCCCCAGGATATTGACAGTGGGGAATTTAGTGATTAAATGCTGCTGAATACCAAATTGTTATATTGTCTCCTATTGGTGGTGGTCATTGTTTGGCATCTGTGTGATGTGAAAGTTCCTTGCCACTTGTCAGC
>NC_057716.1:112396262-112440693 GCF_004010195.1 Chiloscyllium plagiosum
TTCCATTATGACTGTTAATTTTTTTTCATACATTCTTCCTTCAAGTCTACCTTATCTTGTTCTTGTTGCACTCAATAGAGCGAACCCATTTCTCCACTTCGCACATTAATTTACAACTATTTTATATCTATTTCTCTTTCACCGCCATTAAATGCACACTTATCTATTGCACTGCATCTCCACACCCTTTGATTTCCGTCACCTCAACATTCACCTCTGCAGGAGATGGAAAAACCTATTTCCAATCCTTATAGTTGTGAAGAAATGGCACCCTTGACTGGTAAGGTTAACTCTGTTTCTCTGTCTTCGCAGATGCTACCAGACTTGTTGAGTTTCTCTAGAAACGAATAGGCACTTCAAATTTTCAATAAAAGAAGAACTATGGATAATGGAAATCTGACACAAAAACAAAAGTTAGTGAAGAAACTGGAAGCTTTGAAGGGTCACTGAAATTTAAAAAAAACTCTGCATTGACTCCAGAGATGCTGCCAGGCCTGCTTAGTTTCTTCAGCAATTTCTGTTTGTGAATAAGTTCCACAGACGTGTATCAAAGCTGCTCAAACGCCCTGTCCAACTCGGAGCGCCGCATAGCGGGAAATTAATGATAATGCAAGCTGCACAAATTCTTTGGCTCTGAAACTACATAAGACTGGCATCACTGACGCTACAGAGCTCTTAATCATGTTCATGGAGAGAAAAAGCGGGAAACACATTCACTTCAAACACAGGATGACACAACTGGAAAGAAAAAAGATTCAGATGAATTGATTTAAGGGTTTTTGAGGGGTGTGACGAATTGGAGCTGTGACACCATGGAGGGACCCTCAGCAGAATGGGAACATTAAAATGGGAGTGTTACCTCATCAGAAATCAGGGTACAGGGCTGATGGGTGAATGGGTCTCGGTGTGAATTCGGAGCCGGCAACAGAATTGCATTGCAGATTTTGAAGCTAAAAACAGGACATTCATGTGGTGTTGCAGACCATAGCAGCAGAAGAAGCTGAATTACATACAACCACAATCTGTAATTAATGCCCGAGATAATCCCTCAGTCTGCCATTACCATGAAGCTGATATATGTTTCAGTGACAGTGTGGGTGAATATGACAGGGTCGGAACCATGTGTATCTGAACCTGATGATAACCCATTAATGCAACCACACTTGACTGGTTACATCCTAAAGAGCAGAACTAACATCTGATCAAGAAGGCCAAATGACCCTCACACCAATAGATCACATCATAGCTCTGTAGCCCTGCCACATCTCATCATAAATAGTAATGGATGATTAAGCAATTCACTGGAAGAAGGGTTCGACAAATATCTGCATCCTAAATAACAGAACATCCTTGTACATCATTTTAAAAGACAAATGTGGAGTATCTCCACACTCCTCAGCCAGCAGCGTTGAGTCTATGACCCACCACACCCTTCTCATGATGCCCACAGAATCACAGATGCCAGACTTCAACCAATTCGATTGGCTGCACGTGGCATGAAGAAACAGGTGAACACAGTAGATAGGACAAAGGCAATGGGCCCTGACACCATTCCTGCAATAGGACTGAAGACATGTGCTGCACACAAGCCGTGTCCTGGGGAAGCTGTTTCATTCCACTTCCAAATCTGACATCTTCATGACAATGTGGAAAATTACTTAGTTATATCCAGTCCACTAAGAAGAGAATAATTACAGTCTGACCAAATACCGTCCCCTCAGTACCATCACGACAGTCAAATTGGTGGGTGTTATTTTTGACAGAGCTGTCAAGAAGTACAGCAATAACCTGCTCAGCGTGGTTTCCGATAGGTCCCCATATGGAGATGGTGCTGTTATGGAAATGTCACTGGATTACTAATCCAGACCAGGCTACTGCACTGGCAGCTGGTGGAAGTTAAAAACAATTAATAAAATATCGAGATGTAAAATCTGCTGTCTGTAATAGTGACCTTAAAGCCAGTGGCGATTGTAAACATCTATTGCCTTCCTCAATGTGCTTTCAGGAAGTAAATCTCCCGTGCTTTCCTGGTTTGGCCTAAACGTAACTCCAGACACACAGAGATGTGATAAACTCTTCAATGGTCTCCAAAACAGCCAAGCAAGACACTCAATTGTATGGAACTGCTCTGAGCTCTTAACGATAAAACCGATCAGAACACCCAGCCACAGCCTCGGTATTAGAAAAGGGAACGGGAAACACAGTTCTGTTGACTCTGCAGAGACCTCCTTCCTCACATCTGAAAGCTTGTCACAATATTTACAGAACTTTCCTACAGACTGCACAGAATCATCGGGAAAGGAGTACGTCATACAACACATTGAGTCCTCCCACATTCTCATTCATGGAGAAAATCTCCTCAATGCTCTTATCCCACACAATGTACATATCCCTTAATGTGATGAACCATTGGAAAAATATAAAATAGGAAATGCTGTAGTTTCTTCGGTCCATCGAGCTTTCTCACCCATCCATTATAATGATGGATGACCCTGTGTCTCCAAAGCATACACCTGCCTTCTTCATTCTTTTAGTAGCTAGAAATCCTCATTTTGTTTTCAGTGCTTTTGCTTCCACAGCCTTATGTGGGAGAGAATTCCCCAGGTTCCCCAGTCTCAGAGTGCAGACATTTGTTCTCATCTCAATGCAGTGTGACCTGCCTATACCTAATACTGGGGCACCTTGTTTTAGAAGTCCCAGCCAGGGGAATTATCATCCCTGCTGCCAATCTGTCTCACCCTGTCAGAGGTTTAGATATTTCACTGAGATCTCCACATATTTTCCAAAACCCCATGGAATGCAGGCCCAGTCGCTCCAAACTATGCTCCCACAATAAGCCTGTCATCCCAGAGACCAGTCTGATTATCCTTCACTGCTCTCCCTCAATGTCAGGGTTGTCCTTTATTAGGCAAGGAGACCAAAACTGCGCACGATATTGCACCATGTTCGAGATAGGGTCTCACCAAGGTCCTGAACAGCTGCAGTAAGAGACCATTACTCCAGGACTCAAATCCCCTTGAAATGAAGATCAACACATCATTTATCTTCTGATCTGCTTTATTTTCCTGCAATATGACTTTAAGTGATTGGTGCACAGGGAGACCAGATCCTTTTCAATGTTACAGCTACCCACGTGGTGGGTCTTTGTACACTGGTCAGCGTGCCAATGCCATTCCCAGTATTGACATCTGGATTCAGAAATCACTGCCCTACATGGGCCTCGGGGGGCTGAACAGAAGGAAACAACAAAAGGGAGCACAATTCCCTTTGTAGATCAATATGTTTCAACTAATTCCTTTTCAATTGGTAAGCTGCCAAACTATTGTTCCCACCAAACAGCACAGCTTCACCTCTACTCAGTTTGCTATCTATCTGTCACATATGTGCCCATTCACCCCTTGTGTCAGCCACCTTGGAGACTTTTTACAACCTCCTCACCCATTTACAATCCCACATCCTTTCGCGCTGTCAGCAGGCTGGGATATATTGTATTTAACTCCCTCAACCGAATGTTTAATTGTTATTATGAATAGCTGGGGCCCAAGCACTGCTCCCTGCGATACCTCAGCAAGCATCCTCTGTTTAAAAAAAGTGTTTTTTTCAATTTATACATTTTTTGCATCTGGGTGTCACCAGCATTTATTGCCTGTCCCTAGTTGCTATTGAGAAGGTGGTGCTCAGCTGCCTTGTTGAACCACTGCAGTCGTGAGTTGGGAAGATGGTGTCTGAGAATCTTTGGTGCATCTTTTCAGTGCAGCTTGTCGATAGTGCACACTGCTGCTGCTGCTGAGCGTTGATGATGGAGCATTGTGGATGAAGTGACAGTCAAACTGGCTGCTTTGTCCTGGATGGTATCACGCTTCGTGAGTGTTGTTGGGGATGCAGTCATCTATGCAAATGGGGTGTATTCGATCGCACTTCTGACTTATGCATTGTAGATAATGGACAGACCTTTGGAAGTCAGGAGGTGAGTTACTCGCTGCAGTGTTCCTAGCTTCTCACCTGCTGTTGTAGTTACTGTGTTTATGTGGCGAGTCCAGTGAGTTTCTGAGCAATGATTACCTCCCAGGATTTTGATATGGGGGATTCAGTGGTGGTACCACCATTGAATTTCAAGGGGCAGAGGTTAGATTGTATTTTAGTGGTGATGGTCACGGTCTGGCATTTGTGTTGCGTGAATATTACTTGCCACTTGTCAACCTGGATACTGTCCAGATCTTGTCCCATTTGGACATGGATTGCTTCAGTATCTGAGGAGCCACAAATGTTGCTGAACATTGTGCAATCATTGGCGAAAATCCCCACTTCTGAACTTTTAATAGAGCGAAAGTCACTGATGAAGCAGCCCTGAAGATGTTTGGGCCTAGGCCACTGCCCGAGGCACTCCTACAGACTTGTCCTAAAGCTGAGTTGACTGACCATTCTCAACCATGACCATCTTCCTACGTGTCAGGTATGATTCTAACCAGCGGGGAGTTTGCCCCGATACCCATTGATTCCAGTTTTGCTAACACCCCTTGATGCCACACTTGGTCGAAGGCAGCCTTGTTTTAAAGGGCTGTCACTCTCACCCACCTTTGAATTTCAGCTCTTTTGCCCATGTTTGAACCAAGCTAATGAGTTCAGGAGCTTAGTGACCCTGGGGCAGCCCAACCTGGGCGTCACTGAGCAGGTTGTTGCTGAGCAGGTGCTGCTTGAAAGCGCTGACACCTTCCATCACTTTACGGATGATCGAGAGTATACTGATGGGGTGGTAATTGGCTGGATTCCATGTGTTCTGCTTTTTATGTATAGGGGATAATTGGTAATTTTCCATGTAATCGGGGAATTGTTGATGTAACTGTATTGGAACAGCTTGACTCGGGCAGTGACAAGTTCTGGAGCACAAGTTTTCATTACTATTGTTGTAGAATGTTGTCAACATGTACCCATTTGGAGTATCCAGTGTCTCCAACCGTTTCTGGATATCGCGTAGACTGAATCAAATTGGTTGATGGCTGGTGACTGAATTGCTGAGGACCACCAGAGGGGGCTGAGATGGATCATCCACTCAGCATTTCTGACTGAAGATTGTTGCGAATGCATCAGCCTTATCTTCTACACTGAAGTGCTGGGATTTTCCATTGTTAAGGATGGGGACATTTGAAGAATCTCTTCCTCCAGTGAATTGTTTAATTTTCCCCACCATTTCTCGACTAGATGTGGAAGGATTGCAGAGCTTAGTTCTGATCTGTAGCTTGTGGGATAGCTAAGCTCTGTCTATCACTTACTGCTTATGCTGTTTGGTGCACAAGCAGTCCTGTTTGGTGGCTTCACTAGGCTGACACCTCATTTTCAGGTTTGCCTGGTGCTGCTCCTCCCATCCTGCACACTCCATTGAACCAAGTTTGATCCTCTGGCTTGATGGCAACTGTTGCGAGGGGGATATGCCAGACCATGAAGTTGTGCAGGATTACAATTCTGCTGCTATTGATGACCCAATACACCTTATGGGCATCCATACTTGAGCTGCTAGATCAGTTCGAAGTCTGTCCTAATTAGAACCGTGATTGTACCACCCAAAATGGTGGAGGTTATTCTCAATGTGCAGGTGTGACTTTGTCTCCACAATGACTATGCGGTGGCCATTTTTACCAATATTGTCATGGACTGATACTTCTGCAACTGGCAGATTAGTAAGGATGAGGTCAGGTATGATTTTATTCTCTCTTGTTGGTTCCTTCACCATCTGCCGCAGACCCAGTCTAGCTGTTATATCCTTAGGACCCGGCCAGCTCAATCAGTAATGCTGCAGCTGAGCTACTCTTGCTGGTGGACATTGAAATCCTTCACCCAGAGTACATCTTGCGTCATTGCCACCCTCAGTGCTTTCTCCAAGTGTTGTTCAGCATGAAAGAGTACTGATTCATCAGTTGAGAGAGGCTGGTACATGGTAATCAGCTGAGTCACTGTTGAGGACTACCAGAACAATTTCCTTCCACCTATATCCCATTGTGCCGCCTCCTCTGCTGTGTCTGTCCTGTTGGTGAGACAGGAGATATCCAGGGAACGTGATGGGGTGTCTGGGACATAGTCATGCTCACAGAATCATACCTCACAGACAATGTCAGGCTGTTGCTTGACGAGTCTGTGTATTTAAAATCACTGTTTCCTGCCAGCTGTCCCATTCTAGAAACATGGCCATATATTCGCCCCAATCCACTCAGATTTGATTTTGCAAACTGGGCTTGGAGCTTTACCAAAATGTTTCTAAATATCCAAATGTCCATTGCTTCTCTTTCATTTGTCTCTCAGTCTGTTTCACAAACATAATTCCCATTTCATAAATCTATTTTAGTGATGTCTATGACCATTACTTCCTTTCTCAATAATTTCCCGTAAACTATTTACTGACTAAGTTTTATGTTCCATGTAAAGACAGAACTGAATAGAGACTTCATAGTTTTGCCATTTCCCTGTTCCCCATTCTCTATTCTCTGGTCTCAAACTGTAAGGAAGTTGCACGTGTTTTCTCATATTTCTCACATTGACATAATTTGACAAGCTATTACAGTTCACTCTCATAACCCTTGTTATACTTTTCATAAGCTCATCAATTCCTGCATGAAGCTGCTCAATGATTGATCTTCCACACCATACACTCACAGGAGCATAGAATCTATGCCAACAGAAATACAACACAATCTATCTTAGTCCCACTTTCCTGCACCAGGCCCATAGCCTGAAATGTTATGACACTTCCAATTGCTCGTGCAAATAATTTTTAACGGTTGTGAGGTTACCCGTGATAATTCTCCTCTCAGGAAGTACATCCCTGTCGCCAACATCCTCTGGGTGAAAAACAACTATTGTTAAATCCTCTCTAAACCTCAAACCCTTCACTTTAAAGGTGTGCTCCCTTGTTCTTTACTCTCTGGCTAAAAGGAACAGCTGCCGTCCATCTCCCCTCTCCATGCTCCTCATAATCTTATCCTTCTGAATCACGTCCCCCTCAGCCTCCTCTGCTCCAAAGGAAACAACCCGAGCTTATCCAGCCTCTCTTCATAGCTGATATGCTCCATCCCAGGGAACATCTTAGTGAATCTCCTCTGCATCCCCTCCAGTACAAACACGTCCTTCCAGAATTACACACAGTACTCCATATTGGCCTAACCAAAGCCCTGAACTGCTCTTATAATCTACGTCCCGATTAATAAATGCTACACCCAAGGTGTAACTAACTTATTACCCAGTCCAGTCACATTCAGGGATGAATGGAGAAGCAATTTCTGATCTTCCTAGTGTGCTGTCATGCATTGAGTACTCCCCTGTCTGTTTCCTTCTTCCAAAGTCATACTTATCAGGGTTACATTCCACCTGCAATTGATCTGTTCATCTGACCAATCCATTTGTATCTTTCTGTAACATAAGACCTTCCTCCTCAATGCAAACACAAACTTACTTATCACAACCCCCACACCCTCAACCCACCCCCCTGCATTCACATCTGCACAATTTATGAATACTACAAATAATAAGCGACGCAGCACTGTTGTCTTTGGGGACACTGGTCTCCAGTCACACATACAGCATTCTGCCACCAATCTCTGTCTCCTGCCACTAAGACAATTTTCGTTGTAACTTGTCATGTTATCCTTAATTCCATGAGATTTTACTTTATTCTTCAATTTCCCATGTGGAGATTTATCAATGTCCTCGCTGCAAAACTAAATAAGCGACCTCCTCAAACTAATTCAAATTCGTTAGTTTTGATGTCCTTCTGATAAAGTCATGATGATTATCCCTGATCAAACCTTGCCATTCTGATTGGGTTCAACTTTCTCCTTCCCTATTTTCTCCAGTAGTTTTCCTAACAGTGTTCTAATACTCGCTTGTCTATAGTTCCCTGGTCTATCTCTCCCTCCTTTACTGTGAAGTGGAATCACATTAACTGTTCTCCAGTCATCTGGCACCTCGCCTATGGTCATATTCTAATTAAAATTTTCAGTGAGGATCTTTCCTCCCTTGTTTCCAACAGCAGCCTGTGATACAACTCATTTCGACCAGGCAATCAGTCCAATTTTCTACCAGCCAAAGCCTCAGTTTCCTGCTCGCATTTTATATCAATCTGCTCAAGAGCTTCCCCATCCATCTCCTCGAATTCTGTCCCTGCATCCTTCTTCTGCCAAGTAAAACAGTTGTGAACCTCTCATGTCACAATCTCTCAATGTTCTACAGCTTCACACATAGATTTCCCCCTTGGTTTCTGATAGACACTAACTGTTCACTGATTATTCTGCTCTACTTGTTGTCCGTGTAGAATATTATGTGATTCTCCTTAATTGTGCCTCCATGCACTTCTCCATGTTCCTCTGTTATTCGGTCCCCTCTACGTTTCTAAGATTCTAAGATTCACTACGATCACCTCTCATTATTTGACATTCGAGATAACAGGCTGTTTTTCCCAATCAGACTATATTCCAATTACATTCACGTGAATGTAAACCTAATTTTTACTTTCCCATTTGCATATGTTCTTCCCAATGCCTTTTGCTTTAACTTTTCTTATGATATTAGTGTGTGGGTTCTCAAAAAAACACCTGAATATTCAACTATACGTTATCCATTGGTTCCTCATTGCTGATGTCTACAAGAATCATCTTCAAACCATTCCAAAAAAAAAAGTTTCCCCCTTATGGTTTTCTTTTCAATGATGCGTTATCACACTCCCCAGGATTGCCATTACCTTCTATATATTTAGTAGCACGTTCTTTGTAATCGAGTCCAACAGACACCCGATTGCGGATGACAAGTTACCTGGTATGTAGTATTCCACAACTCTCCATCTTCATCCTTACTTAAACTGGCGGATAATATTTATAACCATCCCTTTTCCCTATTGGCTACCTGTCTTTCGGGAATGTGTCAGAAAATAACGTGAAAATCCATAATGCAATCAACATGACTATTGCTGCTTCCACTGAAATGTTTGTATGAAGTAAATCTGGTCTGTCAGATTTTTCAATACTCAATCTAGTTGTCTTTTCAAATGCTACCTCACCACTGATATGAATGATCTTAGACTTTACTTACACAAATCCCATGGTCAATTGGTATTTCTGGGAGAATTTCTGGATAATCATCCTTGAAGACAAACACAAAGAAACTGTTTCTTTTCCATGTAATGTCTCTGTTCCTTACAATAAATTACCCTGTCCACACACTCACTGTTCCAAGTTTGACCTTGTTTTTATTTTTGTTTCATATATTGATAGAAGCTTTTTTAGCAGTCTTTATGTTGATTTTTTGTTTGCATGCGTTTTTTCTTTATGATTTTTTCTCGGTTTTTTGGTCCTCCTTTGCTGCGTCCTACGTTTCTCTGAATCCATTGGCTTACTACAATACTTGGCATTTTTCTAAGCTGCTTCCTTTGATCTAATAGGTAGTTGTGGGGGAGAAGAATGTGAAAGTGGTAGGTCGGAGAGGAGCGTGGAGTTTAGAGGTGAGAAGGAAGATGGACATATGGGAATATTCACGAGGGCGGTACGGAGTCGAAAAGTTGGACTGAGGTAAGGTGGGAGGAGGGGAATTGGGGAAACTGTTGAAATCCACATTGGTCCCCTGTAGTTGGAGAGTACCATGACAGACGATGAGGCATTATTCCTCCATTACTCAGGTGGTTAGGGTTTGGCAATGGAAGAGGCCCAGGACCTGAATGTTCTTTGTGGAGTGGGAGGGGGGTTAAATTGTTCAGCCGCAAAGTGGTGAAGTTGGCCAGTGTGGCTGTACCAGAGATGGTCTATGAAATGATCCACAAGTTGATGTCCTGTCTCGCCACTGTAGAGAAGATCATATTGGTCTTAATGGATGCAGTAGATGAGGCGAACTGTCTCCCTTCATCACCTATTACTTTCAAACCGCCACATCTCCTTCACATTTATCTCTCAACCCCCTTAGCCCACAAGCCTCATTCCTGATGAAGGGCTTATGCCTGAAACATCGATTCTCATGCTACTAATATGCTGGCTGACCGGCTGTGCTTTTCTAGCACCACATTCTTCGACTCTGATCTCCAGCGTCTGCAGTCTCCACTTTCTCCATATACCTTCATGGCTTGCATGATGCAGATTTATAACGGTTACATCAAATTAAACAACAACTGTCGTGTACTCAAACATCAGAAAACTAATAGAGGCAGCACCGTCGTTCATTGTCTCGCACTGCTGCCTCACAACAACAGGGACCCCTATTTGATTCCAGCCTTGGTTGACTGTCTGAGTGGGTTTCCTCTGGGCGATCCGGTTTCCTCCCACAGCCCAAAGATGTGCAGGTCAAGTGAATTGGCCACATTAAACTGCCCATAGCGGTAGGTGCATTAATCAGAGGGAAATCAGTTTGGGCATTCCTGATGAAGGGCTTATGCCTGAAACATCGATTCTCATGCTACTAATATGCTGGCTGACCGGCTGTGCTTTTCTAGCACCACATTCTTCGACTCTGATCTCCAGCGTCTGCAGTCTCCACTTTCTCCATACACCTTCATGGCTTGCATGATGCTTTGCATGATGTTTGCTTCGCATTGCTCTTTCTGAGGTCCGCCTTACATGATTCAGTGGAATCTCACTGAAGTTGGTTCTGAGGAGATTAATGGTAGAAATCACCTCGCCACATCACTTATGCTCTTCTCAAGCTTGATTGTGAGATTTTCTTCAGATCTCCCGTTATACTGGTGGAGTAGAGAAGGATAAAGATCTTTCAACCATGCTGTGTATTCCTCCAGACAGCGGGGACTGCTCTAACCTGGGTGGGAATCTTACAGCAGGCTGGTGAAGCGTTGCTGCTGCTGTGCAGGATCTTAATGAGATCACATCTGGAGTAGTGTGTACAGAATTAATCTCCTCACTGAAGAAAGGATATTGTTACATTGGAAGCAGTTCTGAGATGGTTTCCTCAACTGATTCATGGAATGAGGCTGTTAGTTTATAATGAAAGGATGGTCAGGTTGATCTGATACACATTGGACTTTACAAGAATGAAAGATGGTCTTATTTTAGCATAGGTGACCAGAAGGAGTCAGATACAGAAACCAATTACACACATAATGGAGAAATCCATGCCATTCTCCAGCCTGTTATACAAGAACATCAGAAGGATATTCAGGCCTTGTTACACCAGAACAGGCCGAGGCAATTCAGCCCCTGGAGTCTATAACATTGCACCCAGAGTAGGCTATAACGGACCAATATCCTAGTACACATCAACAGGACCAGTCCATTCAGCCTCCTCAAATCTGTTACACAGGAACTGGAAGAGACCAAACAGTGACTGGAGGTTGTTACACTGGTATAACAGGAGGCCATTCAGCCCAACTGAGCCTATTGCAAATGAATTGGATAAGGATACAAACTATCTGAGACATTTTTTATGAGAAAGGAGGAGGCAATTCAGACACGTGTCTGTTGTAAGGGAACAGGAGGAGAACAATTCGAGGAGACTGAGGAGACTGTTCAGTTTCTTCAGCCTGTAATGGAGGAATATGAGAAGACCCATCCTCCACTCGAGCTGTTACACAGCAACAGGAAGATTCCATAATCGCCCAACCCTCTAACACATCAATGGGAGGAGGTCATTCTGGCCTTGGAGACGACAACATGGGAACACCAGAAAGACGTCAGTCCATCGAGTTTGTACACCAGCAGAATGATGAGTCCCTACATCCACACATGCCTCTTACACAGCAATTGGAGCTGATCTCTTCAAACCTTCTGCCTGTTAAACAGGCATTCAAAGAAAACGTAAAGGTTTTCGAAAGGGAAGAACTTTTAATAATGGTATAGATTAGAGAGTAAAGTTTAACAATAAACTATAGCAATTTAAGGCAAATCTTTACAATCCATTGTTCAGAACATTTGCAAAGTTAAACCACACTCCGTCAGAGTCAACATGGCTTTATGAAGGCTAAATCGTATTTGAATGGTTTGCTTGAGTTATTTAAAGGTGTCACAAACAGGGTGGATAGCGGGAATCCTGGAGATGGACTATATGTGGTCTTCCAGAAGGGATTCAATATATCGCTTCTCCAAAGAGTAAGCAGTAAGATCAGAAAGCATGGGTTTAGGAGTAATTTATTAGCTTGCATGGAGGATTGGTGAACCAACAAAATGCAGTCAGATGGAATAAATGTGTCATTTTTCTTTGACAAATGTACCTTGTGGGGTGCCACAGATTTCAGTACTCATGCCTTAACTATTTGTCATCAACATTATTACTCAGTTGACAGGATAGAAAATACTATAATCAATTCTTTAGACGACATTAACGTCGGTGGGAAATTACTTCGGAATGAAGATGTAAGAGGTTTAATAGTGAATCTGGATAGATTGGGTGAATGGGCTAACATTTAGCAATGAAAATTATAGTGGATAACTATGAGATTATTCAGTTTGGCCAGCGAAATAGAAAGGCAAATTATTATCTTAATGGAGAGAAACTTCAAAGTGCTCAGGTGCAGGAACGGTCAAAGTGTTCACGTGCATTTCACAGAGAACCTGCATGCAGGTACAGCAAGTAATGGTAAAGGCAAGCGTAGTTTCAGTTTTTATTTGTAAAAGGATGGAGTAGAAAGGTGGGAGTGTTGCTGTAGCTGTGCAAGACATTATTGACGCTGCAACTGGAGTACAGTTTGGGTGCCCTGACTTGTGGAAGGATGCATTTTCATTGGAGGTAATTCGGAAGAGGTTCATTAGATTGATTCCAGAGATGAGGGGTTTGTCTTATGAAGAGAGATTGAGCAGTTCAGGTCGATAGTCTCAAGTTTATAATAATGAAAGGAGATCTCATTGAGATCTGTAAAATGCTAAAAGTAATTGACAGTGTAGATGTGGAGTGGATATTTTTTCATGTGTAGCAGTCTACAATAACAGACCAGAGTTTCAGGATGGAGATCAGCAGGAAAGTGGAACAGAGGCCGTGATGACATCAGCCATGATTATATTCAGTGGTGGAGCAGGCTGGAGCAGCTGAATTACTGATACGATGTTCTTTGTTCTTATTTAGCCCTTCGAATGTGTTACACAGGAATGGGGGAAGACAGGAAGCAGGCACTCCGGATAAATCAACCTGAATCAGTTTGACAGAACATCACCAGTGGAATCACACAATGACCAGTGCTTGGTCCTCAACTGTTTGTAATCTATATCAATGATCAGGAGGACGGAACAGATGTAATATAATTACATTTGGTGATGACTCCTTGATAAGCAAGACATTAAATTATCAAGAAAGGCAATTGAAATATAACATGATATGATCTGTCATTACATTTACAGGAAGAATGTAAGGGAGTATGTTACTGAAATGGAGAGATATTACAGGGCTTAGTAATACTGTGTATTGGGGTGTTCACTCAGACCAGTTCAGGCATTCGAGGTTTTGCTCCATCTCCCTGATGGTCTGCTACGTGATATTCCCAGTGGCCCAATTGCTCTCAGGACATACCGGATATTTTCATGTTGTTGATTGGTCGTGAGGACAGTGTTTTGAAACATGTAGCAAGGGGACTGTATTGAAGATACAATCATTTCTTTCTACGTGGAGACCAATGATGAAGAGATGGTCTGACTGCATCTGAATGAAGAGGCTGTGGCTGCTGCAAGGACAGCGGGTATTCACCAACATTATGTACTCTGCATGGGTGCACTGTAACATTAATGGAGTGAGATGTCCGTCAGTTCCCTTCCATCTCCTCAATGACATGGCGACCCGCATCATTTAGAATCCCGCTTTACTGGGAAAACATGGATACACTCGGCAGTTCCCTGCTGACGGAGAAAACATTGTATTCAGCTCATCCTCCGATATATATCCTCCGATTCTGAATGTTGACATTGATGTCGACATACTGGGAAATGATGGGTATGTCACCCAGTCCTGCCTGGAAAGTTCCAGATCATAGACGTTGACTGAAACAAAGACCTTCACAGCCACTGGCAGCACCGTCCTCCCCTGGTGTGAAGCTGTAGGTCATGGTTTAGGAGGTGACACTGCTGTGTGACCAGCTCCTTGTTCAACCAGCATCCTCTCACACTCTGCTCCTGGGTAAATTTTAGCTTGCGAAGCTGGTCTTGGAAAACCCGGGGTGGAAAGAGCAGAACCCTTTCCCCACATACACTCACTTCATGGTTTCAGAGCTTCCCCTCTCTGCAGCCTCTGCTCCATTTAATGTTCATGTTGCAGACCCAGATGTTGTAATTACAGTCCCCATGCTCCATTCAGAGTCGGATCACCAAATCCTCAGGTGTCCCTGAATTGTGAGGCAGCTCACAGCACAACCTCCAGCACAACCTCCAGCAAACCATCCCCAGCCCCTCCACTAACGTTTCAATAACAGGAGAGAGTCAGATGCCCCTGAGCTACGAGGGTTATGCACCAGAAGAGAGCCCCGTAAATTATTTTAAGAAAGTTACCCAAACTTTTCCCTATTTTAACCGGAGATATGAAGTGTGAAGCAAAATATAACCTATTCAAACGCCTTAGTTAAAATACAATCAAAGAAAAGAACAATTTTCGATAGTTTATGTGTTGGAACACATACACAAACAATAGATGCCGTACCTTCCTGGTACACACCGCTTGGCACAAAGATAAACCCAAATACAGATTCTTACGTGCAGTTTTCGAATCCAGAAAGGTACAATATTAGAAGAGATCTCAGAGAGATTAGGAGCTAGGGGTCATGTATTGAAGCTTCCAGCCCTTCTGGGACCCAGAACAGCTTCTGAATGCTGCAGCTAAAAACAAAACGAGAAAACCTGGTCTGTGAGAGCCGGCCGCTGCCCTTCCATTGTTCCCACAATTTTAATAAAACCTAAAGGCCTCCTCAGTTAATTACTTCAGCCGGTTTCAGTGGGCAGTTCGGAATCTCTGCCTTTAAGACCTCTCTTCAAAAACAACTCAGGAGAAAATAATCTTTATAAAGTGATAGTATCGTCACAACTCTCCCATTGAAAAAAAGAACAATCAATATGCAAAGGAGACTTCATTTTAAAGTCCTTATTCTTACTGTTGCAGTAGACTACAATACACATATATTGTATTGACATTAAGTATGCAAACATTCTCAACTCCATTTTATTTGGAGTTTACTCCGGCCACAGAACGCCTCTGTCTTTCTTCATCCAAGTCTCGACAACTTGGCAGCAAGCACGGTTTCTCGTCCTGTCACCTGTATAACTTCCAAATTGAATTGCAACAATAATAACCTCTATCTGAATAGCCCGGAAGTTTTCTCCTTAAATTTCTCCAAAAGCGTTTAGAAAATATGATCGTATGTACATTTGTCTCAGGCATGTTATTTACAAGTTAAATGCTGAAATGTTGTAACGCTAATACCAAGCTCAAGGCCCAATTGTGAAATATTTCTATTGATGGTTTCACTGGTCACTCCAACCACACATTACATAATGGAGCAAATCTCATCTCTCCAATAGTCCTTCTCAATGACATGTCTCCTCATGTCTCAGCTTACAAGATTTACATGCTTCTGTGCCTTCGAGGAGAAAGTGAGGACTGCAGATGCTGGAGATCAGAGCTGAAAATGTGTTGCTGGAAAAGCGCAGCAGGTCAGGCAGCATCCAAGTAGCAGGAGAATTGACGTTTCGGGCATGAGCCCTTCTTCAGGAAACGGGCTCATGCCCGAAACGTCAATTCTTCTGCTCCTTGGATGCTGCCTTACCTGCTGCGCTTTTCCAGCAACACATTTTCATGCTTCTGTACCTCTCAATGCTGAAACTCCTTTACCTGCTCCTCCTGGCCTAGGCCAATAAACCTTACTCTCATAGGTATATATATTAAGATCTCGCACATTCTTCATCATTAGCCATTTCAGCTTCTAATCACGCCATTTTAACTCTCTGCTCTTGCACACAAGTTCTCAAAAATGCAGGAAGGGAATGTTTGAATTCCTCCAAAGTAAGAATCTCTCTAAGATTGACATAGGTTGCTTTATTTTTAATACCCTTATGCACCTTTCAAAATTACTTTGTTTGATTCTTTCAAACTCAATGTACATTTTACCAGGCATGCTTTTTTTAGATTCCGGAAACACTGTCACAAGCTCATATGCACTTCAAATGGCTTTCTTCACACCCTCATACTGGCCAGATACCTCTTCCGATAGGGATACAAATACCTGACTCCTTGTACCTACCAGCTTTGTTTGGCTCAACTAAATCCACTTGATCAGTGACCACTGCATCCGTTTAGCCACTTTCTCAAATGAAATTAAATAGGCTTCTGCATCCTTCTCATCAAATTTAGACAATGCCTAGATGTATTTCAACAGATCCCCATCAGACCTTTGGCTACTATAGAGTTGCTCATCCTCACTATCGTCCTCATTCAGCCTACTGTCTAACTTAAGTCAACTTTCCTAATTGCGAACTTTTGAAGTTGAAACGCTCTCTCTTCCTGCTTTTCTTCTTTCTTTTTCTGTATTGCTTCTTCCTCTCCTTTTCTTTTAATTTTACTTAAAATCAAATTTCAAATTGTTTTAATTCCTTTTTGTGTTCAAGCTGCCTCATCTGCAATTGAATTCGAGCCATTTCCAAAGATTCTGATGGTGTTCCACCAAAATTCAAATGCCAAGCTATAGCTGTAATTATCTCCTTTTCTCACAGACAAACACAAACCCAACTCCAGCTTGTCTGCCAATTCTAAAAACTTTGCCTTGCTCACCCTTTGTAAAATCTCCAACTTCACTTTTTCCACATCCGGAGAACTCTTAGAGACAGAAAGAACCATTACTACACAAAGCACTGTTCAAACCAACCGAAATCAACACTCGGAACAAAAGCACAAACAACTACCAAACGCAGCCTTCGAGCCCAACAATCTGTCTGTGCACATGCTCGCCCTCCCCCCGCGTGGATTTCCTCTGTGTGCTCAGTTTTCCTCCCACAGCCTAAAAATGTGCAGGTTAGGTGAATTGGACATGTTAAATTGTCTATACTGTTCAGGGATGTCTATGTTAGGTGCATTAGTCAGGGGTAAGTATGGAAGAATAGGATAGGGGAATGGGTCTTGGTGGGTTACTCTTCGGTGGTTTGGTGCGGACATGTTGGGAAAAATGACCTGATTAAACACTGTAGGGATTCTGAACCTGAACCCAATTTGGAATTATCAATTTCGAAACGATCAAGAGTCCCCACTTTGCTATGGACCAGACCGGACTGCCTTAAAATGTTTTAAGATGGCAGCCTGGACGCCAACTTTGTCTTATAGTAAATATAGATGTGAAATGGGTGTTCCAGATGTGATGCAGCTGTCCAAACCACTCAACGTAAAGCAAATCACAATTAATTTAAACACTCTAATAAATATACATGCAAAAAGAAGAGGTAGGTAGAATAACTTAACTACTGGAAATCTTAACAGAATACTAGACATAGTACCTTCCACTGATGAACTGTTCCAATGTACGATCATCCCATAATCACATCCCTTGGCAAAAGGACACACCCAGGGGCAGTCAGTCATGCATGCAGTTCTCCAATCCAGGAGGAAACAGCATCAAGACAGATTTCAGAGAGAATAGCAGTTCGGGGTCATTTACTGAAGCATCCAACCCTGCTCCCACCCCAGGTGATTGTTACAGCTCAGAAAACCTGGAAGGTCTGTTCTGTGCGAACTGACCATTGTATCACTATTTATAAAACAAACTAAAAGCCTCCTAAGTTCGTTACTTCAGACGTTTGGTTTACGTAGTTCGGCCTTTAAGATCTCTTTTTAAAGGAAATGAGCAAATAACCTTTTTTAAAGTGACAGTACTGGCAGAGATGTTAGGTACCTGGTCCTTTACAATAATACTCAAGGGGCTTCTTCGTGTTACTGACCACACGGTCAGCTCAAAGGGACAATCACAGAAGCCAGATGTCCAGTGGACAGGCACAGATCAAGTTTAAAAGATGTGAATCAAAGCTGCTGAAACCCCTATCCAACATGGAGCAGCACATGACACACACCGGGAAGTGAACAACAGCTCGACAACTAGCACGCCCCCCGCCCCCTCCCCAACATGGAGCAAAACATAAGACACACCGGGAAGGGAACAAAGGTCCAACACACTCCTGAACATGGAGCATCCTATGGGATACACTGGGAATTGAACAACAGTCCGACACACACTCCCCCGAACATGGAACACCACATGGATCACACCGGGAAGTGAACAACAGCCCAACAAACACCACCCTCCCCCGTCCATGGAGCACAACATAGGACACACTGGGAAGTGAACAGAAGCCTGTCACACACAATTTCACTGTTTCTGAGCTTCACAATGCCAGCACTGAATACACTAGGGAGCCAAAAACCAAGGCCAGGGAAAGATAGAGAGGGACAGAGATATCCACATTAAAGACAGAAACAGGCAGTTAATTAACTGAGAATATGTTGTGAAAATATATAGAAAATGACTGGGTAGTGGGACGAACTATAGGATTGAACCCTTAGAGAGCAAAATTACAAGAATGCGAACATTAAATAAAGTTATTTTCTGACCAGCTGAAATAGTTTGTTTCATCGAATTCTGAATCGGCTTCACAGAACACTTCAAGCAGCATAAGCTTGGACAAGATGGCAGACCAACATGGGGAGCTGTGCAGACTATGCTAGTGCATTGCTCAGTAAACCAGCATGAGGAGTTTTGCTAACCTTTACTATCATATGGGAACGATACACAGATCAAATAGACACAGCAGGTGAAGGTTTCTATCTCCATTTGACCAGTATAAGGTGTGTGTGTGTGTGTGTGTGTGTGTGTGTGTGGTGGGTCAGGCGTGCATTTGGGTGGTTGAATGTGAAAATCTTTGCTTAAGAGAAAATGCACTTGTAGGAAACCAGGTTAACTATGAACAACTGGCAGGGATTTGGATAATGGACACAGAGAAATTGAGGGAAGTTGTATGTAAAGATGAGTTAAAGTGCTTAAGAATATTAAAATAAAGGCATTGCCAGAGACAACAGCGATACAGATCAGCGTGCACAGGAATGTCAGACGGATGGGATTTTGGCCTGAGTTCGAATCAGATTTGTTTCTACAGGTTTCAACCCGAGAGTGTCAGCAGCAGATTGTTGCCATCGTTAAGTCTGTATTTCACAGCTCAAGGTTCAAACAGCAGATGGGTTAAGCCAGTGAAGTATATTGTGGAGCAGCGAGTAGTTAAATTTAGTAATGGTCAGGGCATGGTGTCAGGAATCAGCTCATGGCCAAAGGGATCACCGAAATTGTAATTCGTCTGTTTCAAACAACACCTGCATGTTTCACCACCCACCGCACCCCACACCCCACCAAGCCAATCACCACCCTGATTTGGAAATATACTGCTCTTCCTTCACAGTCATTGGCTCAACATCCTGGAATTCCCTCCCTATTGGCATTGTGGGTCAACCAACAGCAAGTGGAGTGCTGCGATTCAAGAAGGCAGCTCACTTTCACCTCCTCAAGGGCAAATAGAGATGGGCTATCAATGCTGGCCAGCTAGCAACACGCAAGTCCCACAAATGAATGAAAATAAAATATATTAGCCAGGGATGGGATGGAATCCCTGGAAGGAAATGGAGTTGGTAAACATAATAGATGACAATGACCTCCACGCCCATAATTGTTAAATAACAAGGGTAGAGAGACAATGGTTCACATCTGCAATTGAGTAGGTCGATGTAGGGACATTGGTGGGTGGCTTTGATTTGGCAGTGGAGGCGGCCCAGGACTTGCATGTCCTTTGAGGAGTGGGTAGGGGGAGTTGAAGTGGTTGGTCATAGGTCCCAGAGATGAATGGACATAAAATTTAACACTAGATGCTGTGTCAAATCTTTTCATTGAGGTCAACAAAAGCACAATGAAGCAGATTTCTGAGTAGGCGGCCAATCCAATATCAGCCCTTTTGTGCCAAGTTGAAATCTCCTCATAACCTGTTTGTGTGCTGAATTGGCCTGCTAGATCCCAGTGCACACAGCAGTACAGAGGAAGCTCAGAATAAAGAGGGACATCGGGTATTCCTATAAATGCAAGAGATTGAGGATAGCCAATGCATTCGAGAGTACAGGGCTAGTTTAGTGCGTACGAGAGTATAGGGCTAGTCTAATACATACAGGTTTACACGGCTAGTCCAATACATACAGGAGTACACGGCTAGTCCAATACATACAGGAGTACGGGGCTAGTTCAATACATACAGGAGTACGGGGCTTGTCTACTACGTACAAGAGTATGGGCTAGTCCAATATGTGCAAGAGTACGGAGCTAGTCCACTATGTAGAGTACAGGGCTAGTCCAATAGGTACAACAGTACAGTGCTAGTCCAACACGTACAGGAGTACAGGGCTAGTCCAATACATACAAAAGTACAGGGATAGTCTACTACATACAAGACGAAAGTGAGGATTGCAGATGCTGGAGATCAGAGTCGAGAGCGTGGTGCATCAAACAAAGAGAATGATGATCAACTGGGCTGGAAATAAATTGTGAGATTCACCACATTTATTTTTTGCCATTCCCATCTTCCTGAATAACATGCCCATGCAAATACAGGTATCCGCTGCTTTTCAAAAGTTTGTCTTTCGCCACTTCCCTTTCTGAATGACTTACATCAGAGCCTTGTTTTGCTAACCAAAAGAAATCCGAAGAGGATTTTCGCTTTTACGAAAAAAAAGCGAATTTTTTTCCATATAAATAAGTGCTACCAGCTTGCAAATGGTTTCGTACGAACATTCTACTTACAGATAACGAGGGAAACCTGTATTTGTCTAAGAGCGTGTTTTAAGCGATTTGATTTGCCTGTCTGTCTTTGCTAAGTGTGGTCATCTTCTTATATTTGTTAATGGGATATGGGTATCTCTGACTGGGCCAGCATTAGTACGTTTTCACAGTTGCCCTTGAGAAGACCTTGAACCACTGCAGTCCACGTGATTGATCTGATTTGATGGTTACAGCTTCACAGGAGGTGGATAAAGCAAAATCGACATCAGCAAGATTAATATTATTTGAAAAGTTAGAGATGTCAATGCGTCAGTCTAATAATAATAGAGAAGGAAGTGTCCCTGAGCATGCTGGTCCATGTTTTCAAGCCTCTGTGTCTCCTCCCTGTTGCAAGAGGTTGTAGGAGATCATTACCAGTTTGGGAGAGATCTTTGATGTTGCCAGCCTTTCTGTGACAATGGCAAGTATAAATGGATGGAAGGCTATCTTCCGTGCTTATTTTATCCCCAGCACCCATGGTGTGTGTGTGCAGGTGTAAGGTCTGTAGTTTCTTATGGTCCTTGTCAGGGAATTAAGCACGTGAATAAAATGCTTTCAATTGCCAGTATACAGAGCACTGGGAGACGGGCGGTTCTAAAATAGTTAGATGTAACAATTGGCTGTTAAATGGATACCCACGTTCTTTTTGCAGTTTTGTCAACATTTGAAATTTAACCGATAAATTTAAGTTATGTCCACGATAACAAAACCCAGTTGAGCTAATTGCATTGCCAACATTGAACCAATGAGCTGCTTCACCTGCTTCAAACGAATAGAGAAGCCACTACCATCACAACGAGGGAGAAAGAGTCAGACACGAAGAGAAGGAGAGAGAGAAAGGGAACAAAACAAAGAAACCAACAGTCACGTGGGCAGGGAGAAGGGAAGATAATAGGTTCAGGGAAAGAAACAGAAGACAGGGAAAAGGAAAACACAGGGAAACAGACAGTGTGAAAGAGTGAGACACAAATGCCACAGGGAGCTGGGGATGGAGTCACGGGAAATTGGGGGAGCTGAGGGTGAGGACTAGAGAGACCTGGGCATGAACATTGGAGGAAGCTGGGAGGAGGGAGGTGAGGACTTTTTTTACCTGTACCAAGATGCCCAGGCAGGTCATAGTAAGCAAGGATGTACAGAATGATGGCTGTAAAACATGTCTGAGTGGCATATAGGTTACGCTGCACAGGGCGTGCCCTAGGCGAGTTCAACATGAACAAGATCAGCATTATCTGAGATTAGAGAGTCCATTCATCAGTTTAATAACAGCCAGGAAGAAGGTGTTCCTGAACTTGCTGCTCTGTGTATTCAAGCGTCTGTATATTTTAGCCTGATGGAAGAGGTTATGGGAGATCTTTACAGGCATGTGATGGGTCTTTGGTTATGTTAGAACAATCAAAATTCCAGTACAGGAACAGGCCATTCAAGGTCCATGCCTGCGCCGATCCAAATCCTGTATATCAATCTGTCTCCTATTTTCTAAAGGTCTGTATCCCTATGCTCCTTGCCCATTCATGTACCTTTCCGGAATCATCTAACATAGAGCACCACTGGTCACAGTTCTCCATTTTCAGAAACTCATTTCCCCTACTACGCTCTGTCCCCTGTTGCCCAGCCAGTTCTTTATCCACGTAGCTAGCACACCCTGGATGGCATGTGACTTCACCTTCTCCATAATCCAATCAAAGGAAAACTTATCAAACGCCTTCCTGAAGTCCATGTACATGACATCTATAGCCCCTCCCTCATCAATCAACTATGTCCCTTCCTCAAAGAGTTCTATTAAGTTGGTAAGACATGAACTTCCCTGCACAAAACCATGTTATCTATCACGGATAAGACAATTTCATCCAAATGAGAATAGATGTTATCACTCAGTATCTTCTCTAGCAGCTTCCCTACCCCTGATGACAGGATCACTGGTCTATAATTAACTGAATTATTCATGCTACCCTTCCTAAACAAGGGCATTAGCAATTTTCCAGTCCTCCAGGGCCTCAGTTGTGTTCAAGGATGCTACAAAGATATCTATTAAGGCCCCAGCTATATCCTCTCTCCCTTCCCTGACGAGTCTGGGATAGATGTTGGCAGCCTTTATGCAGCAATGAGCTGTTCAAATAGAGTCAATGGTTGGGACATTGGAGTTTGTAATAGTCTGGGCTGTGAACACAATCTTCTGTAGTTTCTAATAGTCCTGGGCAAAGCGTTGCGTACTACTTCTACAGATACACCCGTACAGTACGCTCACAATGGTGCATCTATAGAAGTAGTGCATGCTGAATTTCCTGAGTTACCTGACGAAGGAGAGGCATTGTTGAGCCTTCTTGACTGTCACAGTTATGTGAGTGTCTAGGGTAGGTTGTCAGTTATCGTCACTCCGAGGAACCTGATGCTCTGCACTCCCTCAACAGTGATGTAGATAAGGGTGTGTTCCCCTCCTTTCCTTCTGGAGTTAATGATCAGTTCCTTACTATTGCCGAATTTGAGAGAGAAGTTATTACCATTACACCATGCCACCAAGCCCTCGATTACAGTAGGTACAGTAGGGGGCTGAGGACACAGCCATGGGAGTACAGGGAGTACAGTAGGGGGCTGAGGACACAGCCATGGGAGTACAGGGAGTACAGTAGGGGGCTGAGGACACAGTCGTGGGTGTACATGGAGTAGAGTAGGGGGCTGACGGCATAGCCATGGGTGTACAAGGAGTACAGTAGGGGGCTGAGGACACAACCATGGGTGTACAGGGAGTACAGTAGGGGTCTGAGGACACAACAGTGAGTGTGCAGGGAGTACAGTAGGGGCTGAGGGCACAACCGTGTGTGTACAGGGAGTACAGTATGGAGCTGAGGGACACAGCCATAGGAGTACATGGAGTACAGTAGGGGGCTGAGGAACAGCCGTGTGTGTACAGGGAGTACAGCAGCGGGCTGAGGACACAAACGTGGATGCACATGGAGTACAATAAGGGACTGAGGGCACAGCTGTGAGTATACAGGGAGTACAGTAGGGGACTGAGTGCACACAGCCTTGGGTATACAGGGAGTACTGTACGGGGCTGAGGATACAGCCGTGGGTGTACAGGGAGTACAGTAAGAGGCTGAGGGCACAACAATGGATGTACAAGGAGTACAGTAAGGGGCTGAGGGCACAGCCATGGGTGTACAGGGAATACAGTGGGGGTCTGAGAACACTGCTGAGGTGCACGGAGAGTACAATAGGGGGCTGAGAACACTGGAGTTCCATTGTTGAGTTTTATTGCGAAGAAGGTTCCGATACCTATCTTCACAGATCGTAGTCTGTGTGTCAGAAACCGGGGGATCCAGTTGCAGAGAGTGGAGCCGTGATCAATGTCACGGAGTATTGAGATAAGTCTAGAGGGGATAATGATGATGAAGGTGAAGCTGTAGTCAATGAGCAGAGTCTGGTGTATGCGTCCTTGTTGTCCAAATATTCCAGGCATGAGGGCAGGGCTCGGTATATGGCATCCATTGTGGACCCGTTACATCAGTCGGCACACTATAGGGCAGCAGGTCAGACTGGGAGACTGAAGGTAGTGTGGGCCATAACCAGCGTCTCAAAGCACTTCATGTTTATTGAGGTCAGACCACTGGGCGGTAATCATTAAGGAACGTTGCATGTGCATTCTCACTTACAAGGATGATGGTGGTCTTCTTGAAGCAGGTTGGGATCTCGGCTTATTGGAGTGAGAGTCTGAAGATGTTTGTAAATACCTCTGCCAGTTGGTCCTCACAGGATCTGAGTTCTCAGCCAAGAACACTCTCCAGGCCCGTCGTTTTCATTGACCTGACCTGCAGGAAGACTGATCATGCCTGCAGCGGTGACAGCGGGCACAGGTATATCCGAGGCTGTCAGGGCAGGTTTCACACTGGCAGTCACAAAATCATTCATCGTAGATATTCTCTCCCCCATCTCTCTCTGTCATCATCAACACACAGTGACATTGTATGGTGTGAGCAACACACAGTTAGTGTTGAGACAGAGTGACATCCTTCGATTGGGACTGTGCACCATCAAGTTCTGTGTCACCAAAACAAGGTAAATTCACAACAAAACGGGGGCAGGGTGTGCTCCTACTGGGTATCAGTGGTGCAGGGAGTGAAGATTTTACAGATATAATTCCAGTTAAGCCACTGCTTTAACCTGAATGGAGTCAAGCACCTTGGGTGTTGTGCCTTTTCAATGGTGGACAGTCCTTAGGGAGTCAGGAAATGCCATTTACATTAACCACCTGAACAAAGGACCTGAGGGTAGTTTTGCTAAGTTTGGAAATGATACAGTGATGGTTGGATGGGCAGGTGATATTCATGAAGTGGGGAGGCTGCAGAAAAGCTTGGACAGTTTCGGACTGTGGGCAAACACGTGGCTGATGGAACACAATATGGCATCGTATGAGTTTACGCACTTTGGTAGGCGGACTAGAGGCAGACACTATGTTCTAATAGGGTCCATTGAATCTGAAGTACAAAAGGATTTTGAAGCACTCGTCCTCTCTTATGGTTAATGTGCAGGTTCATTTGGCAGTTACGAAAGCTAATGCAGTGTTAGCATTCATTTCAAGGGATCTAGAATACAAGAGAGGAGACATACTGCTGAGAATGTAATGGGCTATGTTCAGACGGCATTTGTAATATTGGGAGTTGTTTTGGTCACTATCTCTGGGGAAAGCTCTGCTGGTGCTGGAGGATATCCATCCAGGGGATGGTGGCTTCTCATATGCACGGCAGTGTGTATACCCGATAGAATTGAGAAGAATAGGAGGCGAGATAACTGATATAAACTGATTGATTACTGCAAAGGTTGATACAGTCAGTGTGTAGAAGATATTGCCACTAGTCATAGAGACGATGACAAAATGGCAGTTTCAGAATGAAGGAATGGGCTGAGTGGCCGAAATCTATTGCTATATCTCATGACCTTTAGGTAATAGGGTCTATTATTCATTGCAGAATTGCAAGTCTCTGACCTGCTTTTTTAACGCTTGTATTTGTATGTTGATTTTACTTCATGTTCTGTTCAATGGTAACCCCTGTGATATGGATGGTGGGAGGATTCAATGTCGGACAGTAGTCCATTAAACGTTAAATATAAACAGCTATCTGTGAGTCTCATCTAGCGGGAGTACACTGTCTCTCCGATGATTGTCATTTTCAGTCTGGTATTTTTGAAGGATCTATCCTGTGACGCCAGTGTTGTTGAATTTAACAAAACAGTTGCAATTTATCACAGCACACAGCAACAAGAAGTCATTGAATACTGAACACCCTTCTCATAACAGAAACATCTATAATGCTCTGTATAAGAAACACTGCTTTCATGTTCATGTTCAAATGAGATAACCTGTCCTATTGAGATGCTCAACTTGGAACTATTTTAAAAAAATCTTTATTTGGATGTGGGCATCGCTGGATAGGCCCACCATTTCTTGTCCGTCCCTCTTTGCCCCCTTGAGAAGGTGGTGCTGAGCTGCCTTCTTGAACCGCCGCAGTCCACCTGCTGTGTGTTGACCCGCAATGCTATTAAGGAGGGAATTCCAGGGGTTTTTTTTTCCCAGCAGAAGTGAAGGAACGGTGATATATTTCCACATCAGAATGTTGACTGGTTTGGAAGGGAATTTTCAGATGGTGGTATTCCCAAAAGTCTGCTGCCCTTGTCATTCCAGACGCAAGTGTTTGTGAGATTGGAAGGTGCAGTCTGAGGATCTTTGGGGAATTTCTGCAGTGTGTCTAGTAGATAGTACACACTTCCACTACTGTTTGACGGTGATGGAGGGAGTGAATGCTTGTGGATGCGATGCCAATCAAATGGACTATTTTTCCAGGATGGTGTCAAGCATCTTGGTGTTGTTGGGGCGGCACTCATTCAGGCAAGTGGGAGAATTCCATCTCATTCTTGACTTGTCCCTTGTAGATGATCGACAGGCTTTGGGAAGTCAGGAGGTGAGTTACTCGCACAGTATTCCTAGACTCTGATCTGCTCTTATATTTATGTGGCGATTCCAGTTGAGTTTCTGGTCAATTATAACCCCAGAATATTGATAGTGGGGAATTTAGTGATTATAATGCTGCTGAATATCAAGTTGTTATATTGTCTCTTATTTCTGATGGTCATTGTCTGTCAACTGTGTGGTGTGAATGTTCATTGTCACTTGTCAGCCCAAGCCTGGAGAGGGTCCAGATCTTGTTGCTTTGGGCATGGACTACTTCCATATCTGAGCATTTGCGAATGGTGTTGAACATTGTGCAGATATTGTCGAATATCCCCACGTCTGACCTTATGATGGAGGGAAGGTCATTGATGAAGCAGCTGAAGCTGTTTGGATCTAGTCTTTATCTGAAGAGTCACTGAAGATCTAACCTAGTATGGTGATGAAATATCTGATAATGAACCCTCCAGCTCAGCGATCAAACCAACATCCACATTATCCCGAGGGATTACTGCAGCAATGTTCTGGAACTGAGATGACTGACCTCCAACAACAATGACCATCTTCCTGTCTGTCAGGTATGACACCAATAATGGTGTATTTGCCTGCAATACCCTTTTTGCTCGGGTTCCGTGATGCCACATTCGAAAGAATGTAGCATCCTGGTAAGGGCTGGACTTCAGCTCCTTTTTCTATGTTTGAACCAAGTCTGTGATGAGGTCAGGAGCTGAGTGGCCCTGGTGGAACCCAGACTGGGTGTCACTGAGCAGGTTATTACTGAGCAGTTGCTGATTGATAGCACTGTTGATGTCGCTTTCCATTACTTTACCGATAATGGGGAATAGACAGATGAGGTGGTATTTGGCCGGGTAGACTTTGTCCTCCTTTTTATGTACAGAACACACTTGAGCAGTTTTTCCCCATTGTTGGTTTGTAATCATACTGCACCAACTTGGCTAGGGGAGCAGGAGATTCTGGAGCACAAGTCTTCAGGACTATTGCTGGCATGTTATCAGGGCCCATAGCCTTTGCAGTATCCATTGCCTTCAACCGTTTCTTGATATCAGTTAATCGAATTTGCTGAAGACTGCTATCTGTAATGATGGGAACCATGGGAGGAGACCGAAATGGATCATCCACTCAAAACTTCTGACTGAAGAATTCTGTGAAAGCTTCAGCCTTATCTTTTGCACTGATGTGCTGGGCTCTTCCATCATTGAGGATGGGGATATTTGTGGAGCCTTTTACTCTGGAGAGTTGTTTAATCATCTACCACCATCCACGATCGGATTGGCAGGACTGCAGAGCTTAAATCTGATGTGTTGCTTCTGGGATCGCTTAGCTCTGTCTGTCCCTTGCTTTTTATGCTATTTGGCATGCAAGTAGTTCTGTTTGGAAGCTTCAGCAGGTTAACATTTTATGTTTATGTATGCCTGATTCTGCTCTCGGCTTGCCCTCCTGCACTCTCTATTGAATTAGGGTTAATCCTCTTGTTTGATGGTAATGTTTGAGAGGGGAATATGCTGGGTATATGAAGTTACAGGTTACAGGGGCTCCCAGAGCATCCACCGCCCGACTCTGTCGCATTGAGTTGCCTCCTGTGCTGGATCGGTCCTGCCTTTGGGACAGGACATATCCAGGGATGGTGATGGTGCTGTCTGGATTATATCTGTAAGGTAGAATTCCATAAGTATGCCTATGTCAGGCTGTTGCTTGACTCGTCTGTAAAACAGTTGTCCCAATTGTGGCACGAGCCCTCATTATTACTAAGGAGGACTTTGCAGATTCGACAATGATGTTTCTAATGTTCACTTTTCCGTTGCCCAGGTCAATACATTCGGTTTCATTTCTTTGAGATTTTGCAGCACATCTGAATGACTCGCTAAACCATTTCAGAGGGCGATTGAGAATCAATCACATTGCTTTGGGTCTGGAATCAACGGTCGGCCCGACCAGGTGTGGAATGGAAGATTCCTTCATTGAAGGATATCAGTGAACCTGATGGATTTTTCTGTCAATCGGCAACGATTTCATTCTCATAGGTAGATTCTCAATTCCAGGGATATTTTTAAAATATTGAATTGAATTTCCACCATCTGCAGTGGCGGGATTCAAAACGCGGTCCACAGAACAGGAGCTGATTTTCTGGATTCATAATCTCACGGTAATACCATGAGGCCGACTTGGAACCACATGTTGTACTCAACTGCTATTCATTGTGTTGCCCTGTTTTGCTATCATTGTTATATTATTGTGGAACCTCATCCTTCAGTAAATCCTGATTGAAATACACGGTGATGAAAGTCATCCCGACTGCTCGAATTTCGTTCAGTCTGTTTTGTTTGAACAGACATTTCAAGGCAGCTGCACATCAGAGAAGAACAGAAAGAGATAATCGGTAAATGTGCACTGTACCTGTCACCACACCAGCGTGTCTGTCCAGGTATCGAAAGTAGTTTACAGATTAGATTAGATTAGATTAGATTAGATTAGATTACATTACAGTGTGGAAACAGGCCCTTCGGCCCAACAAGTCCACACCGACCCGCCGAAGCGAAACCCACCCATACCCCTACATTTACCCCTTACCTAACACTACGGGCAATTTAGCATGGCCAATTCACCTGACCCTGCACATCTTTTGGACTGTGGGAGGAAACCGGATCACCCGGAGGAAACCCACGCAGACACGGGGAGAACGTGCAAACTCCACACAGTCAGTCGCCTGAGGCGGGAATTGAACCCGGGTCTCAGGCGCTGTGAGGCAGCAGTGCTAACCACTGTGCCTCTGTGGGTCAGAGAACTGCAGACTTTTATAGCACAAATGGAAGTCAGTCAGCCCATCGTGGGGTCACAAGCTCTCCAACTGCACCATTGGATATAGAGAGAGTGCGTGGAGATAGATTATGTGAGAGAGAAAGAAACAGAGAGAAAGAAAGTGAAGAGAGATAAACTGAGAGAGAATTGAAAGGGGAGTGACTAACTGGGTAGGAGATGAAGAGGTGTTAGATGAGGGTGAAGTTAGATAGATCAGAAGCCAGCATGAAGTTGGATAGATATGGACAGACAGAAGTTAAAAGTTTTAGTTCGAAATTGCTCTGGACTGCAAACCATTTGTCTGGGTGTCATACACTTTGAGTAGCGTGCTGATACTGGCTGTCTTCCCAGATCACTTATTTCCAATAATGTCACAGAGCTAGGTTACTGACAACTAAACAAAAGCCATTCGGCCAATAGTTTAGTACCATGGAGAAGGTGGGCTTTTAAAAATAGACTATGCCAAGAACAGCAGGAAATGATAACACACCCCACTGTGTGAGAGACTGATCCAGGGAATCTCAGTCAGGTGGATCACTGACTGGCGTGGAAATTAAACTGACTGGACTCAGAAGCTAGCAAGAGTAAAGGAAAAATTTTATTTTTAACCACTGCAGGGAACCAATACACTTGGCAAACACACCTTGTGTAAGGGCCCTGAACATAATTAACGTATTCCTTTTGTGCTCTTCTTATCACACGCTCAAGGACAAGGGCTGGGAAACATTCGAGTTTTTATTTTCTCACTTCTTTGCTGTGGACATAACTCTCTTTCTGTTTTCCTTAGCTTTTCTGTTGAATTCGACTGCTCGCCAGGCCAGGTTGAATGTATACAAAGTTCAGCAAAGAAAAGCTGTCTCCTCGACTGCAGAATTCAGCAAAGTATTTGCAACGTTCAGAAAAGTTTTAGAATTAGCATAGCATTCTCTTTCACAGAAATATTAATTTTGTTACTTTTCTATTACACTGACAGAGGGGAAATCAGGATCTCAGCTGTGGATCAATTAATGATTGATAAATATTATACACCACTTCCATAGTTTTGTAATCCACATTTCAATTTATATAGCTCCATATCAGGAGTGCATTTTAACAACATCATCTCTTTGTAGTTTGCATATTTAGGACTGTACAGAAAATATTTTTTCCCTGTATTGCATAAATGCATTTCATTAATCTCGTCTCTGCTAATTCCTCATTGTAGATATACCCTTGAATCTGTTCTTCATATGAGTTATAAAGAATAACGTTGAAATGCTAGTGACTGGGGAACACCACTGTCCCTCCTCCCAGACTGAACAGTCATGTTCCCAAGTGGGCAGCACGGTGGCACAGTGGTTAGCACTGCTGCCTCACAGCGCCAGAGACCCGGGTTCCTCCGCCCAGACTGAACAGTCTTGTCCCCGAAGCCTTGCCATCTTCTCTCTTTTCTCTAATGTCATAATCACAATGTAAATGAAGTCCAGTAAACGATACTTCATCACAGTTCTTTAGCATCGATAACATCAACAACATGAGCCACACCTGCCCTCTCTGATTCTGGAATAACAATCTGAATTGTGTTTGTCATGTACAATTCTCCATGAACATATCCATGACGTTTATTTGTTATAAATCCACATTGTCTCAGGCACATTTTGACATCAGATCATGGATGAAAGATGTTCTCTCAATGTTTTACTGATATTGCAATGACTGATCTGTAGTTACAGGTTTTGTTTCTCCATGTATGAGCGGAGAAGCATGTTTATGTTATGTTAAACCTTTGGCATTGTTTCCATATCCAAGGCAGACTGAATGATTATACACAAACAATCTTCCATTCTCAACATTCCTTTCTTCAGTCACACTCACATATCACGCCCAGAATGCATGAATGTTCAAAGTTATTTTGATATTTAATGAAATTGAAAGGGATTAACTGAGCTGTTTACTCAGCGATTGTGATTATGTCAGTGTCCATGGACCCTACGCGTCCCTAAAGAGGTTCTCTCTTCTATGAATAAGGGAATGCTTTCAGTGTTTTATCCCATCGTATGAGCGGGACGATCACCCACACCAGTAACAGGGATCCACAACTTCAGAGAGAGGGTGAGGAGAGATCAGAAACTGATTGAAGATGTACTGATGGTTATTCAAGCTGGTTACTATCCTAATCTTGCTATAGTTGGTGTTTCTGGTAAGTCACTCGAGCTGTCTAGTGAAACGGTCTGTACTGAATTGATGTTCATAATATTTAAATTTTGGAAAGGTGCAAGTCAACGTTTTCATTTCCAATAAAAGATTCCATTCCTTAGAAATTATAACTAGCAAATTACTTAATAAGTTGTTCACCAATATGCGATGATGAAACAGACTGTTCACAACCTCCTTGATTCATTTTCTCCTGCACAGTTTACACCTCCATACCCTCCCCTCTCACCAATCCTTTCCAGTACCACCATTGTGACATCCAGTGTCCTCCTCAGCCTCAGTGCAACTCCTGAATAAACTATCATTTATGCCATTGTTAATTCCGCATACAGCTGTTTCAAGTCCCCTCTTACCACGTGTCCATTGCAAAACATTTGCACTTAAGCTGTTTAACTTGTTCACTGCACAGAATCTGAAAGATGGTAAGACAGTGTATGGTGTTCACATCATTGGTTCATAATCCAGAGCCACAGAAAGCAGCGTGTCATCCTTCCCTGGTCAGGTCTCTGTGTGACCGCAAACCCACAGTACTGTGCTTTACTCTTTTCTGTTCTGTGGAACAGCTGAACGAGCCACTCATTTCAAGATCGGCCTAAGATGCTTGCCTGGTCAGGTCTGCACACATCCCGCGAGGGCAGATCAAAAGGAAATATAGCTCCCTTTATCAGCCTGTATCCCATATTCCAGTAGTTCATTTCCATTCAGGTAGGTAGCCATTCACTGTTTTAGATGGATTATTTGTGATTGAGTCTCTCCCCTAGAGTGATGTCCATCTGACTAGGCACCTTCGGTGCTGGCTTTATTGATGCTGACTTACAGATGTAAGGATGTTTTAAATTCCAAATCAGTGACAGTGCATCGTAAATGAATAGTTTCCTATTTCACACGAAAGAAATGGAACCAGCTAAGTGAGGGAAATGAATTATTGTGATCAAACCTGAGAGTGTGGTTAAGGCAGTATTTGGGGCATTGTGGGCACGTTTTCTTTCCTTTTGAAGTTGTGAACTCCTTACCACAGAGAGAGTAAACAGGGGTTCCACCAGATTAATCTCTGGGATGATGGCACCATGAGGACTGAGTGAAGGTTGATCGGGAGTGATGTGAGGGAATAGGAGGTGATTGCATTGAACACTGGGTGGGATGGGCAATCACTCCTGATATTCTAAACAGACAATGAGAAGGTCATAAATTACATGTCTGCTGTTTCACTCAGGATGCATGATTCTGGATAGTTTAAGTTCCTGGGAGGACGTTACGCCCTCCTACCCCAACCGCTACTCCCCACGGTCATTGACAGAGACAGAAAGGTCCAGGCTTTGAATAAACTCTCCCCACATCAGTACAGTGCACAACGTGTGTCATTCTGCACTGAATATCATATTATCCACCACCCTGACAGCAGCCACAATGCTTCATTCTAAAACAGTTAACTATTCCCACCAGCTTCTGACCTTCATGAAGAACATGAATCCGGCTTCTCCAAGATGCAAGATGGCTCCTTGAGGTTTAGACCATAAGACGATAAGACACAGGTGCAGAAGTTAGGCCAGTTAGCCCATCGAGTCTGCACCACCACTCAATCATTGCTGACAGTTTTCTCTAACCCATTCTCTGACCTACTCTTTGTAAACCTTGATCCCCTGGATAATCAAAAACTTATCTATCTCCGTCTCAGATATACTTAATGACCTGGCCCCCACAGCCTTCTGTGGCAATAAATTTCAAAGATTCGCCATTCTCTGGTTAAAGACATTTCTCCTTATCACTGTTCTAAAAGGTGTTCCCTTTCATCTAAGGCTGTGCCCTCGGCTTCTAATACAATGGAAACATCTTACCAACATCCACTCTGTCCAGGCCATTCAGTATTTTGCATGCTTCCATTTCAATCCCTCTCATTCATCCAAACTTTATCGAGTATCGACCCAGAGTCCCCAAACATGTCCTTATACAATAAGCTTTTCGTTCCTATGACCATTCTCGTGAAGATATTGTGAACACACTCCAGGACCAGTACATCCTTCTTGAGATATGGGGCTCAATATTACGCACAATACTCCCAATGTGGTCTGACTAGAGACGTATACAACCTGTTTTATATTCAATTCCTCTTGTAATAAATGCCATCAATAATAACTTCAATTGTACTCCTAACTACTGCCTCAACCTGCAAGCTTACCTTGAGAGAATCCTGCACTAGAACTCCCAAGTCCCTTTGTACTTCAGCTTTCTGAATTTTCTCCCCATTTAAAAATTAGACCATGCCTCTATTCTTCGTTCCAAAGTTCATGACTTCACACTTTCCCACATTGGAATGCATATGCCAATCTCTTTACATGTCCAAATCCTTCTTCAGCCACTCCGCCTCCTCAATACGACCTGTCCATTTGTCTATCTTTTTATCATCTGCAAATTTATCCAAAGTGCCCGCAAATCCCTTATCTAGATTGTTAACGTAACAAGTAAAAAGCTACGATTCCAACACTGAGCCTTGTCTCCACTTGTCACCGGCTGCCATCCTGATAAGGATCATTTCATCCCCACTCTCTGCTTTCTGCCAGACAGCAAAGCTTCTACCAATGCCACTACCTTGCCTCTAACACCAGGGTTCCTTATCGTACTCAGTCATCTCCTGTGTGACACATTGTCAAAGGCTTCTTGACGACCAGGTGGATAATATCCATTGGCTGTGCTTGGTCGAGCTTGCTCATTTCGTCTTCAAAGAATTCCAACAGATTTATCAAGCATGACCTTCCCTTGATGAAACCATAGTGACTTTATTCTATTTTATCAAACACTTCTAAGTATTTAGAAATGTCATCCTTCACAATGGATTCCAGGATCTTACCCATGACTGAAGTTAAGCTATTCATTGTGGATTTTTTGTCTTTTTCCTTACGCCCTTGTTACAGAGGGGTGTCACATTAGTGGCTTTCCAGTATTCTGAGATTGTTCATTACACTAGTGATTCCTGAAAGGTCACCACGATCGCCTCTATTCTTTCTTCAGCATTGGGATGTAGTCAAGGTGATTTAACCATCTTCACGCCATTTAAAGTTTTCTTGCATGTTCTCCATGTTGGTGGCAATCATACTCAGCTCTGGCCCCTCAATCTCTTGAATGTTTAATGTATTACTCGTGTCTTCCATCGTTAAGCCTGATGCAAAGCAATTATTGAGTTTCCTTGGCCATTTTCTCGTTCCCCACTGCTATTAGATTACTTTATAGTGTGGAAACAGGCCCTTCGGCCCAACAAGTCCACACCGACCCGCCAACCACCCATAACCCTACATTGACCCCTTACCTAACACTACGGACAATTTAGCATGGCCAATTCATCTGTCCTGCACATCTTTGGGTTGTGGGAGGAAACCGGAGCACCCGGAGGAAACCCACGCAGACACGGGGAGAACGTGCAAACTCCACACAGTCAGTCTCCTGAGGCGGGAATTGAACCCGGGTCTTTGGCGCTGTGAGGCAGCAGTGCTAACCACTGTGCCACCGTGCCGCCCAATATCTCTTCAGTATCATTTTCCAGCAGTCCAATGTTCACTTTTGCCGCTCCTTTGTACTTTATATGTTGACAGAAACTGTTACAGTCTTCCTTTGTATTATCCCAGACTTAATAATCTCCCTCCTTATTTTATTTTGTTTGCCCTCTGTTTTATCTTGGTAAGCTTCCAAATCCTCAGGTTTCCCACTGCACTTTGACACATTATATCCTTTCTCTTTTGCTTTAATGCTATACCTGACTTCCCAGTCAGCTATGGTTGCCTCATCCTCCCTATACCATGCCTCTTTTTCCTCTTAATAAATCTCTGCTGTATCCTAAATTACTCCAAACATCTCCTGCCATTGCTGTTGCACTGTCTTTCCTGCTGGGCCCGTCTCTCAGTCAATTATACCCAGCTCCTCACTCATGTCTGTTTAATTGCCTTTATCCAGCTGTAATACCATTACTTCTGATTCTAACTTCTCCATCTGCAATTGCAGAGTAAATTCAATCATATTATGATCACTGCCACCTACGATTTCCTTCACCTTAAGCTCCCTCATCTAGTTTGCCTGTACAAGCTGCTCCAACAAGCCATCTCATAGACATTCCACTAATTCCTTTTCTTGCGAACCACGACCAACCTGAATTCCCAGTCCACCCACATAATGAAATCCCACATGATCATTGTAACTTTGTCTTTCCTACAGAACGTTCTAGCTCCTGGTGTATCTAGCACCCCCAGCTCCCTGTACATAACTCCAACTGCATTTTTTCACCTTTTTGATTCCTCAATTCTACTGACACAGATTCTACACCATCTGACCTCACTTCATTTCTTATTATTGATTCAATTCCATTCTTAATAATGAAACAACTCTATCTCTCTGCCAACCGGAATATCTTTTCGATAGGATGAGTATCCCTGAATATTCCCCTCCTAATCCTGATCCTCTTGCAGTGATATCACTGTAATGCCCATGTCGTACCTGCCAATTTGTGAATGAGTCACAAGCGTATTTACCTTATTCCTTATGCTGCATGCATTTCGATATGATAGTTTTTTCCTGTATTACCCGTCGCTCTTTTCACTGTCATTTGTTTGTCCAGCCGTTGGTACCTGCACGGACCCTGACCACTGGATAATTCCCCACCTAATCCAAGTTCTTCTGCAGCCCCGATGATATATCCCAAACCCAAGCACCAGGTAGGCAACACATCATTCAGGACTCTCAATCACAATTACAGAGAATAATAGCTATGTCTCTAACTCCAATTATCCATCATTGGGCAGCACGGTGACACAGCACTGCTGCTTCAAAGTGCTAGGGACTCAGGTTGAATTCCAATCTCTGGACCCTGTCTATGTGGACTTTGTAAATTCTTCCCGTGTTTGCATTGGGGACATTAACTCTTTCGTCTCTCCACAGTGCGTCTCTGTGTTTGCTTCGGATTTCTACCATCTACAGTATTTTTGCTTTGGTTCGATAGAGAAATCGAGCAAATGTGACAGGTTTTTGTAAAAGCAGTCGTACATCGTGGGTTCCCTGGGTGTTTCGGAATCTTGCCCGGCCCCTTCCGTGTGTGCAGTGTCCCTGGATACCCGTTCCATCTCTTTCAGTCCCTCAGTCCATCGACACTACACGCAACCTTTTCTTGTGCCACCCCTTGGACTCCTCACACCCCATTGCCTGGCACTGGACACTCCCTTCGCAGGACTGTACACACAACAACACTGGGCGCTTTCCGACCCGCTGGGGATGCTGGGTAAAGATCCAGCCATTGAAAGGAACAGAATAACTAAAGTCCAATTGAATCGCAAAGCAGAGTAAACAAGCTGCATGACATCCATCTGCTCTGACATTTTCTAGTTTTCTGTTTATCCTCGTCCATCTGCAAATATATGGTTCATATGTATACCTTGTCAAACAGGTTTAGTGGCGGGGATAGATATCAGATCCTCTGGGCATTGGACTGATTCAGTGGACTCCACTTTCCTGAGGTCACACTTAAGTTTTTCTTATTAAGTCTATCTACTTTAAATAGAAGGCCTTGCTGGAGTTGTGTTGAAAGGATATTTGAATTTTGGAGACACTAGAATATGTCACGTGTGAGTGAGGTTAGTAACAGGAAGTTAGCACAGTTAAATACATGGCCAAACAGCTGGCAGGGGAGGCAGCACTTCTGATATGTGGATCATTGGGATTCCCGAGTTGGTAGGACCTAAACAAGAAGGACAGGATGGACCTGAACTGGCAGCAAGCTCCAATATGTGGAGAAGGGTACAGCAGGAAAGACAGTGGAACAGCAATGGCAGGTGATTCCAAGATTAATTCAGGAGACACTGCAGAGATTCATGTTGAGGAACAGAGGCATGGTACAGTGAGGATAAGGCAACCAGGGCTGACGAAGGAAGTCAGGGATTGCTTACAAGCAAAAGACCAAGCATATAATGTGGTGAAGAGCAGTGGGAAACTAGAGAATTGGAAAACTTATAAAGACCATCAGAGGGCAAAAAATAAGGAGGGAGAAGATTAAATATAGGGTAAGCGAACCAGCAATATAAAGGAGACTTTAAGAGGTTCTTTAGATATATAAAGTTCAAAAGAGAGGTAAAAGTAATATTGGACACTGGAAAATGATGCTGGAGAGACAGTAGTGGGAAACAAATGAATGAGGAACTTTGCATCAGTCTTCATGGTGGAAGATATGAATAATTTCACAAAAGTTGAAGAGAGTGAGAGGGCAGAGCTGAGTATGGTGGCCATCACCAAGAAGAACATGTTAGAAAACGAATGGCCTGAATGTGGAGAAATCACCTGGACCAGATGGACTACACCTCAGCCTTGTAAGGGAGATAGCTGAAGAGGTCGTGCAAGTATAAGTAGTAATCTTTCAGGAATGACTAAAATCAGGAAAGGGCCAAGAGGGTGGAAATAGCTAATGTCACACCCCGTTTAATAAGATAGTTAAACAGAAAATGGAAAAATACAGACTGATTAGCCTTACCTTAGTTGTGGGTAACGACCTGGAATCCATTGTGAAGGATGGGATTTCTGAATACTTGGAGGTCTTTGGTAAAATAGAACAGAGTCAACATGGTTTCATCAAGAGAAGGTCAGGCCTGACAAACCTGTTAGAATTCATTGAGGGAGTAACGAGCAGATTAGGCCAAGGAGAACAATGGATGTTATCCACTTGCTCCTCAAGAATCCTTTGACAAGGTGCCACACAGGAGGCTATTGAGAAAGATAAGGGCCCATGGTGTTAGAGGGAAAGTGCTAGCATGGATAGTAGCATGGCTGTCTGGCAGAAAGCAGAGAGTTGGGATAAAAGAGTACTTCTCAGCATGGCAGCCTGGGACAAGTGGTATTCCACAAGACTCAATGTTGGGACCACAACTTTTCCCTTTATGCATTAATGATTCACATGAAGGAACTGAGGGAATTCTGGCTACGTTTTCAAACAGTGCAAAGATAGATAGAGGGACAGGTAGCATTGAAGAGGAGGTTCGGCTGCAGGAGGGTGCTCTAGTGCATCTCCTCAACTTCCCGCACCTCCACCCTTGATCTCCACCCTTCCAATTACAACAAGGACAGAACCCTTCTGGTGCTCGCCTTCCATCCCACCAACCACAGGATACAACGCATCATCCTCCGCCATTTCCACCACCAACAGTCAGACCCCACCACCAGAGGTATAATTCCCTCCCCACCCATATCAGCAGAGAGCATTCCCTTCACAACTCCCTCGTGAGGTTCACGCCTCCCCCAACCCCACCCAGCTACCTTCCACTCCCGACACCTTCTTTGCCACGACAAGAGGTATGAAACCTATGTCAACATTCCCCCCTCACCTCCATCCAAATCACCAAAGGATCCTTCCACATCAGGCAAAGAACATCCTGTGCATCCAAACACAACATCTACTCTGTCCATTGCACCGGATCTCCTCTCCATTGGGGAGACAGGGCATCAACTTGCAGAACGGTTCAGGTATCACACTCGGACACACACACCCAACAACCCCACTTCCCTATCCTTGAATACTTCAACTCTCCCTCCCACTACAACAAGGACATGCACGTTTTTGGCCTCCTCCATGGCCAATTTCTAGCCAGCAGTCGTCTGGAGGAAGAATGCATCATCTTCCACCAAGGGGCACTCCACCACACCGTATCAAAGGCAATTTCGCCAATTTCCCCATCTCCCCTCCCACCACCTTATCCCAGATCTAACCCTCTAGTTCAGTACCGCTCTCTTGAACTGTCCCACCTGTCCATCTTCCTTCCCATGTATCCACTCCACCTTCCACTCTGACCTATCGCTATCACTACCCACCTTCATCTAGCTATCGCTGTCCAAGCTACCTTCCTCCCAGCCCCAACCCCTCCCATTTATCTCTCAGCCCCATTCCGCCCAACCCCCTCGTTCCTGATGAAGACTTTATGCCTGAAACATCGAATCTCCGGCTCCTGGAATGCCGCCTGACTGGCTGTGCTTTTCTAGCATCACACTTTTTGACTCTGATCTCCAGCATCTGCTGTCTTCACTTTCTCCTACTGAAGGATTTGCACAGGTTCGGGGAGTGAGCAAAGATGTGGCAGATGGAGTATAACGTGGGCAAGTTTGACATCATGCACTTTGATTAGATTAGATTACTTACAGTGTGGAAACAGGCCCTTCAGCCCAACAAGTCCACACCGCCCCGCCGAAACGCAACCCACCCAGACCCATTCCCCACATTTATCCCTTCACCTAACACTATGGGCAATTTAGCATGGCCAATTCACCTAACCTGCACGTTTTTGGACTGTGGGAGGAAACCGGAGCACCCGGAGGAAACCCACGCAGACACGGGGAGAATGTGCAAACTCCACACAGTAAGTCGCCTGAGGCGGGAATTGAACCCGGGTCTCTGGTGCTGTGAGGCAGCAGTGCTAACCACTGTGCCACCATGCCGCCCAGGAGGAATACAGACATGGACTATTTTCTAAATAGCGAGCAGGTTCAGAAGTCAAAAGTGCAAAAAGCCGAGGGAGTTCCAGTCCGGGAGTCTCGAAAGGTAATCTTGCAGGTTGTCAATAGTTAGGAAGGCAAATACAATGATGGCATTTATTTCAAGAGGGCTTGAATATAAAAGCAGGGATGTACTTCTGTGGCTGTATAAGGCTTTGGTCAGGCCACATTTGGATTATGGTGCACAGTTTGGGTCCCATATCTCAGCTAGGATGTACTCGCCCTGGAGCTTTTTCCAAGGAGATTCATGAGAATGGTCCCAGGAATGAAAAGCTTCACATATTAAGAACATCTGAGGGCTCTGAGTCTATATATGGTAGAGTTCAGAACATGTTAGGAGGTCTAATCGAAACTTACAGGATACTGAATGGTCTGGACAGAGTGGATTTTGGGAAGGTATTACCAATGGTAGGAGAGACTAGGACTGAAAATGTGTTGCTAGAAAAGCGCAGCAGGTCAGGCAGCATCCAGGGTGCTGCCTGACCTGCTGCGCTTTTCCAGCAACACATTTTCAGCTCTGATCTCCAGCATCTGCAGACCTCACTTTCTCCTCAGGAGAGACTAGGACCCGAGGGGACAGAGTAAAGAGAAGACCTTTCAGAACAGAGATACGGACGAACCTCTTCAGCCATGGAGTGGCGAATCTATGGAATTCACTGCCACAGAAGGCTGTCGAAGCCAGGTAATTGAGTATATTTAAGAGTGAGACAGATAGGTTCTTGATTATAATGGGGATCAAGGGTTACAGGTAGAAAGCGGGAGAATGCGGTTGAGAAGCTTAACAGCCATCATTGAACGGCAGAGCAGGCTCAATGGGCCTAATGGCCAAATTTCTGCTCCAATGTCTTCAGGTTGTATGGTTAATATTGGCTCTCCTCATTCCTCATTGAACTGTATCCCGGAATTTGATCTTCACATGATTTATGAAGAATAAACTCCAATACTGATGGCTGGGAAATACCATGCTCTCTCCCTCCAGTCTCAGCAGCCATGTCCCCAATATCATAATCACACTGCAATCGAAATCCAGTCAAATTTACTTCATCATAGTTGATTGACATCGATAACAAGAACAGCATGACCCTCACCTGCCCTCTCTGATCCTCGAATAACCATCTGTTTTGTGTGTCACATCATATTCTCTGTTAACATGTCCATGCCATTTGTCTGTTATCACTCATTTGTTGTATGCACATTTTCCTGTCAGATTATGGACTAGAAAAGTTCTCTTCATATTTTACTTACATTATAATCACTGATCAGTAGTCACAGAGTATATGTTTCGATTTATAAACGGAGAAACTTGTTTATATTCTGACAATCCTTTGACATTACTCGCATATCTAAGGCAGATTGAATGATTACATACAATCAATCTACCATCTCAAATATGTCTTCCCTCTGTTCACCAACCCACACATATCCCATGCCAAATGTGTAACGTTATTTTTTTTTAATTTTAATAAAATCAATATTGAATTCAAAGGGGTTAACTGGAGCTATTTGTTCAGTGACTGTGATTAATGTCAATCTCCGTGGATCCTAATTATCACAACGGAGAGTTTTCATTATTGAAAGATAAATGGGCTCTGTTCAATGTGCTATCCCATAGTATGAGTAGGAACATCACTGACAGCACTAACAGGGATCAGCAACTCGAAAGAGAGAGAGAGAGAGAGAGAGAGAGAGAGAGAGAGACGGGGAGGAGAGATCAGAATCTGAGAACATTAGACTGGAATGTTCCAACAATGGATAGAAGCTTATCCTCGGGTCTTTACTGGCTTTCTCGGCCTTGGATGCTAGCTCATACCCGTGTGCAACCACCTTGAAATGCTGACTGAGGATTGTTGACGACTGAGCCCAAACCTCTTTATTGTGTTCTGGAAGACCCCATCCAGTGGGAAAGTAGCACATGATTCCCATTCAGCTCAAATAAGTAGGTGGTCCGATGCCATCCTCAGTCAAATACTGCCTTGGTATCAAAGCCATTCACTCTTCCCTGAGCCTCTGTGTTTGCCGCTTGTTCATATCAATAGGTGACAATATATGTGTAGGGAGTGTTTTTCTCTCACAGAAGGTAATCACTTTTAGAAATTATCTGGGCTAGAGAGCTGGGGAGCTGCATCACTGAAAGCATATAAGGAGGAGGTAGATGGATTTTTGACCTGTCAGAGAGCTAAGGGGTGAAAAATTGGGCATTAAAGAGGAGTTAATGTCAACAGTAGATCAGCCATGATGGTATATAATGGCTTGATCATCCGAATTACCTGATCCTGTTCCTTTTGTCCTCATATTCAGTAATTGCAAAGTTCATGGTTGTAATTTTCCTGAACGTTCTTTTATTGAACTTTGCAATCAGAGAGAGTAAAGTATTTTGTGAGTCATCTCTGGTTGAGATATGAGGACTGTATTCACAGTGAATCTGGGTCTATAATATGACCAACAAATGAACCACAAGTTGCAGAGAGGAAACACTCTGTAATGAGACCAGAGGCGTCTTTTGAACCAAATAACATTTTCCAACCTACACCAAACCATGTGTGACAGTCTTGAGGGTCTGAATGAGATCCTGTGTTACTGTTGACCAGGTATCTGGGACAAGTGGCCTCCATCTGCTCCTTGCAGGAGATGTGAGGGGTTGAATAGAACATAGCAATATAGGACTAAGCAGCAGGAGTGGGCCATTAGATACTTTATCACCGTTCCATGTGCTTTTGGTCTCAGCAGCACGTTTCTGTCTGAATGCCATTTTATACATACCAAAAACAACTTTGAATAAATGCAAACATCCAGAAATCACAATCCTCTGGGGAAGGGAATTTTCACTTGAACAGCTCTTTGAGAATTTCTCATTTATGTTCCAACAAATGTTGGAAGGTCACTATGTCCTTTTCCAGTCCCACTCCTCCACTGGTTAAACCAATCTTAAATGCAACCAGTTTAGGAATGTGGCCAATGATATAGATCTCAGAATAGGTCATTTTGGAGAAAAATGTGAGACACGGAAAGTTGAACTCATAACAAATGGTAAAATTCCAGAGTGCCCCAAATGTTATTCTGCCCTTGAAGTTACTCTGCTCACACAAGCTACTGATAGTGGTATTTCTTTCTGGAACAGTTGGATTTGGCTGAATTCCCTTCGTTTCAGGCAGTGCAGAGATTCCAATGAATCCTCGCCAGGAATCCTTCAAAAGTCGTAAAGATAACTCAGTGATTTTCCGGTATCACACTTTGCTATCAGGCGGAACAAAGTAAGAGAGAGGGATCAATCAGCTGCTGCTTCTCAGGCAGGGAACAGTTTTCTCCCTTTCTGTGTTGGAACATACAATTTTGTCAACTGAACACCAAACTGGACCATGTGCGATCTCCTGGAACATTCTCTGGAAAACCTGATTATGGATTATATGCAGGTGCGTCATTGCTCTTGTTGTACACAATTCCTTCCAATCGCAAAAATATCCCCACTTTATAATTTGATGACAAGCTTATATGTGTCTGTGTAATTTGTAAATATTGGTAGGTGTCTTCATTGTATGTGTGTTAATATCAATGTATCTTTTCGTTAAAATTTATTCTCTAGCTTTAGTCTCCCTGACAGGAGATAATATGCATCCAGCTGATACACTTTTCAGAAAGTCATGGATGATTCAATATTATTTCTCAGCTAAGATCAAAACTGATAGTCGCCCATAACAAAAGACCTGCATTCCAGGAATGAGTAAAGGGAAACCTCTTTGGAAATCTCGAAAAGAATTATATCCTTTTATTTTAGTTTAGGGGATCAAATCTGCACACAGTGTATTAGGTGTGGTCTCAGAAATGCCCTGTACAGATGCAGTAAAACATTCCTGCAATTAAACCTGATGTTTTTTTGCCAAAAACAGCATTATTCCACTTACCTTCCAAATCACTTGCTGTATCTGACTTCATATGATTCATGTCGAAAGAACATTGGAACCTCCTGTATCACAGCGTTCTGCAATCTCTCTCCATTTAAAGTGTTTACCATTGTTTCATCTTTCTTGCCAAAATAGATAACTTACCTTATGTTATTTCTGCTGAAGTTTTGCTCACTAACTTTCCCTGCCTGCATCACTTTGAAGACTCACTAGCTCCATTTGACGACACATTGAATGGCCATCTTGGTGTACGAGCTAATTGAGCTCCAAGCTATTCACTCCCCTTCCTCCAGATCT